>NC_041381.1:442556503-442571807 GCF_002162155.2 Triticum dicoccoides | reverse complement strand
GGTACGCCACGCCCCTCCCGATCAACAGGACCCCCGTTTCGACCGTAGCGCTCCAACACAAGTCCGTTTCATCCGTTTTGCGGTACACCACACCCCTCCCGATCAATAGGACCCCCGTTTCGACCGTAGGAGGTCCGTTTCCTCCATTTTGCGGTACGCCACACCCCTCCCGATCAACAGGACCACATTTCGAATGTAGGAGGTCCGTTTCCTCCATTGTGCAGTATGCCAGGCCTTGTTTCCATCGCCTGTTCCGTCCAAGCCCTCCCGATGAACACGACCAAGCATTCCGTTCTGACCCAGCCGGTTGGCTCCCCATGAACACGACGACGATGCTGTTTCTCCGTTCCGACCCAGCCATGTACGTATGTGCGAGTAGGCGTTCGAGACCCTGCCCGTATGTACGTACGTGGCCGTATTTTCTTTCTTGCACCCTCGCCGCTGTACGTATGTGTACATGCTACCAGCACGCCTCTACTACAACACGTGCGTGCCTCTACATCGACCAGTATGTATGTACACGTTCGCGACCAGAATGACAACGCTACGTATGCTTCAACCAGGTGGGTCCCGACTATCAGGCACTTCCTTGCCTGCGAAGATGTAGCTGGTGGGTCCCAGCAGTCAGGGGGGCGAATCATTTTGTTTTTTTTGCCCGGACGCACTTCCTTGCATGCGAAGATTTAGCTGGTGGGTCCTAGCAGTCAGGGGGGCAAATCGTTTTTTTTGCCCGGACACACTTCCTTGCGTGCGAAGATGTAGCTGGTGGGTCCCAGCAGTCAGGGGGGCGAATCATTTTTTTTGGACGCACTTCCTTGCGTGCGAAGATGTAGCTGGTGGGTCCCAGCAGACAGGGGGGAATGTTTTTTCGCGAAATACGGTGGCCCGTCCGGTGGGTCCCTGCTGTCAGGTGGAAGAATAATTATTTTGCACGTAATAAGGAGGCACTTCCTTGCTGTGGCCGTGGACCCAGCTGTCAGCCTCTCCACGTACAGTCCACGTCCGATGGAAGCCATTCCTTGACCACGTTGCCAACGCCGCGCCGAGAGCACCAGGGCAGTAGACGACGGTGAGGCCTAGGAAGGGGACGACACGGAGCCGGGGAAGACGCGGCAGTGGATGCCCATGCGTAGAGGAGTATGAGGGTTCACTCGTTCGGCTACGGTGTGAGGCTGTCGTCCCCGCAGAATAACAGGGGGTGTGGGTGCATAGAGGGATGGCCTGGGTGGTGAGGCCTCCACGGCATCACAGCCGGTCACAGGCGGCAGGAGCATGCGGCACGACCGGCGCTGCTTTGGGCGGCTGGAGCAAGAAGACCAGAGGTTGAAGAAGCACTACGGCCGTTGGATGGACATCGTACGGTCACTCGAGCTAGAATCGTTCATATATTGACTAAAGTTGACAAAGGCCTCCGTCCCAGTCAACTTAGTAGGCCCACAAGTCAGCCTCCCACCAAGGTTGGTCCCAGCTAGCAAAGGGGTATTCATTTTTTTGTGCGTAATAAGGAGGCACTTCCGATGGGTCTGAGCTGACAGCGGGGGGAACATTTTTTTCACGAAATACGGTGGCCCGTCCTGTGGGTCCCAGCAGTCAGGGGGAAATGTTTTTTTCGCAAAATACTGGTGGCCCGTCTGGTGGGTCCCTGCTGTCAGGTGGAGGAATAATTATTTTCCGCGTAATAAGGAGGCACTTCCTTGCGGCTGCCGTGCACCCAGCTGTCAGCCTCTCCATGTACAGTACTCTTCCGATGGAAGTCGGTCGTTGGCCACATTGACCACGCCACGCCGAGAGCAGCACAGCAGTGGACGACGGCGAGGCCTAGGAAGGGGAAGACGCAGAGCCGGGGAAGACGCGACAGTGGAAGCCCGCGCGGAGAGGAGTACGAGGGTTCACCGGTTCAGCTGTGGTGTGAGGCTGCCGTCGCCGTAGAATAACAGGGGGTGTGGGTGAGTAGAGGCATGCCCTGGCCAGCGGTGGGAGTAGTAGGGGGGCGCTGAGGCCCGCACGGCAGCACAGCCGGCCACGAGAGGCGGGAGGCGGTCCCACCGGCGCTGCTTTGGCGGCTGGAGCAAGAAGATCAGAGATTGAAGAAACACGACGGCCGTTGGATTGACATCCAACGGTTACGTCTGCTAGAATCGTTTGTTAACGTAGTATATAATAACTAAAAAAATCTTGCATACGCATCAACTAAACAGGCCCACAAGTCAGACCACTCCTTTTTTTTAATAATTTATATATAGCTCATGGCAACTTCTTATGCAATTTATTGCAGTCATTTTTTTTGGTTGGCCAGGGCCAATTTTGCATATTTCTGTGGGTTCCAAACTATTTTTAATACCGAAATGTCGAGCCAGATTTAAAGTACTTTGAAGATATATTTAAATTAGGTTAATGCCCAGTGAAATAGGAATCTGAAAATGTGAAAAAAAATCAGAAATTATAAAGTAATTGCCAATTTGTCATCTGTTTTTATATTTACAACCCATTTCATATTACTTTCAAGATTTGCAGGCGTCTTGAAAGAGTTGCAGCCCATCAGGGCGTAGAAAAATAAGTAGGCCTGGATTGGGTATTCTTCAGAAAAAATAAATTAGGCTCATTTTCACGAAGAAAAAAATAGCTGGGCTGGTCACATGGT
The DNA here is from genome assembly GCF_002162155.2 of Triticum dicoccoides. NCBI lineage: Eukaryota > Viridiplantae > Streptophyta > Magnoliopsida > Poales > Poaceae > Triticum > Triticum dicoccoides. The sequence continues at coordinate 442,569,166 of NC_041381.1, read as the reverse complement.
GAACATAAAATATAAGCCTAGGCTAGACGGGCCACAGCCCAGTTCAAACCCTGCTCCGTCTCAACAATACCAAACAAAAAAAAATACTGGTCGAGTAGCTACGTCCTAGGTGTCAGCCGATCTTGTGTTGTTCTCTTGTCTATTGACTATATACGCTCACAATGTCGTGGGTCCCAGATGTCAGGAAAACACTAGGAGGAAGCATTTTATTTTTCCATACGCTGATGTGGTGGGCCCCTACTATCATCCTCTCCATGTACTTCTGCCGATTCCTGTTGTTTGTTGACCATGTTGACAACGCGAGAGGGTGGCACCGCGGTGAGCGTACCAAAGCGCGCGGAGGACGTCGGTGTTAACGACTTAGGAGACGGTGGGGCGGCGATGCGTGCGCTGAGGCGCAGCCAACCGTGGGAGGCGGAAGCAGGCGGCCCCGCCGGCGCTGGTTTGGTTTTGGCGGCTGGAGGAAGACAGGACTGAAGAAACACGACAGACTGTAAAAGCAGCAGGAGTACTTAACAACCTTAACTGAAACCAGCAGGGGCACTTAACAACCAAAGCTGAAAGCAGTATGAGTACTTATACAGGTTCAACCGTACAAAGCACGCCTCGAACATTGCTACTTTGCCTATAGTTAAACATGGGTGAGGCCACCAAGCCCCAGGACAAGGCCCAGGCGCCACCCCGCGCATCCACAACCTTCTGAAAGCGGCTTCATCTCGCAACGTGGTCAATAAACAGGATATTCGCTTGAGAGCCATGGAAAAGCATGAACATAATCTTCTGTCCTATTCTCCAAGATGGACGGGCCTTCATTATTTGAGACCACCCACGAATAAGTATCTTTTCACCTCCAAGGGGAATTGAGTAGGTCGACATAAACATCATGTTGTGACCAAGCGCAAGTCTGACCCGACCATGGTTAGGCATATGTATAGGAACAATAGAACTCGGCAGTTCCTGTTTCAAGAAGATCACAGCTGTAAAACTGTGTATAAGCAATAGTTTATGAACAACATATATAACAGAAAACAGCTCGTACCATAAGCTTCTCGACACAGTTGGACCTATTCAACGAGTGCAGCAGTGGCACACATATCCCACGTGGCCTTCCACCATTGAAACGCCCCACAAGGACCTCAAGACGATCAATAAAGTGTAGGAACATGTGGATGTCATCCCAGTCAACTTCAGTGCCATCAGTAACAACCGAGTTACTACAGAATAACAAACGAGCAGCCTGCTTAACTCTGAAAAAACCTACACGTGCCACCAATTATAAGAAAATATTAGTTAGAAGTAGCATCTTCGTGAGAGATTCGTTGCTACTTCTAAAGTTAAATTGTGATTAGTTAGTCAGAATAGGTGGATTAAGAAGTAGTCGAGGCAACAAGCAAGAACCAGATACAAAACTAACATGGATGAACAATTGGAACGACGTCTGGGTGGAAGATCGTAGTGAAGATGAGACCAGGTTCTGCTATTTCCATCAACATTCTTGCGCCAACTTTCAGTCCGTAACAATTGAGAAAGTTTATCCAAGTTCGGCCATAAAAAAAGCAGCGATCTTCTTGGTTCATGAACACAACTCGGAAGTAATATCCATGGATTGTCTTCACTGTGACCATTAAACTAGTGTATTCAGTTATGGCAAGGCCGAGCATCTTGAGTACATGTGTTCTGGCAGAGCAAATAATACACTGCAGGAAAAATAATATGAGAACACATCATGTTCAAAACAACCCCACCCTCCCGGATAGAGAAGAGGATTCTAGGAACATACTGTGCGTGTTTCAAAATGCTGTGGTAGGATGAGAAGGAACAAGTGTGGCGTCTCGCCGAAGGTGCAGAAATCTGTAGGGTACTCGCACTTTGGGCACTGCAACTGAAACACACTAGATTCAATACGAAGAAAAATGCATCAACAGCGCCGACTGCCATCCTAGGATTCCCTGCGACCAAGGGACTTGGATTTATCGGGGATGGATGAAGAATTCGTACCTGGTTCTCCATGAGAAAACCCTATGCAATCACCGAGCGGGGGTTTTCTCTGAAAAAGCAGACGAGGGAGAAGGGGATTCAGGCCCAGTGAAATATTGCCGCTTCGTCCGTCCAGCTTACTACTATAGCAGGAAAGGCAGGGTTGTGATTTGACGGCTCATTGGGCATTACTGCGGCGCTACGACCGGGGTGTGTCTACCGTGAAGTTGTGCACTCTAATTTGTGCATATGGCACGTGGACCCCATTGCCGGTTGCCCCACATATCAGCGAAAGGAAGTAGAAAACAGGAGTAACTAGTTACACATAAATATATGTTTTGACAGAGAGATACTCCCTCTGTAAAGAAATATACAAATCTTTTATATCACAGGCTCACCTTGCTGAGAAATATACTCCCTCTGCAACGCACGGGCATTATGGGGGTTCAGCTGAGAATATAATACTCAGATAGGCTCACAGTTCTGGAGTTTGGGCCGCAGGCCGACCCTGCATGTTTGGGGGCCCATGTGTTCTACCTCAGCGCTTTTCATATTGCAAGCGATCGGTACTGTGCTAGTTTTAGATGCTGTCGCAAGGCGAATACACAAAATTGAATAAAGCACGGTAGCTATTGGAATGAAATTGAACGACAGTTCCTAACCAGCAATCAGAGTTGCAATTCTATCAACGATATACCATGTGATAAATAATACTGTCGTACTACTTATACACACAGGACACTTGTTTCACCATGCCAGATTATTACATCAAAATCTCTCAAAGGATAGATCAGTTTGGTAGTTGCGTACTGCTACTGAAGAATTTCAAAGTTGATTTGGACCAGCTCTCCTTGCCGAGAAAGTTCGATTTTCACATCATCCCCTACCGCAAGATATGATTTAGATTTGAACCTTGACCATCCTTTAGCATCAATCATCATGTGACCATCCTTTGTAATTACGGTATATTGAGCAGGTTCATTCACACCAAGGCTGCACATGGTAAGAGAAACTTGGCCGCGGTCGCCCGGATTGTTGAACGACTCCCTCGTTGCTCTAGGAATTCTCTGTTTGCAAACAAGAAGACATACCCAAACAGTCTTTGAATCATGTGAAACAACATGGAAAGAAAAAAGAACGAAGCACTTGGGCGGCCAATGCTTACCAAGAAGGTGGACATGTCGGTTTTTGTAAGGACTTTGGTATATGAAGTGCGAACTGCAGGCCAGTCTGTTGCCGGTGCAACTGCACGGGCCGGACCAAATGCAAGTGCAAGTGTTGGTGCAGGTGCCGAAGCCGCTGCTGCTGCCAGAGATGGTGCTCCTTGTAGAGCTGGTGCCGGTGTCGATGCCCGATCCTCCGGTAGATCAGACTGATCCGCTAACGCGGTCGGTGCCCAATCCTCAGCTGGATCAGACTGAGCTACTGCCGCTGTCAGTGCTAGAGCAACTGCCGGTGCTCGATCTGTGCGAGACATCGGTGATCGTGTTTGGTCTGCTATGATCAGCTTTCTAACTTGACTAGGATCCGAGACCGTGATCCAGTTTTTTTCTTCATTTCTTTTAAACGTGAGAAGGACTAATTGTGGCGTTTTTGTTAAACCAAACTGCAGTTCATCATGGGGATTCAGCTTGTACTCAGACAACAGACTGATCCAATTTTTTCCAGTAATATAAGTGATGGACAGTGCCTTCATTACTGACACGACATAAGATGTGAAACCTGCAAAAATAGCCATCGCAGAGCAAACCAAACGGTTTATTCTGTGATGAATGTCACATGGCAAAACCTGCATCGTAAAATTGCAAGAAAAGAAAGAAAACATGACATTAAATCAATAAGATTTAGACAGTAAATCAATAAGATTTACTTGATGTGACACGAGTGAATCCTTACCAGGAAATCACTATGTTGAAGTACTAAACAGAAGATTGATCGTCCAACTACGCGTGGCATGCATGGGCCCTGCCTACTCCCACAAGCAGGACAGTCCAAAGGTCGTGACAAATCGTATGGACCGAACATCCATGGGACTGGAAATCCTGGTGGGTGCCATAAACCCTGCAATGCATACAGATATTGGAGTGTAACCATAATTGATAAACCGTCCTCACAAAAAATATGATCTGGATACTTCAAAATGTACAGACTGAATTGAGTGGACAGACATTAACATAGACCGTTCTCAGGACTGACCACACACCAAAAGCGGCAGTACTAATAAACAATACAGGGTTAACAAACACAAATCAAGTACTGAACAATAGTACTTACTACAGACAAGCAAAGTTGCACTAACTAAACTCTGCAGACTATTTCTTGCCACCAACCTACAGGATGAACCCCGCATAACTGACTAGGCCATGGACTTCGTGTGAGATGTCTACATGCACCATCACCATCTTGTCAACCTTGGAGAACCTAACAGAGTGGTCTTTCCGCTCATAAACATGATGATGAAGACAGGCCACATCAAATTTGTTGGGAAGCTTTACAAGAACCACACCCTTCGTAATCAAAGGCACCGCCAGGAAATTGTTGTGGTCAAGTAAACCCTCGAGAAGACGCCTGACAACAATGCTACAGGAAAACACTAGTTCAGGACACGTGGCAACAAGGACACAGCAGCTGGATAGTTCAGCAGTAGAACTCATCATCAGGTCTTCCAGTTCACACGGCATGACTTTGAGAACTTCATCTCCACCGCGGACCTAGTTCTAATTCAAACAGAAACCATATTTTATTACTACCTCCGTTCAAAAATATAAGATGATTTCCGATATTATACTTCATATATGACTACATATACGCACATAAATGAGTGAACAAAGACACTACAACATGTCTTCAAAGGCATGAGAGCAGAGGGATTACATGCAACATCCATAACACAAGTTACTGAGGCAAATATACCCTCTTAAAAGGTAGCATTGATGTTCATAAATTACTCCCTCCGTCCCAAAATTCTTGTCTTAGATTTGTCTAGATACGGATGTATCAAGTCACATTTTAGTATTAGATACATCCGTATCTAGATACATCCGTATCTAGACAAATCTAAGACAAGAAATTTGGGACAGAGGGAGTAGTTGAAAGTAATCTATAAGAAATCAGTGTCAACCTCTCGCATGTTCTGGTCAAAAGAGGAATTTAGAACCGTCATTTGGCACACTAAAATCACATGCAAGATCACCCAAAAAGTTGTACTATACTACCAGTACTAGTACTGCATGTTAGATGAAAAAACACGATCAAGATCGAGAAAAAGATCATCAACAAGAGACATTACCTGGACTTGCTTAATGAGGGATCCCAGAGAGGGGGGCTTGGACAGGGCGATGGCTTTGAGCTTGTCTGCGGTAGTCTCGGTAGGGTGCTTGCGCTTCTTCGTACCATGAGCCTCGACGGTTTTGGACAAAGCCATAGACATCACTTCGGCCGATGCTCCGGCGTGCATCCAAGAGAGGAAGCTGAGAGAGAAGAGTGGAAGGAGGAACGAGATGAGGGAGAAGCGAAGCGAGTGGGGGTTTTCTTCAAGAGAGGAAGCTGAGAGAGAAGAGTGAAATGATGGTTGCTTCATCCGTCCAACTTACTGCTGGAAAGGAGGGGGTTTTGTGATTTGACGGCTCATTGGGCATTTACTGCGGCGGTTCGATCGGGGTAGTATACCATCACTCTACTACGGAGTAATTTAGTGCATGGCTGGTGGACCCAGGTGCTGGCTGTCCCACACGTCGGCGAAAGTGAGTAATTTAGTGCATGGCTAGAGGAGGATCCGCACGGTAGAGCATGTCCACTGTTTTTCATTCTGAAGAAAAAATGATTACAACAAGCGTTTCCACTCTTACGACGGAGGAGTGCGAAACACGACAGCCACTTGAACATACACAATGCTCCTACTACTAGGCATGTGCAGTGGTTCATATGTCAGTACTACACAATCTTGTTGCTAGTGTAGTAAGATATGACAATGACAAATGATGTTGTGCGCATGTCAACTACTCCTATATGTAACATAGTACCGCTTTTTTGACTGTCTGGTCGAGAATGAACGGTGAGATCAATGTTAACAGAACTAGGTCCACAGCGCACGGAGAGTACGGTGCTATAGTACTCCATGAAACATGAACCAAATGAAGCACATCCTATAGTGTTAGACAGGGGGTATGAAGGGTGCACAGTATGGGAGCAAAAGTTCCCTTATCGACCCACTTTTGGGTGTTTGGCAGAGTGCATGAACCATGAAGGGTGCATGAGTCCACACTAGTAGGTTGACAAAAATACACGAAGAGGAAACAACTATATTGAGATGCGAATGCAACCAAACACACCCACACGCTTTGTGCTACAGTGACTGATCTGCACCGTCTGAGTTTGATCCAACGGTCATGTTGCGCCGAGACATGGACATGCCCATGCAGAGGGCGCCTGCTCCCGTCAATCAAAAAATTAAAAATCCTGCCGCACCCAAACACCAGAGCAACGCCGCGGTGGATATTTAAATTTACCTACCGACAAGTAGATAAAAAAAGGGGTGAAAAAACAAATGTGGCAGCGGCCTAGCTAATCGGTCGAACTAGCCCAACTAGCTAGCCACCGTGCTTCACTGATGTACTCGGCGGGAAAGGTGGTCTTTCATGATTTGACGACTCATTTACTTGCTTCAGTGCTATGACCGAGGAGGACCCAGAAAACATGCGGTAGGGCGTCCCACGTCAGGAAGAATATATGCGTGCACTACCCGGGAGGACCCGAAAACTGCGCGGTAGAGTGTGCCACGTCTCGGCACGGAGGAAAAATGTGTGTGTAAAAATATACTGTATCAGACGTAATACCTATGGTTCGACCTCGGGACCCAGCCAGTCGGTCGAAAACACCCCACTAGCCACACAGCTTCATCATGCAAATGTGGCACGGTTAGCTCCGTCTCGACCAGCCACAACGTCTCTTGTTCTAGGCGATTCTTCTATTTTCCAAGCTTTTTTAGTTGTAATAACACCACGGCAAGCTAGCGCCGCTCTTCGTGTGTGCTCGTGCAAAGGTTAGACGATGGAGAGAAGAGAGATTGAGATCGTAGACCTCGGACCCACCAGTAAGTGAGACAATGGTCATGCACGTGTTGACGAGGCACTCCCTCTACTCTACTCAATGCAAGTACTGTATAAAATCAAGTTATGGGACAAAGCCAACAATCATTCGTTTTTTTAGGCTATCGACTTACGCTTTGTAGTCCAGGTTGCCAGTTCGAATCTTGTCTTTCAGATTTGTTAGTTTTAGGTCCAAATTTGATTAATGACAAGTGGGACCCCCGTGTGTTGTTCCGATATTTCAGTGTAGGATGGTTTTTTTGAACAAACACTTTGCGCGTTAGACAAGTAACGACACGAGTTACACGTATTTTGCAAGTTTACGAACAAGAATGATAGCGGCATAGAATATCACATCCAACCCGCAGCTTAGATACTATGGTGATACAAGTTTTTACACAGTTGGAAGTGAGATCCAATGGCTTGGGAGTAGTCTTTGTGATTATGCGCAATTTCCAAACTCTCCAAAGGTTTTTTTGCAGATAAAACGTTCAGGCCTCATGTGTGCCGCTGCATCTTCGATCCAACGGCTCCCTGTTGCTCATATTAGGTGCTCCCCATAGCTTAATTACCCGCTACGGTGATATGAGAATCTAGGTCGTATGATCAGTGGTCAGATGGCACATGCATAGTACTTGTACTTTCTGCGCATTTCCCAAACTCTATCAGCCGCATATTGCAAAAACATTCAAACCTCCTACTGTGGGCCGTTAGATCTCAGTGAACTCGTATCACCATAGAATTTAAGGTGCGGCTTGGATGCTACGGTGATACGAGCTTGGAGGTCATTTGATCTGAGATCCAATGGCATCTGAGCAGTCTTTGTGCTTGTAAGCAGTGGCCAAACTATTTTGGGGCTTTTCTGCAAAAAAACGTTCGAACCACCGAGGAGGTGTTGGGTCACAAATCCAACGCCTTCGAAGAGCTTGTATCACCAAGGCATCTAAGGTGTGGTAGCACATGATATTCTTACATACAGGAGAATATTATGTCCTCCTTCATCTTAGATGGTATGGTGATAAGAGCTTCGAGGTCGTTGGATATGGGATCAAAGGGCATCTAAGTAGTTTTTGCACAAATTGTGTGCAATTCTCAAACTCATCAAGGTTTCGTGCAAAAAAATTAAGACACATCATGTGAGCTGCCATATCTCAGATCTACAAGCTCCAAGCAACTCGTATCCGCATATAGCATATAAGGTATGGGGGCACATGATATTCTCCCAGGGAGGAGGGGTGGGGCATGCACAACCAATCGGTGGTTGGGAGGGTGGGGACAAATATAATCTAAACAACCCTAAACAGAGCTCCACAATTTTATCTAAGGTCGAGGGGTTGACCCCCGACAATCATAGGTCCGCCTAAACACAACATTTGCATGTACTGTAGTACTAGACTTAATATTCGTGTTTTAATTTCATGTTCATTTTAAATATTGAACTGAGGACCATGGATGTCTTACATTTTACTCCCTTCCTTCCTAAATATTAGTCTTTTTAGAGGCTTCAAATGGACTGGCACATACGGATGTATATAGACATATTTTAGAGTCTAGATTCACTCATTTTGCTCCGTATGTAGTCACTTGTTGAACTCTCTAAAATACTAATATTTAGGGATAGAAGGAGTATTTTTGAATTCGTGTCATACATGCATGGGTTGGAAAAATAGATGCACTATACTTATTGGATTGTTGTTGTGTTCATGCGTGTGTGTCTCTGTGCGTGCGTGTGTGTGTGTGTGTGGTCATATGCTTGATACATACAAAGTTTTCTCACCTCCATATTGTTCATGTTTTAAATTTGAATTTGCATTGGAAAACTTACTAGGGATACCATGAAATGTGAAATCTACGTTGAGATCACTATATCACAAACTCACTCTAATTCAACAACTCGTCAAAAATCAATTACCAAGTTGAGATTAGTATTTGCCAGGAAAATATGGGTATTGTAATACACATATATTCGTTCGGCAATTTAAAAGTTTCCTTTCGTATTCTCGAATGGTAGGACCCAACGGCGTACCAGCCAGACCTTGGCTCGTGTTGATCCTAAAAAAAACGGGCTCGTGTCCTTCGGTGGCGTGCGTGGTACGCACATTAGGCAACCCCAACCAGTCGAGCCTCAGCGTTTCAAGTCGAAATATCTGGCGGCCAGAATTCCAGCCCTAGGAATTTCCCCTCATGTCCCCAGTCCATAATGACTACCGATGAACAACGGAGGGATGCTTTAGTAACTAGACAACGTTACCTACCGTGCCGAGCACGGTTCAATTCCCTCGGTCGCTGCTCGTCAAGGTCACCCGTCAACTGCATTGCCTAGTACTACTACTAGTACTACACCAGGATGAGCACAGAATTGAGCCCGTTTGTTCGTGCCTAGTACTTGAGTTAATATATCAGGCAATGCACTGGTACGCAGGGATTATCCTTTTACGGTTTATAGGGCTTATCTCAAAATTTTAGTTTTCCCATTTTATAAGTCTCAATTTGGTTGTTCCCCATCACATGTTCAGATTTCAAGGTGCAATAAATCATTACATGCAATAATTAAGAGAAAATTGACCAATGTATGTACTTTATGCATGCATGCATTGCAATTAATGCATTCGTAAACACGAGTTTTGAGGAAAACAAGTGCCTTAATTGAGTGGTTTTGCAGACTACAACAATTGTTCCACCACTCACCATCTACCTTGGTTTGTGAGATTTTTGAATTGAGCCCTATAAACCGGAAAGGAGGTTTAACTAAGCAAAATGTTTGACCAAATCTATTCTTAAGAAATACAACAGGACAGATGTACGGCTTGAAAATTTATTGCATGATGCAGGTTATGATATTGTTTCGAATCCTGGATCTTAAATTTCAGAAAATCCAAAAGTGAGCATAAATTCTTGAAACTGAGCATGGTCACGTGATATGGCACAAATATTACTTCCTAAGTTTTTTCTTCAATTTGAGACAAGCTGCTTATGACAAGTTGCACAAATGAAGAGCTAAGGTATTTTGGAACAAAGACCTGTCACATTAAGGCGAACGCTTTCACTATTGAAACCGTGGGCGTTTACGTGCTGCCACGAGTCCTCGCTTCTCATCGGCAGGTGCCGTCCCAGCAAGCGTGTGAGTCGATGGGAGGCGTGCGAGCAGACCGCTGCGCCGGCTGTCAGGGAGGCGTGCGAGCAGACCGCTGTGCGGACTCACCGGGAGGCGAGCCCTTTGACCAAGCTCCGCCGCCCACCGTCGTCCCAACTGCTCCCACTTTTAATGTCGCCGACGCCGCAGTTTAAAATCAACCCTGCACTACCCGGTATCGCTACAATCCTCTCTCTTCCTCGCTGATTCTCCTGTCGTCTACCTCCAACTAGCCTGACCTAAACGTACGCCATGCCGCATCACGATGGTCTTCCCTTAGTGTTCCACTTTCATGAGGAAGACACCGAGCCGGAGTCTCAAGAACATAAGGTGCTTTGGGACGAGCTTGAACTGCCCTTGCGGGAAGACGCCACGCCTGTCCCCGCTCCCGTTCCGTCTCCCGTTTCCCCGACTGCGCCAACGCCCATCCCCGTGGCATTGATGGGCTGGGAGCTGCACATTGTCGCCGAGCTTGATGCCACGGGGTTCCACGAGGTCCTCGTCGAGTTTCACGTGCCCGTGCACCTGCCAGCGCATGCGCCTGTGCATGCACTAACGCGCACGCCCGTGCCGGTGCCCGTGCACCTGCCAGCGCATGCGCCTACGCGTGCACTGACGTGCGCGCCCGTGCCGGTGGCCGTGCACATGAATGTCTCCGCCGCGTCGTTGACAACGCCTGTCCCCACGCGGGTGCCAGTGCCCCCCCTCAGCAGCATGGATGGCCACCGTCGACCGCTTCCTTGCACCAACGCCAGTCGCCTCCTCCCGCCAGTTGACTCGCTCCGAAGTCCAGAATATTTTGGGCTTCCTTGAAGCTAGGTCAACGTCCAGGAGTACGCCAACAACGGCGCAAGATGCCGCCATCGCCGTCGGTTAGTGGCCCGACGACACACAGAGCACGACAGAGGAGCCGCTTCCCACCGCGAGATGCCCCCGCCGCCGCCGCGTAATCTAAATCTGCCATGAAAAACGTTCGGATTGCCATGCGTAAAATCCGAACATTTATCATTTCCGTTTATTTTTATATCGATCATCGTATAATTTAAAGTCAGGGTCAGACTGAACGAAATGTATGGTTTGATCGATTGAATGTTCTGCTAGAGCCGTATCAAATTAAATATGAAACGTTATCAAGCCACATGTATTCCTTGTCATCCAACGACCTAGACTACTTCAATGTCGAGCGCTCAACACATTTAGCGTGTAGTTAATTTCATGCCAAAAATAGTGCTAATCACATGACAACACACAAATAATATCCTAGTAGTTAATATCTGCATGCACTTAATATACTTCCAAATTAACGTGCATTGCACGTACACACTGACTAGTGCTGCTAGTACATGAAACTGGTGCCGTGACTTGTGAACGCATCCAGATATGGTCAACGGCAACATCGCCCGTGAGTTCTTCCTGTTTGCCCGTGCGTCTAAACGCAGAAGGGGAGGAGAGAGAGAGAGCACACATGGACCCCACCAGTAAGTGAAGGTGAATAGTACTAAAAATAATATTACATGTTATCCATTAATTAGGCTGTGGTAATATAAAAACATTATGTAAACAAAGGGGGTACAACAAACATTGCTATTCTACGTATGTTGCCTATGGACGTGCGCCTTGAAGGCCCGGTCGCATGTTCGATCCTCGTCCTTTATTTTTTAATTTGTATATGGGTCCGAATTTGTTTCATGACATGTGGGCCCCTCGGTGTGTAGTTTGTAGTACTTTAATTTGTGGGTCGAAATTTGTTCCATTCCAAGTGGACTATCGGTGTGTAGTTTTGTAGCTTATTTATAATAATTAAAGAGAACAACATAGTTTTTTCAATAATACCATGGTGCGACGTTGAAGGCGAGAAAGGACGTACGAGAGAGCGATGACCGAGCCAGAGGGAAAGCAACTAGTGGAGTTGCGTGGGTTGCAACAGTGTCTCGAGTAGTTGTGGGCCGAATGCTACGAAAATATAATCTAAACTGACCAGAATAAATGCCTACACAAATTAATCCAAGGTTGGAGTGCCCCTCGCAATGTAAATAGCTCCGGCTTTGCAAGGGATGGAGAGGTAGTAGCTTCAACGCGTGGAAGATACGGTGTGAGAAAGCGAGGTCAATCGAGAGACATATAGATAGAGAGACAAAGTGAGTGTGGTCCGACATTCATTGAACAAATATATGTGCTCCGGAGAGATATTATCCGATTGAGCTTTTGGTAAGGGTGAGGGTTGTAGGATAGAGCTTGAGAGATGATCCAGTCATAGACATGTAGATATATTTTGTGCGTGGGAGGAAGCAAGGTCAACCGATCACAAAGGGGCCGTGCGATCGAAAGAGTGAGACGGGTTGGAGAGAGTGACCTAGATAGACGATGTGCGTGAGAGAGTATACAATGTGAATAGGTCGAATTGGGCTCAAACATGGTGATATATCGTTTTTGTCCGAGAAAGAGCGAGGTCAATCGAGACATACG
>NC_041381.1:442505438-442555941 GCF_002162155.2 Triticum dicoccoides | reverse complement strand
AGACTTAATATTGATGTTTCAATTCGGTGTACATTGTAAGGTTTGAACCGAGGACCAGGCATACGGGAAATTATTTCGAATTCGTGCCATACTAAGTTTTGAAAAGTTGACATTGAATCAATTTGTTGTGCTATTTTGTAGGTCATATGTTTGAATCCATCCAAAAGTTTTCTCACTACCATGGTGTTCATCATATACATATGAATTTGTATTAAAAAAGTAGCATGGATACAGTGAAATGCGAAATCCACGTTAGAATTGGAGATCGCTACGTGACACACACTCTAATTCAAATAACTAACTACGTGACACACACTCTAATTCAAATAACTAATTATGTGACACACTCTAATCCATGTTAGCATGGGTACCGTTTTGATTTTTTTTCAAATAACTCCTCATTAATTAATTTATAGTACTCCCTCTGTTCACTTTTATAAGACCTTGAAGACATTTCAGACAATGTGCAAAACAGTTCATTTTAAGTTGTCTGAAACGACTTACAAAAGTGAACGGATGGAGTATCTCGTTTCGAATGACTAATTATTGCAAGGAAAACACGGGCATGGTAGTACATACATATTCGTTTGCAAATGAAAGAAGATTCGTTTCGTTTGCATTCTCAAATGTAGGCGCACCAGGCAGACCAGGGTCGTGTCGGGGTGGATGCTGCTTCGGTGCCTTAAAGGCAACTGCCCTTGGGTGACTGACATGTGGGCCAGCCACCTGTTGGGCCCACATGTCATGGACACAAAGGCAGGTGCCTTAAGGCACCAAAGCATAGTCCTGTCGGGGTGGTCGCGTGTGTCGGACGGACGCCTAGTACCCAGCCACCACCCCCAAAGGACGACGACAATATAAGTTCGCGCTTCCACGTTTTGGATTGAAATATCTGGCGGCCCCAATTCCAACCCTGCAAAATCTCTCTTCTCCACCGTCCCCTTCCGCGCCCAGATTGCTCAAATCCTTAATTCGCCGCCATCCCTCGAATCGCCCCTCGTCTTGTCTCTTTCCCCACCGTTCCCCACCTCTGTGCCGGACGACGACGACTAAGACGACGGTCGCGCTTCACCACCGCACCGGAGCTACCTCATCTACGCCCTAGTCCACCGCACCGGGTGGTCCACCGACAACGTCGGCCACCATAACCGACATGCCTCACAGACACCGAGTCCCACCGCATCAGGTGCGCTTCACCGATGCCGTCTCCCAGGTCACTGGGGCTACTTCACTGAGCACATCGTCGCACCTCCGCCTCCCGAGGCCGTTGGGGCTTCACCAACGGTCTCGTCCACTGCATCGTAGCGCTCCGCTGCCACTCAAGATCTGCATCCGTGCGCGGCCAGCCAACGCCAGCGCATCACCCTCAACGGCTCTGAAGTGACCCGCACTCTAGCTAGGCGAGCATGCCCAAACGCCGGCCTGAACTAGGTATCCACACATCACTCCCTTGTGCACTGTTTCGATGATGTTTGGATATCCTTTCCCTACTCTCTTAGCTTACACGCCTATGCAACTCTGCTTTAACTCTTATTTCTTCTGGAGATATCATCTGAAACAAGCAAATCCATTTTTAGCGAAGCATGACGGTGCTACGGGATCTGGTACACATCCTGCACACCCGTATAATCTTGCAAGTATCTGTCCTCTGGTACAACATCAAGGTTGATTCCTCTTATTTGATCAACCATTCGCCGTGTAAAAAATGCAGAGGGGGATGCAAGGAGCACAAGGCCTGCACATCCAAGCAAGTGGTAACATGGACTTGTACTTGGAACATCCCAAGCGCAAGCAAAGCTGCAGTGAGCCTGTACAACAAGCTAGCGTAAGTCCTTGCATTTCATTTAATTCGTACTGGCATTCGTGTATGATTTGTGTGCAGTGGCTGATCCACGAATTCAAGTTACCAGGGGCGAACATTTAACTTTAAAATATGAAGGCACTTGCACTCCGGAAATCAACATAACTTGAGAAATGTGAAGCTACATGCACTTTGAAAACCAGCTAATGATCCAAAGTAGTTCAGATTATAAACACTAAATGATGCAAGCACCAAAAAACATAAAATGCAACATGGTTACAAGGACTACAAACATGGTCTGTACCTGCTTGAACTATTCGTTCTCTGGCTGAAAAGATCGAAGTGTAATTGCACGTATAACCAGTGCGCAAACTGCATATCAATATATCTATCCTGCACAAGTATGCCAATAGTTTCATACAACAGATTAGAAAAGTATTTATGCTATGTTGTCATGATACGGGGACTTTCTTGTAGATGGCCTCGACATTTCCTCAAGCTATGAAAATGCACTATAATTTTCTTGTCATCAATGCCTGCAAATCTCTGTATCTCTCAACATAGTAGATCATCATTAGACACTAAATCCTTCAATGAGCTTGCAAAATTCTTGCATTAGATCCCTCATTGGACACTATATGTTCATCACCAGGAGCATGTAAAATGTTTGCATCAAATCCTTCATTAGCAGTTTGTTCATTAGACACTTCAGGCTCAAGAACAACATGAGCTTGTATGTTAGCACCGGAAACTTGATTAGATACATCAGATTCAGTCAGTTCAGTATTGATTGGGGGAGTTATAAAATAAGTAAAAATTGGTTTCATTTTCTCATAGATTCCCTACATACAAGCAGTTTTACAACACCGCCAGGTTTAACTATTGGCCAGAAATTGAAGAGTTGAATTAGATATAATCAGGGATGTGATGTACCTGCTCGTTGCGCATGCTACTCTTGCAAGCTGCGGCTGTCTGTTTGCACAAGCTCGATGCCATGCCCGTGCTGCCGCCGCTGCCTCCCACGCAGGCTACACCCAGGGTTGGATCTTCATCTTCTTGTCCTTCCGTTCGCCTGAAGCCCGGCGAGCGCCCTCCAACGAAGGCACGAGGAAGTGCTGTGTTGGTCTGTCCAGCGGCGGCTAGGTTAGGAGCGAACCAGACTGGAGGCTAGAGCGAATGAATTGGGATTTTTCCTGCTGACGATCGATATGGGAGGCGCTCGTATGGGCCGCGATCCTACTATAGGGCCTGCCTTGCACTTATGTTATTGGCCCATCCAAATTGAAACATTTTTCTTCATTTTTTACATTGCCTGGTCGTGCGTTGGGATGAACAAAACTAGCATGGGCCAACCTGGACGACTCAAACTAGGTGCACACTTTCCAGCCACCTGAGGCGGCCGCCCACACCAGCCCCTATGGTGGCGTCGCCCCTTTTTGCGTGTATGATTGGATAGTGAAAAATATTCCAGTGGCGCTTTTGATTTACCCACAGAATGGTTGAATTGCTTGTTTCTATGAACTGAGTTTGCCAATAATGTGAAGGATACCAGTCTTTTCATCCTATTGTAGATAGCTTAGATCTCGATATGCCAAAAGTAATCACATGAAATATACAGTAAAATCCAGCGTGATGTGTTTGGCTACAACTAGTCTGACTACACGTACTCATATAACATATCAAGGATGCACCATCTTACCAGATTAACCATTCGACTTACCCATGCAGTGTGGGAAGAAAGAAGTATTGGGACTGCGTATCCAAGCAATTGATGCCATGGACTCCTTTGTACAACCTTGTAAGCGAAAAAGAAGTTGCAGTGTGCCTGTACAAAGAACTAGCATAAGTTCAGTTACCTGCTTCTCGGAATTTTAGTTAGCCACTTATTGCAAAATTATTCAATTACGTTGCTTGGCTTAATTTAGTTTGCTACTGATTACATAATGGCATAGCCTGTTAATCATATTGTAGATTGCGCCTATCTATGTGTTTGATACTGACTGTTAAGAATTACCTGTTTGCCTTAACTTAAATATCTACTTGTTTGTTTAACTGCTTTGCTGCTGCAACAACAGGTTACAATGATGTTAATAACTACTGTACTTTTCAGCATCCAATTGAAACTCTTTAATTCCTTGTTTGTTTAACTGGTTTGCTGTTATAACTCCCAATTGAGATGTTTTTCTAACTTCAACTTTTCTGAATCCAATCGGAACTTTAATGGCAAAACAGGTTAGCCCAAGATCAAAGAGCGAGGTCCCCATGGACGTTGCATCATCCCACAGTAGTGGCACCGGCCCAATCGTGCATTATGAATTGCTAACTGCTGATGCTCTAGAGGTTAAACTAGTGGTAGAAAGAGATTCTGCTTCTGCACTTAGAGATGAAGTTGACATGTTGAGGAAGCAAATAGCACAATCACAAGCAGTACTGAAGACAACCATTAAATATTTGGTGGATTTCAAAATGAAGCAAGCTGAGACTGACCAGATTGTTAAGGTCCTGAAGGAAAAAAGGAAATTAAATTCCTACTTGGTAAATCATAGGTGAAATGTTCTTTCCATAGTTGAATAACCTTTGTGTTGTCTGTTCATGTAATCAATCAAACCATTTGTTTTAGAGATCATGTAATAATTTTTTTTTTTTTTTTTGGTTTGTAATTTTATTTGAGCACAAGTTTGTATTAATTGATAAGACTCGGAGACATTTCATTTGGATTGCTGTGCCAGACCTACAAATATGCCAATCGGGCTAAATGTGCATTCAACAATAGTAGTAGTATAGATGGACCATAAGTGGCACGCATTGAAAAGGGCCAAGATGCTGGCTAAAAAATGGAGGCTGTTTTAGCCAAAAAAAAGTACAACGGCCTGGCTTATGTATGTTAGTTGATATTATTGATCCATATACTCTGTAAGTGTTTATATGTCTGTTAGTTCTGTACATTCTTGGTTGATTGACTTGGTATTTGAATCTTGATACATCGCTTGTGTACATATCTAAATGGGAGTACACATTATGCTGCGTGTGACATTTGAGTTGGACATGAAGTGTTCCAAATATTCGAATTCACCTTAAACTGGATTCTAGTTTCTGAATTTGAGTATCGGCATTTGTAAACCATATTCATATATGATAGTGGAATACATGTTTGTCGTCCTTTTGAAGATATATAAAAACACATAGAATGATTTATAAAGATTCATATAGGAATACAAAGTGGATTCGAATTTAGTTGCTAGGGTAAACGTGGATGCTTATTGTCCCAAAATTCGAAAGAAGCAGCAAAATGTCCACTCCCACATCGGCTGCTCAAAGCCAAGTGTTTGGGAGATGGAAATTACTGTCTACCCATTACACGGACAATCCATCGGCCCGATTTCCACTGCTCTAAATAGGGGTAGGTTAGTAACTTCAATTAGACATGACACGACCGCCTCTGAGCCCATTCCGACACGGTGGGCATCAAACATGGGCGGCAAAGCACATTTGATTCAAGCTCATCCGAAAGACCTATGTTTCTCCCTCCATTCCCCATTCATACACGGTGGGAGGCAAACCAAACTCGTCTCGGCCGAAATCAATGTAGGCAAATATTTTCAATAGGGGCAGGTTTGTAACTTCACTCAGACGTGACACAACCGCCCTACATGTCAGCCCGGTTCATACACCGTGGGCGCCAACCATGGGCGCCAACCACCCTCTCCTTGCCCGAAATTGCTCTGGGCAAATATTGGCGAGATGCGAGATTACCGTCCTATCCCCAACCGATGAGACATCCAATTTTTAAACGGGGGCTAAGTTCGTAACTTTCCCATATTTCAGACAGGCGCGTCCCAAAAACATGGTTCCCCGTACCTCTCCCTCCATTTTCCCATTCATACACCGTCCGCTCTAGAACACCCCATCCCCACACCAGCCTCCGTCCGCCACCCCATCCATCGTCGCCGTCCTCCACCACATCCATCACCACCGTCCTCCACCATGCCGGAGCGCCTACCAAGACCGTGTCGTCCACTGCTAGAGATGGACGTTTCTCATCCATGGCGACGAACCAATAGCCTTGCATCGCGTCCTCTCGCTTCATCGGCGCCGTCGTCCTCTTTGCCGGGGCCGCTCACACGAACTTCTCTTCCACCACAACGGGACTTATCCCTCGATGCACCCGTCTACCGTCACAGATCTGCTTTAACGCCACCGACAGCCATTGCATCCCCGATGCCTACACGGCGCTACAAGAGAGGTGGTACTTCATATCTCCTCAACTTTTTGATCTCAACCACAAAATAGATCTTAACTTGGTTACTCTACTTTCTTTTCAGCTCTTAGAATTTAGTTCTTAGTTCGAAGCAAACAATGGATGCTAAATATCATTTCTCCGGTTTGTAGCTTCAAATCTGCCATGGCACAACCATAATACGGTTTAATTGATCATGCTTAGGGTTTAATTGATCATGTTGGTTCTGTGGTGGTTTCTTTAATAGAAATCGGAGGGGAAACCCTCTTTTGCTAAAAAAATATGCTTAGAGTTTCCCCCTTTTATGATCACTATACGATCAGAATACGTGCTTCATGTCATAAAAAATATGCTTAGAGTTTCGAAAATGCATGTTCGCCGCTCGGGTGTGTATCTCTACAGGGTGCCCATGGTGGGCCGGCCTACCCTGGGCTTTTGGGTAGTCCCAGGCCCCGATTCCCCTCTATTCTGCTGCGCGCTTCCGATCTCTACTCGCCCCCAGCCGCCTGCCTCGCCGGCGACTTGCTGTCCCCGGACGGCATGACTCTAGGAGGAGACGCCGGACTAACAGGAGGCCAGGAGCCGCTCGCCCAACAGCGTCACCGCTGCCCGGGCGCGCCGCCGTGCCTACCTTCCCAGTCCGTTCAGGGCTCAGGCGTGCAACACCCACCAAGCCAACCCGATTTATCCTGAGATACGTCCTCAACACTCAGCAGCTACTCCTCATCACCCATTTTCTAATTGATTCATTACTCATTAGGCAGGACTGTCATTAGGATTCATTACTCAAAATTCCGGCCCTCGAAACAGAAACTAGTCATTTTGGATTGTTGGTCGTAGTGACATTGACCTAGATTACTACTGCAAGCCAGGTTTGTTGACAATTTTACTTGTCTTTCTTACTCATTCGATATAATATTCAATTATTCACGTTGATTAGTTGCAAACAATAAGTGCTAGACAAACTTCTTCATTCAGATTTTGGACGGTCTCTTACTGCAGTTACAATTCTGCATACTTGTCCTAATAAGCTCACAAGTAAATGATTGATTCACTACATCTATGCTTGCCTTGTCATATTTGTTGTCAATATTCTTGTAGGGTGGACCACCTTGTTTCTAAATACTGGAACCGTAGACACTTGGGAATAGTATTTCTCTATGTGATCTCTTCCATCATGTGTGGGTAACGAACACTGCATTGTATAGAAAGAAAGTGTCATTTCCAGCTTTTACATAGGTTTCGATCTTTTACATGGAATACAATCTGCCTACTTGCTTTGTGTCGCACTACCAACACTCCACCCTTGAAGCTAAACATTACGCCACTCATAATTGCTTAGTTTATTTGTTCAAATACGAATTTCATATGATTCTAATGTTCCTACTTTAGTTTTGAAATGTGCGCCTACCTGTTATAGAGACATAAGGGATTTGTATTTCTGTGTGTGGTCTGGTCAGCACGGTTGGGGAGGTGAACTTTGCATATGCAGGGGTTTATAGGGAGACACTCTCCGAGTTGAATCCGCAATGCATTCCATATATAATCTGACTACATTTTATGTTTTCATGAATCTCAGATTCTAAACAGCATCATAATGATTATGAGCTTGCGCGCATGAAAAGAATAAAGCAGAACAATGCCATGGCTGTCAAACTTGGCATTAAGGGACTGAAATCAAGTCTGGATGCAATGCAATGCAAATGCTCTCCACCTACAGATTCATGCTCAGAATATGATCCTAACTGTGATTCTGAGCTAGAGGGAGACCTAAGTCAATGTAGCTCCCTAGTGGAGGAGTCAGAGGAAGATGCCCTATCTTATTCACCCATCAAGGTACTTGCCCTAACTTTCCAAGGTTACATTGCTCGCACATATCTTACAACTGATGCTTTGCATTGCTTCTACTTTGTTGAACTGCCATTAGCTTAGTTTACACATCGTGTATGTGAATACGCCCTGCCTATCCATTTTCAGTACATATTCCATCTGTCATCATACCATATTTATCCATTCAAATGCTGTTCTTGTGTATCAGACGTTCAAAAGGAAGAGGGCGACTGCTGATCATGGAGGAGCACAAGCAAAGTATTTGGAAAAGGTAGTGGCACCTGATAAATCAAATAGCCCATTAGGTGTAGTTGCAATATCACCTGACCCACAAAATACCCCAAATCTAGCAGACTCTAGCCCTACTACACTGGTCATTTATGATCCCCCAACTCAGTAGACCCCAACTGCAGCAAACAGTATGATTATGCCAGTTGACATAGCACCAGCTGTACGATGCAAAACCCCCATTCTAGCAAAGAGTACACCAAATCCAGTTGCCAAATCCCTTTTCAAACCAGAGAGAGCCCCAATTGCAGCAAATAGGACCCCTGTTCCATTTCTTCCCAGTTTAGAAGATGAAGCTTATGTTGTTGTCAGGAACTTTGTGCGCATCTTTCCTTCATGGAAAGATTATACCGCAGACACAGAACAATTTCTAGTCTTCCTCCGCAACTTATGTGTACTAATGTTATTCATGGTCATTACTGCATATGTTTTTGCTGACAGAAGACACAAGATTTCATTCTTTTAAATAGGCGAGGAGCAAACTGGATTGTGATGACGAGCAACAGTTGGTTGCGCTTTTCAAGCACTCATTGATGAATTATCGTTCCTACCTGAAGCAAGCGCACTTCGATGGCAAGCCTCTGAACGAAATTTCTGTAAAGTCTCGGGTGCTACATTTATCCGACGGTGACTGGAATAATCTTGTTACACATTGGTCTCGACTGCAGCGTAAGGTACTGTCTATGATATCACATCACAATTTGAACTACATTTCTGCATTTTCCTTAATGTCTCACTTGTACGAAAACTGTTAGCAGAAGAACATTCATTCTCAAGGGACCACAGAATCTCGCAACTATACTGCACACTACATTGCTCTTGTGAGTACCTCTTGCCCTGTATGACCATACTTACTTTCATAGTTGTTTGATTATGTAGCATCACTGCACATGTTAGCCTCGTAATCGTCCATTTGGTGGACATTATAAGATCCGTATGGACTCTTAGACAAATTTAGAATCAACCCAATGCTTTTGAAGAGGTTTAGCTCTGCAGTCCTCTTGTAAGGACTGAACGTGGTCTATCACTGTACTTACATTAACAGCTACTCCCTCCGTCCCATAATATAAGAACGTTTTGTACAATACACCAGTGTTCAAAACACTCTTGTATTATGGGAAGAGGGAGTGGTTCATTTTGTAGCATTATGCATCTTATCTCGCTCGCCCACCATTTACTAAAAAAGATCAGATCTATATTTAATCTTACCAACAAGTAGAATACACAGACAATGCCAATGCAGAAGTGTAGCCCATTGCTCTTGTCAGTACATTTTGTCCTGTAATGCTTGTACTTCCAGGGATTGGTAGTTGATTATGTAGCATCAATCTGCATCTTATCTTCATTATCCTCTATCCCTTCCAGTATTATCATATCTATAATTACTCTCTACAAAATGTAGAGTACAGGCAATGCTCATGAAGAAGGTTCTGTGCTGAAATTCTTGAGTTATCCTTCCCTTGACATGGAGAAGGGCATTATAAAGCCGGTGTTAACTGTTAATGTAACTCAATCCTTCTAAAGCCTTTATCCTCAACTACTGTTTAATTTTCTCATACTCCCTATTGTTTACTGCTGTTTAGTTTGCTGTTTCTACCAAAATGCATGTTCGTAAGAACCGTAAGTTCTAAGTTTTACTTGTAAAACCAAATTTCTTATTCATACCATGCACATTACTTAATACTCCCTATACGTATGCTTGGTTTTGTGGATCTATAATCCAGTGGGTGGTGAAGCAGCCCACGTTTGCACCTTGTCATCTCCTGTTTTATCTTACTAATGTGGCTGATGATATGAACAACATGCCATGCACATTGTCCAAAAAAATACAATGATTTTCTTTGCCCTTCATCTATGCTTGTTATGTTGACATGGTAATCCAGTAGTGTGGTGAAGCTCCCCGCATTATGAACAATGCCAAATTATGCTATTGATATTTTGAACTTACTCTTTATTTTCTAATTTGAAATTGGATAGAACGGACAGAACAATTATCATCTTTGTTTATACACGTGCAAAACCTGTCATCTCGCTGCTTTGTTTCAGGGTGATATGCCTGATGGAATGCACAAGTCTGCTGAAGGCTGTGAGACAAACCCAACATATATTGCAGCAAAGAAGGCAAAACATCTTGAAGATTGCGAGACAACCCCAAAGTCTTGTCTTGATGCAGTGTTCAAGTTACTTGAGACTAACAGTCAGACAAGCTCATAGAATTCGTTGTCTGAATCATTTCGACTTCTTCAGTCCCAAGTTCTAGGAGAAAGGCATTCTGCAACTCAACTTTGACTTGAAGTCCTATCTCTAAGAAAGATTGCGGAGAACACCAATGAGAACCTCATCGCTAAATAGCTACACCTGGAAGCTATGACCGACATGCTAGGCCGGTCTCACAGCCTTGATCAGCAGCTTGCGGAGCAGTTCCCCCGCAAGGCTAACCTTTCTTGAACTGTCTTGGAAGTGGTCTCGGTTCAATATTATTTTGTTACGCTGCAATGGTGCCCAGTTTTTGTAATCTGCTTCTTCGTTGCGCTTTATGATCACTGGTGGCGAACTTCGATGCCCAGTGGATGTAATATACCTTAAATCCTTTATTGTATAGTGTAGGTTTATTCTTAGTTACTATGCCGTAATTTCTTTATTGTATAGAGTAGGTTTGTTCTTAATTCCTACTAGTTACTGCCATCATTCGCTATCTGAAAAAAACCAGATGTAGTCGACCGGGCCGAAACATTCGACTATAACGGGCCAGGTTTTTAGCGGGCCACAATTGGGCCGTCCTGCGTCTTTCTTGGGCCCGAATGATTGGGGCCTTCACACATTGCGCAAGGCCCAAATTACAGCGGCCTATATTTTAGTTGGGCCTTTTGTCGACCCATCGCTTAGTTTGGCCCAGGTAGCGTTGGGCCATTAACAGGCTGAATATTGTACTGGCCTGTTACGACCGAGATGAAACCACGGGCCTTTAGCAGGCCAAAATGCATGTTGGGCCTCAATTTTCACTAGTCGTCAACGGGCCTTCACCAGTCCAAAATGTAGACCGGGTCATTATGGGCCCAGTTAGCTCACGGGCCATTACCAGGCCGAAACATATCTCGGGCCTTAGTTGCCCACCGATATCATGGGCCTTTAAGAGGCCGAAAGCTTAGTACAAGCATCAACGGGACGAATTACGCGACAGGCCTTTAACAGGCCCAAAGTCACGTTGGGCTTAACTGTTGCCACCTTTAGCACGGGCCGTTGGTGGGCCCGATGTCCCATCGGACCATATATGGCCCATGGGCAGCACGGGCCATTCCCAGGCCGAAAGTCACACCGGGCTGAAATGGGCCCATGTCTACATCAGGCCTCTAATAGTCCGAACGTCACTGGGCTGTAGTAGGGCCCGAATATTTGGCGAACAATTAACGGGACAGATCTGGCTTTGGGCCGCAAATAGGCCCAAATATTGGGCAGACAATTAACGGGCCAGATCTGGCTTCGGGCCGTAAATGGGCCCAAATATTGGGCGAACAATTAACGGGCCAGATCTGGTTTCGGGCTGTAAATGGGCCTTTATTTAGCAGGATGTTATTGGGCTAGCCCACTAGTACCTGATTAAGTTCTACGGGCCTTTGACTGGGCCGACCTTTTTAACCTATATGGGCCTCTGTAGGGCCCAGCCACGTGTCGACGTACCATAGGCATGTCTCCTCCAATGGACGGGCGACATCTGGCCCACTGACGAGCTGACAGGTGTTCCCTTCGGCCAATCAGAATTTTACACGTGGAAATTTCCCATTGGTCGGGGCTGTCAACGGGTTATCGGATCCAAAATCCAACCAGATAGCTTAACGATGTTCCGTTATGATGGATGCCACGTGTCGGTCACCCCTAACGAAAGCACTTCCGTGACGCGCGATTTATCATCATGAAAGTGGACATTTCCGTGATGATAATTTTGGTAATGTCATGGAACACTTCTACGACAGCATAGGTATGACTATCTTGATTCTGTCATAAAATCGTCATGGACGTACATGCATGACAAAAAACCCGACCTACTATGACAAACACGTATCATCACGGAAGTGTATTTTTTTGTAGTGATTGCATTGATGAATTGGAGCTAGTTCTATATCACCCTATGTTATAACCATTGTATGAGGAATCGCATCCGGCATAATTATCCATCACTGATCCATTGCATACGAGCTTTTCACATATTGTTCTTCGCTTATTTACTTTTCCATTGCTACTGTTACAACTACTACAAAAACCCAAAAACATTTATCTTTAATTTTGCTACCGTTACTATTATTATCATACCACTTTTGCTACTAAACACTTTGCTGCAGATACTAAGTTATCCCGGTGTGGTTGAATTGACAACTCAACTGCTAATACTCAAGAATATTCTTTGGCTCCCCTTGTGTCGAATCAATAAATTTGGGTTGAATACTTTACCCTCGAAAGCTGTTGCGATCCCCTATACTTGTGGGTTATCAAGACTAATTTCTGGCGCCGTTGCCGGGGAGCATAGCTCTATTCTCTAAGTCACTTGGTATTTATATCTGTTGATCATTATGAAGAACTTGAAAGACGCTAAGACCAAGATTTTGCCCTCAACTATGAGGGGAGGTAAGGAACTGCCATCTAGCTCTGCACTAGATTCTCCTTCCGTTATTAGTAGGCTTGCGACACCTCAACCTGCTACTGCTATGAATTCTGATATGTTGCATGTTATTGATGATGCCACTTCTGCTATGCATGATGAAACTACTTCTGTGCGTGATACTACTTTGCCATTAGGTGAATTTCTTGATGAACAACTTGCTAGAGTTAGGGGGAATGAAAATACTGAAGAACCTATTATCGATGATAGTGATGATGAATGTTCCCCCAATGATTATGTACTACCTGTTGTTCCTAAGGGTTATGTTATGAATGAAGCAGTTGCTATGGAAATTCTTGCTTGCAATGATAGAAATGATCTTAAGAAATTATTAGCTAAATGGAAGCAGCAATCTCTTAATGCTAGAATGAAACCCGTTCCTTATTTTGCTACTTCACCTATCTGTGTTACTAGTAAGGATTATGAATTCTCTGTTGATCCTGAGATTATTACTTTAGTTGAATCTGATCCTTTTTATGGCCTTGAATCTAAAACTGTTGTGGCACATCTTACCAAGTTAAATGATATAACCACCCTATTTACTCATGATGAGAAGTCTCGCTATTTATATATGCTTAAGATATTTCCCTTCTCATTAAAGGGTGATGCTAAGACTTGGTATAATTCTTTTGCTCCTGGTTGTGTGCGTAGTCCCCAGGATATGATTTATTACTTCTCTGCTAAATATTTCCCTACTCATAAGAAACAAGTTGCCTTGCGGGAAATATATAATTTTGTGCAAATTAAAGAAGAGAGTCTCCCACAAGCTTGGGGGAGGCTTCTCCGGTTACTTAATGCTTTGCCTGATCATCCTCTTAAGAAAAATGAAATACTTGATATCTTTTATAATGGACTAACCGATGCTTCCAAGGACTACTTGGATAGTTGTGCTAGTTGTGTTTTTCAGGGAAAGAACAGTCGATGAAGCTGAAATACTATTGAATAATATGTTGACTAATGAAAATAATTGGACTCTCCCCGAGCCAGTTCCTGAAGTAACTCCTAAACCAATTGAGCCAACTCCTGAGCCTATTCCTAAACCCACTCCAAAGAAGAGAGGTGTTTTATTTCTCAGTCCTAAAGATATGCAAGAGGCAAAGAAATCAATGAAGGAAAAAGGTATTAAAGCTGAAGATGTTAAGAATTTACCACCTATTGAAGAAATACATGGTCTTAATTTACCGCCTGAAGAACCACATTGTCTTGATAACCCGACACAGGTAGTAAAGGTAAATTCTCTCTATACATATGATAAAGTTGAAATACCCTCTACTAAATTTCATAGCCCATGCTTAGATGAATTTGATGACTTTATGGATAGACAAGAAAGCTTTAATGCTTATGTTAGTAGAGAGTTAAAGAATAATGTTTTCGAGATAGGACGCATAGGCGATAATCTGGCTAGAGTTAAAGATGAACTTCACCGTGTTAGCAAATATGCTTCTATGGTTGCTACTCAAGCTGAGCAAGTACTCAAAGCTCAAAATGATCTTCTTGATGAATTAAATAATAAAAATGACTTTGCTGTTAGAGTGGCTACTAGAACTGGTAGAATGACTCAGGAACCTTTGTATCCTGAAGGCCACCCTAAGAGAATCGAGCAAGATTCTCAGAGAAATAATTTAGAGGCACCCAGTTCTTCTAAGAAGAAGAAAAAGAAAGACGATAGGACTTTGCATGCTTCTAGTGAAACTACTTTAGACACACCTGAGAATCCCAATGATATTTCTATTTCTGATGCTGAAACACAATCAGGTGATGAACATGAACCTAGTGATAATGTTAATGATAATGTTCATGTTGATGCTCAACCTAGCAAAAACAATGATGTAGAGATTGAACCTGCTGTTGATCTTGATAACCCACAATGAAAGAATCAATGTTATGATAAGAAAGATTTTGTTGCTAGGAAGCACGGCAACGAAACAGAACCATGGGTTCAGAAACCCATGCCCTTTCCTCCTAAACCATCCAAGTAAAAGGATGATGAGGATTTTGAGCGCTTTGCTGAAATGATTAGACCTATTTTCTTACGTACGCACTTAACTGATATGTTGAAAGTAAATCCTTATGCTAAGTATATGAAGGATATCATTACAAATAAAAGAAAGATACCGGAAGCTAAAATTTCCACCATGCTTGCTAATTACACTTTTAAGGGTGGAATACCAAAGAAACTTGGAGATTCGGGTGTCCCAACTGTACCATGCTCCATTAAAAGAAATTATGTTAGAACCGCTTTATGTGATCTTGGAGCCGGTGTAAGTGTTATGCCTCTCTCTTTATATCGTAGACTTGAATTGAATAAGTTGACACCTACTGAAATATCTTTGCAAATGGCTGATAAATCAACTGCTATACCTGTCGGTGTTTGTGAAGATGTGCCTGTTGTGGTTGCAAACGTCACTATCTTAACGGACTTTGTTATTCTTGATATTCCCGAGGACGATAGTATGTCTGTTATCCTTTGTAGACCTTTTCTTAATACTGCAGGGGCTGTTATTGAATGCAACAAAGGCAATGTCACTTTTCATGTTAATGGTAATGAGCATACGGTACACTTTCCGAGGAAACAATCTCAAGTTCATAGCATCAATTCTATTGAAAAAGTTACAACTATCATTTTTGGAGGTTTTGAATTTCCTCTTCCTACTGTCAAGAAAAAATATGATATTCTTATTGTTGGGGATTTTCATATCCCCGTTGAGGTAACTTAGTGTTATTTGAAATTTCTCCGGTTCCGTGTTATTCAGAATGAGTTTGTTAACGAGACTTGATCAACCTTGTTAGCGGGTTCATTTTGATGATCACGAGATGGATGAAACTAGAAGGCACAACCTTCTATACCCTTTTTTTTACTTTCTGTTATTTAGAATAAATAAAGCAAAAATAGTATTATTTGTCTGTTTTCTGAATTATCCGTGCATTAAAAAAATAGTCCGAAAATAAAAGTGCTCCAAATGCCCTGCAAATTTAGTATGATTTTTTCTAGAATATTTGAGGATTTTAGGCACTGAAAACACCGCAGGAGGGGCAAGCACCAGGCCACGAGAGAGGAGGGCGCGCCCCCCTGTAGGGTGCGCCCCCCTGTAGGGCGCCCCCCTGTCTCGTGGCCCGCTGGTAGCTCCCCTCCACTTATGCTAGCACCCACACACTTCATCTTCTACCCAAAAAATCCCCATCCAGCTCAAGCACGAGTTCTAGCTCGTTTTGCTGCGATTTTTGATCTCTTAGCTCAAAGCCCCATTCACAAAACTGCTTTGGGAGATTGTTGCTTGGTATGTGACTCCTCCATTGGTCCAATTATTTTTTGTTCTAGTGCTTTATTCATTGCAAAAATTTTGCTGCTGAGGTGACCATGTTCTTGAGCTTGCATGTTAAAATTTTGAGGTCCCAAGCAATTCCAATGCATGATATAGGCTCTAGGCACTTGTAGGAGTAGTTGCTATCAATTTTGTTTAGTTTTATTCACTTTTATTTCGAAGTTACTAAAATTTCAGAAATTTTAAGAAAAATAAATATGCTTAGAAGAATGTACCAAGGAGGTTCCTCAACAAAGAAAGGGCCAAGAATTGCTATACGTGAACAAGATGTTAATTTGCCAAGGGACGCAAATGTACGGGCTTGTGAGTGGCCATCCGATGATTTTATGGTCGAAGCATGCTTCAAGGAGGAATTTGACGCGTATGTGCGTAATGCCGAGCTGGAGGACTTCTTGCAAGATAAGTGTCCTCAATATTATCAATTGACCGATTCCTTTGTGCGGAGGTTCGAATATATTTCTGCGCGTAATTCTCCTAGTGTCATGTTTGATATTTATGATACATCTTATACCATGGATTTAGAGGATTTTACAACTGCTTGCAAACTCCCTCAGTCGGTAATATCAATAATCCTCGCAAATCTGAATTTAGAGATTTTCTTGCTAGTATTACTGTGGGAGAATCTAGGGACATAACACAAGCTACCATAGGGAGCATTCATTTTCCTGCTATACATTATTTTGCTCTCTTTATTGGTAGATGCATTAACGACAAGGACGAGGCATGTCACATGTGTGTCCCCGATCTTTGTGTCCTCAGGAGTGTAGTGTCAGGTTTTAAAGGTTATAACTTGAGGGCAATAGTTGCACATAGGTTGCAGAATAATAGTAGAAGGGGAGATTTCTTTGGAGGAATTTATGCAACCCATGTGGCTATTTTTTTAATATAGCTCCACGAGAGGGGGATATGATTGTACCTCCTTTTTATTTGGATAAAGAAGCTATGTTTGATCATCATTTTCTTGAGAGGAATGAACAATACCTCCATTATCGACTAATCTATGACAGACGCAACGTCGTCCCTGTTACTCTTCCTGCTCCCTACCTTTTTGATTATCAGGCAAAAGGAAGATATGTTGTCACTAGGGAAGAAGCAGGTGAATATGAGAGGGGAATGGAGGAAGCTCACCAACACACTACTGCTCAGGAGGCTGTTGCCTCTGCATCTCAGTACAACCCCAGTTTCACTTATGGATATCAGCCAGGCGGTCCTTGGTACTAGACCAACTTAGGCCAAAAGCCTAAGCTTGGGGGAGTACATATTTCTCACCGACTTTACATTCATGTTCACACACTAGTCGTCAGTGCTCATACTCTTTCACTGTATTATCCATGCTAGTTTAAATTTCTTTTTCTAGTTTTCTTCTGGTGTGTTTGATAAACCTTGAGAAAAACAAAAAAAATTAGTTAATTTAAATTCTATGCTTGTAGTAGAATTAAAATGAAAACCCAAAAAGATTTCTAGTTCTTCTTTTTACTTGTTGGGAGCTTTCCCGTGTAAATAGTTTTATTTTCTTTTCTTTCCTTTGGGGGTCGAGAAGACCATATTGAAAATGCTTAGTGGCTCTTATATGCATGATTTTTTATTTAACTTAGAGCCCATATTACTTGTCTTCTCTCTTGAGTTGAATGTTTGCAGATTCCAGCTTAGTCCAATGCACATGCACTCTTATTATTATACACATCGTTTGGTCGTGCAAGTGAAAGGCAATAATGACGATATATGATGAACTTATTGGGATGAGAAAAGCTGGTATGAACTCGACCTCTCTTGTTTTTGTAAATATGATGATTCATCGTTCCTGAGTCAACTATTATGAAGTAAACATATTTGCAATGACATATAGAGATTATAGTTGCTTGTGCCATGCTTGATTAGCTATGAGTTATAATGGTTTACCTTGCGTGCCAACATGCTATTAGAATGAATATGATGTGGTATGATGGGATGGTATCCTCCTTTGAATGTATTAAGTGGCTCGACTTGGCACATGTTCACGCATGTAGTTGAATCAAATCAACATAGCCTTCACGATATTTGTGTTCATGGTGGATTATATCCTACTCATGCTTGTACTTGGTGTAAATTAATTTTAATGCATGCTTACGACTATTGTCGCTCTCTCAGTTGGTCTCTTCCCAGTCTTTTGCTAGCCTTCACCTGTACTAAGTGGGAATACTGCTTGTGCATCCAAACTCCTTAAACCCCAAAGTTGTTCCATATGAGTCCACTATACCTACCTATATGCGGTATTTACTTGCCGTTCCAAGTAAAATTGTATGTGCCAAACTCCAAACCTTCAAATGAAATTCTATTTTGTATGCTCGAGCAGCTCATGTTACAACTAGGGCTGCCTATATCTTCCATGCTAGGTGGGTTATTCTCAAGAGGAGTGGACCCCGCTCCTCATTCACGAGAAAGGGCCGGTAACCGGGATGTCCAGTCCCATGATCCAAAAAGATCAAAGCAAATAAAAATAATTAAACAAAACTCCCCCAGGGCTGTTGTATGTTGGAGGCACTCATTGTTTCGAGCAAGCCATGGATTGATGCTTGTTGGTGGTTGGGGGAGTATAAACCTTTACCATTCTGTTTGGGAACTACCTATAATGCATGTAGTATGGAAGATACATCCATCTCATAGTTGTTGCATTGACAGTGAAAGTATGCCGCTCAAAATGTTATTCAATCTCCATTTTAAAATCGAGCTCTGGCACCTCTACAAATCCCTGCTTCCCTCTGCGAAGGGCCTATCTATTTACTTTTATGTTGAGTTATCATCCTTCTTATTAAAAAGCACCCGCTAGAGAGCACACTGTCTTTTGCATTCATTATTATTGGTTTAGATTGGGTATGACTTGACTGGATCTCTTTTACCATGAATTACTATGTTTAGTCAGTCCTTGATCTTTAAAGGTGCTCTGCATTTATGTTTTGCGGTCTCAGAAAGGGCTAGCGAGATACCATTTTGTTATATCATGTTATGATTATTTTGAGAAAGAGTTGTCGTCTGAGTTTTATTATTATGGCTCGCTAGCTTATTATGCTATTGATATGAGTAATTGTGAGACCTATGAGTTATTGTGAGTATGGTTAGTTTATAATATTTGCTGAAACTTGAATGCTAGCTTTTCATATTACAACAACAAGAGCAAACAGAGTTTGTAAAAGTTTTTCTTTATCACTTTCAGTTTATCAACTGAATTGCTTGAGGACAAGCAAAGGTTTAAGCTTGGGGGAGTTGATACGTCTCCAACGTATCTACTTTTCCAAACACTTTTGCCCTTGTTTTGGACTCTAACTTGCATGATTTGAATGAAACTAACCCGGACTGACGCTATTTTCAGCAGAACTACCACGATGTTGTTTTATGTGTAGAAAAGAAAAGTTCTCGGAATGTCCTAGAAATCCACGGAGGCACTTTTTGGAATTAATAGGAATTTTTGGCGAAAGAATTAATGCCAGGGGCCCACAGCCTGTCCACGAGACAGGGGGCGCCCCCTAGGGCACGGCCTCCTATCTCGTGGGCCCCCTGGACCTCCACCGACGTCAACTCCAACTCCATATATTCACGTTTAGGGAGAAAAAAACCAGAGAGAAAGTTTCATCGCGTTTTACGACACGGAGCCGCCGCCAAGCCCTAATCTCTCTCGGAAGGGCTGATCTGGAGTCCGTTCAAGGCTCCGGAGAGGGGGATTCGTCGACGTCGTCATCATCAACCATCCTCCATCACCAATTTCATGATGCTCACCGCCGTGCGTGAGTAATTCCATCGTAGGCTTGCTGGACGGTGATGGGTTGGATGAGATTTACCATGTAATCAAGTTAGTTTTGTTAGGGTTTGATCCCTAGTATCCACTATGTTCTGAGATTTATGTTGCTATGACTTTGCTATGCTTAATGCTTGTCACTA
The DNA here is from genome assembly GCF_002162155.2 of Triticum dicoccoides. NCBI lineage: Eukaryota > Viridiplantae > Streptophyta > Magnoliopsida > Poales > Poaceae > Triticum > Triticum dicoccoides. Next base: position 442,535,896 of record NC_041381.1, on the reverse strand, counting down.
GGGCCCGAGTGCCATGATTTCAGATCTGAACCTATTATGTTTTCATGAATATATGTGTGTTCTTGATCCTATCTTGCAAGTCTATAGTCACCTATTATGTGTTATGATCCGACAACCCCGAAGTGACAATAATCGGGACACTTCTCGGTGATGACCGTAGTTTGAGGAGTTCATGTATTCACTATGTGTAAATGCTTTGGTCCGGTTCTTGATTAAAAGGAGGCCTTAATATCCCTTAGTTTCCACTAGGACCCCGCTACCACGGGAGGGTAGGACAAAAGATGTCAGGCAAGTCTTTTCCATAAGCACGTATGACTATTTACGGAATACATGACTACATTACATTGATGAATTGGAGCTAGTTCTATATCACCCTATATTATAACTATTGCATGAGGAATCGCATCCGGCCTAATTATCCATCACTGATCCATTGCCTACGAGCTTTTCACATATTGTTCTTCACTTATTTACTTTTCCGTTGCTACTGTTACAACTACTACAAAAACCCAAAAACATTTATATTTACTTTTGCTACCGTTACTATTATTATCATACCACTTTTGCTACTAAACACTTTGCTACAGATGCTAAGTTATCCAGGTGTGGTTGAATTGACAACTCAACTGCTAATACTCAAGAATATTCTTTGGCTCCCCTTGTGTTGAATCAATAAATTTGGGTTGAATACTTTACCCTCGAAAGCTGTTGCGATCCCCTATACTTGTGGGTTATCAATATCCATGGAGGTAAACTCCATGATCGGTGCCCAATAAGATTTGATAGGTGGGGATACGCACGGTTCGGAGCCTATGGCCGGAGACGAGTCCGAGGGTCCGATGATACAGACCTCATTGGAGGTGAAGTCTGTGTTCGACTCTATCGCCGATGAGTGTGCGGCCTCCATGACGCGGTCCATCCACCCGTCCTCGGATGGCACGGTCTACTCCAGATTAAGAGCCGGGGCAGCCGCAGGTGTGATCTCCCGAACACTGTCCGATGGTAGATCTAAGTCATGCTCATCGTGACTGTTCGACGCACCTGTCATGGGCTCGAATCCGTCAAAGATCAAGTCTCCGCGGATGTCGGTGGTGTAGTTCAGGCTTCCAAACCTGACCGACAGCCAGGGGCATAGCTATCGATCTGCTCCAGATGGCCAAGTGAGTTGGCCTGTAGTGCGAAGCCGCCAAATACAAAGATCTGTCCGGGGAGGAAAACCTCGCCCTAGATCGCATCGTTGTAGATGGTTGAAGGAGCCATCAAGCCTTACCGTGACGACACAGTGGAACTCTGAATGAAAGCACCAATGTCGGTGTCAAAACCGGTGGATCTCGGGTAGGGGGTCCCGAACTATGCGTCTAAGGCTAATGGTAACAGGAGGCGGGGGATGATACGTCTCCAACATATCTATAATTTTTGATTGCTCCATGATACTTTATCTACTGTTTTAGGCAATATTGGGCTTTATTATCCACTATTATATTATTTTTGGGACTAACCTATTAACCGGAGGCCCAGCCCAGATTTGCTGTTTTATGCCTATTTCAGTGTTTCGAGGAAAAGGAATATCAGCCGGAGTCAAAATGGAACGAAATCAACTGGAGAAGTTATTTTTTGGAAGGAAAGCAACCTGATGGACTTGGAGTGCACGTCAGGGGAGTTCCGGGCTGCCCATGAGGGTGGGGGGCGCGCCCCCTGCCTCATGAGCATCCCGGAGGTCCACCGACGTACCCCCTTCACCCATATATACCTACGTACCCTAAAACTTCCAGAACAGAAGATAGATTGGGAGTTCCGCTGCCGCAAGCCTCTGTAGCCACCAAAAACCAATCGGGACCCTGTTCCGGTACCCTGCCGGAGGGGGATCCCATCACCGAAGGCCATCTTCATCATCGCGGCGCTATCCATGACGAGGAGGGAGTAGTTCACCCTCGGGGCTGAGGGTATGTACCAGTAGCTATGTGTTTGATCTCTCTCTCTCGTGTTCTCTCTCGTGTTCATCTGTGGCACGATCTTGATGTATCCCGAGCTTTGCTATTGTAGTTGGATCTTATGATGTTTCTCCCCCTCTACTCTCTTGTGATGAATTGAGTTTCCCCTTTGAAGTTATCTTATCGGATTGAGTCTTTATGAGAACACTTGATGTATGTCTTGCCGTGATTATCTGTGGTGACAATGGGATATCATGTGCCACTTGATATATGTTTTGGTGACCAACTTGTGGGTTCCACCCATGAACCTATGCATAGGGGTTGGCACACGTTCTTGACTCTCCGGTAGTAGCTTTGGGGCACTCTTTGAAGTACTTTTATGTTGGTTGGATGAATATGAGATTGTGTGATGCATATCGTATAATCATGCCCATGGATACTTGAGGTGACAATGGAGTATCTAGGTGACATTAGGGTTTTGGTTGATTTGTGTCTTAAGGTGTTATTCTAGTACGAACTCTTGTATAGATCGATCCGAAAGAATAACCTTGAGGTGGTTTCGTACCCTACCATAATCTCTATGTTTGTTCTCCGCTATTAGTGGCTTTGGAGTGACTCTTTGTTGCATGTTGAGGGCTTGTCATATGTTCTATCTATGTTATTATTGTTGAGAGAACTTGCACTAGTGAAAGTATGAACCCTAGGCCTTGTTTCCTATCATTGCAATACCGTTTACGCTCACTTTTATCGCTCGCTACCTTGCTGTTTTTATTATTTCAGATTACAAAAACCCATATCTACTATCTATTTTGCACTTGTATCACCATCTCTTTGCCGAACTAGTGCACCTATACAATTTACCATTGTATTGGGTGTGTTGGGGACACAAGAGACTCTTTGTTATTTGGTTACAGGGTTGTTTGAGAGAGACCATCTTCATCCTACGCCTCCTACGTATTGATAAACTTTAGGTCATCCACTTGAGGGAAATTTGCTACTGTCCTACAAACCTGTGCACTTGCAGGCCCAACAACGTCTACAAGAAGAAGGTTGTGTAGTAGACATCAAGCTCTTTTCTGGCGCCGTTGCCGGGGAGGCTAGGTAAAGGGCACTCACTCACACCCCGTCAACTAAGCTCTTTTCTGGCACCGTTGCCGGGGAGGTGAGTGCTTGAAGGTATATATTTAGATCCTGCAATCGAATCTTTTTGTTTCTTGTTTTAGCACTAGTCTAGTTTATAAAAGAAAACTACAAAAAAATGGAGTTGAGTTTGTCTCATACGCTTCACCTTTTTAATATCTTTCGTGAGTATGATGGAAAGGAAAATTGTGCTCAAGTGCTAGAAGAAGAAATCTATAGAATGTTTGGTACTAAATTTTTGAATGATGAGCATGATTGCAATGTTGTTAGTATGATTTCCTTGAATATCCATGATGCTAATGATATGCAAAGCCACAAGCTTGAGGAAGCTATGTTTGATGGAGATGATATTTTTTGTCCCCCAAGCTTTGATGAGCAAATTTACTATGATGAAAGCATGCCTCCTATCTATGATGATTATTGTGATGACACGTATGCTTTAAAGAATAATGATAACCATGAAACTTGTCATCTTGATCTTAATTTTCAATCACATGATAGTTATTTTGTTGAGTTTGCTCCCACTATTATTCATGAGAAGAATTTTGCTTATGCGGAGAGTAGTAAATTTTCTATGCTTGTAGATCATGAAAAGAATGCTTCAGGTCCTGGTTATATTGTTGAATTCATTCATGATGCTACTGAAAATTATTATGAGAGAGGATCATATGCTTCTACATATTGCAATAATGTCAAGTTTCCTCTCTATGTGTTGAAAATTTTGAAGCTATGCTTGTTGTACCTTCCTATGCTAGTTGATTATTGTTCCCATAAGTTGTTTGCTCAAAAAATCCCTATGCATAGGAAGTGGGTTAGACTTAAATGTGCTAGTCATATGCTTCATGATGGTCCCGTTATGTTTCAATTCTTATCTTTTATGTGAGCATCATTGTCATCATCATGCCTAGCTAGGAAGGCATTAAAGAAAAGCGCTTGTTGGGAGACAACCCAATCCTTACTATTTTTGTGTGTCCACATGATTATGCTACTGTAGTAATCATGTTTATAGCTTTTGTTTCAATAAAGTGCCAAGTAGAACCTTTGGGAAGACTTGGGTGAAGTTTATGTGATCTTGCTGTGAAAAACAGAAACTTTAGCGCTCACGAGATTAGCTGCCATTTTTAATGGAGAGTGCTTTTAGGTTGATTCTTTTTGAAGATGATTAATAGACAAATTGCTCAGGTCCAGCAATTTATTTCATAATTTTTGGGGTTCCAGAAGTATACGTTTTATACAGATTACTACAGACTGTTCTGTTTTTGACAGATTCTGTTTTCTATGGGTTGTTTGCTTATTTTGATGCATCTATGAGTACTATCGGAGGATATGAACCATAGATAAGTTGGAGTACAGTAGATATTACACCAATATGAATTTAGAATGAGTTCATTACAGTACCTAAGTGGTTGTTTTATTTTCTTATACTAACGGAGCTTACGAGTTTTGTTTTGAGTTTTGTGTGGTTGAAGTTTTTAAGTTTTGGGTAAAGATTTGATGGACTATGGAACAAGGACAACCAAGAGCCTAAGCTTGGGGATGCCCCGGAAGGCATCCCCTCTTTCGTCTTCGTTCATCGGTAACTTTACTTGGAGCTATATTTTTATTCACCACATGATATGTGTTTTGCTTGGAGCGTCATTTTATTTTGTTAGTTTTTGCTTGCTGTTAGTTAAAGTAGTGTTTTGCCTCTTTAGTTTCAATAAAAAAGTCAAGGATAGCCTTTGCCATGCTTTTTTTTGCTAGTTTGCATGTGGCTGTTTGAAAACAGAAAGTTTACCGCTGTTGCAAAAATTCCCTAGAAAAGTCAGAGCATGGTCTAACGTTGAATCTTTTTGCATATTAAGCTCTGATAAATTTATTATAGTGGGAATTTTAGTTCATAATTCTTGGAGTCAGGGATGTATTGATACTCTTGCATTCTTTACATATTGTACTGTTTTGGCAGATTGCAGTTATGGTTGCATTGTTTGTGTATGTTTGCTTGTTTAATGATTCTATTTGATGATAGGAGTATTAAATATGCAGAGGCATTTAGTATGCAATGTTGAATAATAATCTAAGTGATTTGTTACAGTAGAATATGATAAGGTTTTGCAGTGGTTTATACTAACCTATCTCACGAGTTCTTGTTGAGTTTGTTGTGAATGAAGCTTTTGATAAAAAAAAGAGAAACCATGATATGAGAGGAATTAAGGAGACACAAAAGTTCAAGCTTGGGGATGCCCAAGGCACCCCAAGATAATATTTCAAGAAGTCTCAAGCATCTAAGCTTGGGGATGCCCCGGAAGGCATCCCACCTTTCTTCTTCAACAACTATCGGTTAGTATCGGTTGAGCCTAAGTTTTTGCTTCTTCACATGAGTTGTGTTATCCTTGCATTGTAGTTTTATTTAGCTTTGCTTGCTGTTTGAATAAAGTATCAAGATCTGAAATTCTTTAATGAGAGAGAGCCTTACACAAATTGGGATTTGCTAGGATACTCTATGTGCTTCACTTATATCTTTTGAGCTTGATAGTTTTTGCTCTAGTACTTCACTTATATCTTTTAGAGCATGATGGTGGATTTGTTTTAAAGAAACTATTGATCTCTCATGCTTCACTTAGATTATTTTGAGAGTCATTAATAGCATGGTAGTTTGCTTAATGTTAATATACTTAGTGTTCAAGATATGTGAAACTTTCTTTTGAGTAAATTGAATACTAAGATAAGTTTGATGCTTGATAATTGTTTTGAGATATGGAGGTGATAATATCATAGTCGTGCTAGTTGGGTGATTGTGAATTTTAGAAATGCTTGTGTTGAAGTTTGTAAGTCCCGTAGCATGCATGTATGGTTAAAGTTGTGTAACAAATTTGAAACATGAAGTGTACCTGGCTTGTGCATCCTTATGAGTGGCGGTCGGGGATGAGCGATGGTCTTTTACTACCAATCTATCCCCCGAGGAGCATGCGCGTAGTACTTGATTTTTGATGGCTTCTAAATTTTTGCAATAAGTATATGAGTTATTTTGACTAATGTTGAGTCCATGGATTATACGCACTCTCACCTTTCCGCCTTTGCTAGCCTCTTCGGTACCGTGCATTGCCCTTTCTCACCTTGAGAGTTGGTGCAAACTTCGTCGTTGCATCCAAAGCCCATGATACGATACGCTCTATCACACATAAACCTCCTTATATCTTCCTCAAAACAGCCACCATACCTACCTATTATGCCATTCCCATAGCCATTCCGAGATATATTGCCATGAAACTTCCATCATCATCATCATGACATACATTACTTTTGTCATATTGCCATTGCATGATCATGTAGTTGACATCGTATTTGTGGCAAAGCCACCATCCATTATTTTTCATACATGTCACTATTAATTCATTGCACCATCCCGGTACACCGCCGGAGGCATTCATATAGAGTCATATATTTGTGCTAGATATCGATATTGAGTTGTAAGTAAATAAAAGTGTGATGATCATCATTATTAGAGCATTGCCCCAGTGAGGAAAGGATGATGGAGACTATGATTGTCACGCCCAAGATGCGACCCTATCCTAAAGGAAATTGAAGGTCCCACCAAGGATAGAAGCGCATCTTGAAGACGCTTTTGCAAGGTGGATATCATTACATCAACATTACATAGTAGATGGGGATACATACAAAAGGCATACAATGCCACATGAATACAACATACTCTTACATAGGAGCACCATCCGACTACAGATGAAACACAAACAGAAACTCAAACAACTTCCACCCTGCTAGCCCAGGCTACCGACCTGGAACCTATCCCCTGATCAAAGAAGAAGCAGAAGAAGAACTCCAAAACAAGCAAACATCGCTCTCACGTCCTGGTCATCGCATAACCTGCACCTGCAACTATTGTTGTAGTAATCTGTGAGCCACGAGGACTCAACAATCCCATTACCATGGGTATCAAGACAAGCAAAGCTTAATGGGAAAGGAAGGGGTAAAGTGGTGAGGTTGTAGCAGCGACCACTACTAGGAAAAGGGCTATAGATAGGACTGATTCTAATGGCGCACCAGGTAAGTAGTGCGCCACTACTATATACTAATGGCGCACCGGTTGCTCGTGCGCCATTAGTGTGGAAGACACTAATGGCGCACCGTGCTCACGGTGCACCACTACTATTGATTTTTTCCCCATTTTTCCATACAAACTAATGGCGAAGGGATGGCAAAGTGCGCCATTACTAGTTAGAACTAGTAATGGCGCACGACCAAGACAGTGCGCCATTAGTATATATATATTTTTTACTTTTTTGCAAACCTACTAATGGTGCACTATGCCAAAGCCCAGTCGTGTTTATACCCGATGCCAAATCCAAGACCGCGGGCGCAAACGTCACCGCGAAAAATGAGCCATGGGTACTGGCTTCCCAAGTGGACCAATGCTTCTTCATTACCGACCCGCCAAAGCCCAGTCGTGTTGTCGTGAGGAGAGGCAAAGGGAAGATCATCGGAATGGATGGAGTAGCCAATGAGCAAGACTTCGACAAGTACGGCGACCCGGAGATCGAACATGACGACGACGATGAAGTAGCAGCACACACCACAAGAAGAAGTAGGACCACCCTACCTAAAGGACGTCCGTTCCACAGAAGAACTCCATTTGCGAAAAAGAAGGGCAAGAAGATTGTGAACAGATAGCTAGCTAAGACCGATTGTATTTAAATCGTAGTCTTCATTTCTCGATTGTATTTCATGGGCACTTTTTGATATCATGAATATTTTTAAATTTTATGGGCACTTTTTGAATTCATGAAGACACTTGATCTCGATCCCCCTCCATCTGGATCTCGATTACCCCTCCATCTCGATCTCGATCCCCGCACCCTCCCCCGCTCCACCGCCGCCGCCGATGATATTTTCAAGTAAGAAATTTGAACATATTTTTTAAAAAATTATTACTGTTTTTATAAAAAATATTACGGTTATGATTTAAACAAGTTTGAACATATTTAAACACAAATAAATATAAAAAACAACATTTAAAATGCATAAAAAAATATTGGGGAGCCTGGGAATCGAACCCAGGACCTCCTGGTGTGTATGCTGCGTGCTGACCAGTCGGGCTAGTGGGTGGGTTCTATTGTAGATAGGGTTAGGTTGTAGATATGGTTAGTGGGCTAGATTAAAACAAAATTCTAATGGCGTACCGAGGGGTGGTGCGCCATTAGAATAGTCATACTTATGGCGCACGACTGGATGGTGCGCCATTAGAACCCCCCCTAGCTATCCTCCCTCCCTCTCGCCAGATCCCCTTCGACCCTCTCTCCCTCGTCACCAGATCCACCCGCGCGCTGCCCCGACCCACGCCGCCGCCGCCCCCGCGCCTCCGTCTCCGTCGCCGCCCCCAGTTAGCCCCTGCCCTGCCCCCCATCGCCGTCCGCTCCCAATCCACCCCATCCCTCGCCTTCACCGCACCCACCCACCCCCTCCCTCGCCTTCCCAGCCCTCGAGCTCCACCGTGCGAGGCGACAGGCAAGGCGGAGGGCAGAATCTGCTTCAACACCGGGCCGGCGAGCCGCGGAACCAGGGCGCGACGGTGCTCGACCCCTCCACCCCCCTCCACCTCTTCTTCCTCGGGTCGCCGATGTCTTCCTCAACTTTGGGCACCTCTGTTGCTACTAAGCTGTCGCAGGGCCTCCTTGCGCCTCCCCGGTGAGCTCGGCCTCCTCTCCCCTCTTGCTTCTCGCGTGCCAAGAAATACATAGCAATTATTTGCTTCACTTAGTCATTGTTGGTCATTCAGTATGAAATTACAACCTGCAGGTATTGGTTGGAATGTGTAACTACAATTTACAGAGGAAATGTTTGCAGTTAAGTTATGTGGTTGGAAAGATCATGTGTCATTAGAAACTTGGAAGCTAAAAACATTGCGATCCTCACCATAAGGATGCTTATATCTTCCATGCCTGAATAGCTCTGCCTAAATAATAAATAGATAAAGGTGAAACTAAACCATGCTTAGCGATGAGTGATGTCAACTGACAACCAAAGCAAACTTGTTCATCATTACAAAAGCAAACTTGTTCAACATAACAAAAGCAAACTTGTTCAACATAACAAAAGCAAACTTGTTCAACCACATAACTACAAACTGAGACACAGTAGTAGGGGTCATCCCAATACCACAAACAACTCAATATCCCCAGTAGTAGGGGTCATCCCAATGATCCTCCAGCTCTTGCCAGAGCTCCAAACCTTCTTTGGTGATTTCGATTTTCTTCCATGCCTCGTAGGTGACGTACGCATCTTTCACGGCATACTCGATGAGCTTGTTTGGCAGTGGGCTGCCCCCCCATAGTAGGTGGTCCGATTTCCTGTCGATCTTCTGCTTCATTTCCTTGTAGGATGGGTGGATGAGGCTGCCTGCAAACTCAGCCAAAGACTGCCACTTCTTTCCATTGTTTGGAACTCTCCATTTGCGCTGCAAGTCGACGTACTTGTCGGGGTTGATCTCTAAACCAGACAACTTCAGCTTCTCCTTGTCACCTCCAATGCAGAAGCAAACAAAGGTGTACAACTTCTTCTCCTGCAGGAGCGGGCGGAGTTCCTTGGGCTTGCATCAAATTAATCTAGCTGGTGCATCAAATTCATCTACTTCAAAAACTTCAGAAGCTATAGAATTAAAATGGGTTCAGTTGAAGTAAAATTCAGTTAAAATAGCATCTTCAGTTCTGACCAAAATTTAGTTAAAACAATATGATCACAACAACTACTAAATGATCACAACAACTACAAGACAACATTCTGTGTGATCAAAATAGCAAGCATAACATCTCAATGATGTATTTTTTTTGCAATCTTTTGTATTACAAGACAACATTCATAACAGCTACTAAATTATCACAAAAACTTCTAGACAACATTCTGTATGATCACCAAAAAACTACTAATTAGACAGAAACTTCATAACTTCAGAACTAGTATTGCATCTACTTCAGAACTTCAGAACTATTGCATCTACTTCAGAAACTTCAGAAACTTCAGAAACTACTAATTAAAACGAAACTTCAGAACTTCAGAAACTTCAGAACTTCAGAACTAGTATTGCATCTACTTCAGAACTTCATAACTATTGCATCTACTTCAGAAACTACTAATTAGACAGAAACTTCAGAACTGGATGTTTTTACCATTTGGTTGCCGCCGTGATGTGGTATAGCAGGACGAGATCCTCCACGCATAACTGCAGAACTGTAGCAATTTGCGGAGGTTTGTCTTCCCTGGTATACTCGACATCAACGCAGATATTCTGAGGAAGCATGCCGCCGAGTCTCCTCCTCATCTTGCGAATCATCTTGTCGGCTTCGTCTGGATTGCTGGTGCATACGACATCCAGCGGCTCCTTCAGGTGGATATCAACCTTGAGTGGCACGGTGTAGTCCCGCTTCTGCGCGGGGACCGGAACATCATCGTCGACCACCAGCGGCTCCTTGCCAGATGCCTCACCACGGTGATGCTTGGCAGACGGAGGGGAGTTGCTCCACGATGCCTCCGCCATTCTCTTGGCAGACGGAGGGGAGTTGCTCCAGGATTCCTCCGCCATTGCCCTCTTGGCCAGCGATGGTGGAGGCAGAGGGGAGTTGCTTGATGCTGGAGGCAGAGGGAGGTGGAGGGAGGAAGATGGAGCGGCAATGGAATGAGGAGGGAGGAAGAGGGAGGAAGATGGAGTGGCAATGGAATAGGAGGGGAGTTACCTGGACGTGGGAAGAAAACCCCCTCTGCGTCGTGGGGAGTTGCCAGTGGGGAGACGTGGGGAGACGTGGGGAGTTGCCTCGAAAACTCAAACGTCCTGCCCTTTGGCCCTCGAAAAGTCTGGAGGGGAGACGTGGGCCCTCCTGTTTCTGAAACGTCCAGGAGGGGAGACGTGGTAAAATTCAGTTATAATGTGTTTGTCCCGCGTTCAACTTCGCAGCTTTTCTGCTCTCTATTTTTCTTCTTATTCAGCGATTACACAGCTAACAAAAAACGAGAAACTAGGCCACTTCCGGGTTGTGAGCACTGCCATCCCAGCGCTCCCCGCGCGTCACCCGCGATGAAGCCATGACTGTCTAGTTCGTGCCATCCCATGGTCGGGTCAGGGCCGCGGAGAAACCTAACAAACTACGACCGAGGCGCAGCTTGGATTATTTGAAACTGAAAGCAAACTTCTCTGACGAAACTGACAGAGACTAAAAACTACACCTATATCTGATGAAACTGAAGGTGTTCTTCAGCAGCTGATTAAAATTCAGTTAACAACAACATCAGTAAAATTCAGTTAATTAACTGAAGAAGAGAAGAGAGAAAGTAGAGAGCAAGAGGAGTACTTGCATTAACTGAAACGTTTTACTTTAAACTTGCATGCATTCTTTGCTTGTTTATATTAATTCTTGTAAACTGAACATGCTCGTCTATCTATCTATCTATCTATCTATCTACCTGCTTAAGTATGTATGTATGCATTGTATTTTTATTTCCTTTGGAAAGTAAAGTTTATTTCCTGGCTGGCTGGCATGATGGCTCATGGATCCCTCAGCTGCAGCTACAGTTGGAGCTCAATCTGATCTCATCTGAAATGAATCTATAAATATAGAGTGTAGTTAGTTACAGAGTAGCAGAAATAGTTGCTGGATGCAGTTACTTGCATGGGCCTGGCTGATGAAGAAAAACTTTATATATATTCATACTGATGTTGACTCTATAAATCATACTTATTGGACATGTTTTATGTGTTGATCCATCAATTGATCACATTGACAAAGACCATCGTGTCTCCGACCATTTTGCAAACGTCATGTCTCTGACCATCGTGTCGTGATGAATTTGCAGGTACCCCGAGAGGCCCTTGAGTTTGTCGGAATGTTGATTAACTTCCGTTCCGACAAATTCGGGTACTCCATATGTCCTATTTTCAGCAAAGGTCATGCTGAAATTTTCCGTGAATTTTAGCATGACTTTGCTAAAAATAGGACATATGGGGTACTTGCGACTAATGCATGGGCCGGGGTATCTTAGTACTTAGTTAAGTAGGATCAACTGCCCCGCCATTCTTGCTGCATTAAACCATAGGTGGCAATAGAGCCAAGTGATTAGGCCCAACTTAGAATTCTCCTTAGCATCGATAAACCCTAGATGATAAACCCAACATAGGTGGCAATAGAGCCAAGTGATTAGTGCCAAGTGATTAGGTCCAACCTAGGGTGCCTCGGCATCGATAAACCCTAAATGATGAAAACTTAACTTGGCTGCCCCGGATGCCTCGGTGTCGATGAGAACCTAAATGATGTACGCTTAGGCTTTTAGGGTGCCTCGGCGTCGACAAACCCTAAATGATGAAAGCTTAGGATTTTAGGGTGCCTCGGTGTCGACAAACCCTAAATGATGAGACCATGATCTTGTTCCTTGACAATAACCAACTTTTTGACCAAACTTTTTTCCTATTTAGAGCGAAACATGGCCCACAACGATGAGGCCGGTGGTTCGGGCGGCAAGCAATTCTGGGAGCTGTCCCAGGAGATGGAGGAACAACCTTACCGCTATGAGGACGCCGCGGAAGACACCGATCCTGATTACACAACCCCTAGTGGCGTCGGGGATGACACCACTGATGGTGCCGCCGAGGATGCCACCACTGATGATGGCGGCGCACACACAGATGGCAGCCAATCGAAGAAGCAAAGGAAGGACCGGCGTCCGAATGCGCTCCACACTGTCAAGGAGGAATTCACTCAAGTACAAGGGTAAGGTTCCGGAGTCTAAGACGACTGGGAGGAGTGTCGGAGACAGGTTCACCGTTTCAGCGGTAACAGTTACAAAGGGTACACCACTAGGGCGGAGGCCAAATCTAGATATGCCCGCTATCTAGCGGGAGAGAGGAGGGAGCGTTGGAGGAACCGGATGAGGACCAGTTTGATCGCGATGATGCTCATCGTGATGACCACAACTCTCTTTTATGTGATGATAGTTTAGATGATCGATATCGACTTGTAATGTGAAGACAAACTCGATACTCGCGGTCTTGAGACTTGTAATGTTTTATCTTTGTTCGGTCTTTTGAATTCGGAGACTAATATGATGAATTGTATTCGGAGACTAATCTTCTATTGTATTCGATGAATCTGATGTTGTTGTGTGCTGCTGTCTATATTCTGTCCAATAATATATTTTGTAACCTGTGCAAAAATCAGAAAAGCAAAAAAAAAACCTAATATTCATACTAATGGCGCATCAAGGCAGACTGCGCCATTAGTATGCCAAAGGATACTAATGGCGCATCAAGGCAGAGTGCGCCATTAGTATGACAAAGCACATGGTTACATATGGCCCACCGGGAGGCATACTAATGGCTCATGGAATTACATACTAATGGCGCACTGCCAGGTGCGCCATTAGTATACCAGATACTAATGGCGCACCAGTGGTGCGCCACTAGTAAAAAATTCTAATGGCGTGCTACTAATGGGGCACTAGTAGGCAAAACCGGTGCGCCATTAGTAGGCCTTTTCCTAGTAGTGGACTAAGCAAGTATGGTGGCTAACATACGCAAATAAGGGTGAGAAGACAAGCAAACGAAACGGTCGTGAACTAGCAATGATCAAGAAGTGATCCTGAACTCCTGGTTACGTCAAACATAACTCAAAACCGTGTTCACTTCCCGGACTCCGCCGAGAAGAGACCATCACGGCTACAAACGTGGTTGATGCATTTTAATTCGGATCTGGTGTCAAGTTATCTACTACCGGACATTAACAAATTCCCATCTGCCACATAACCGCGGGAACGGCTCTCGAAAGTTTATACCCTGCAGGGGTGTCCCAACTTAGCCCATGATAAGCTCTTGCGATCAACGAAGGATATTCCTTCTCCCAGGAAGACCCGATCAGTCTCGGAATCCCGGTTTACAAGACATTTCGATAATGGTAAAACAAGACCAGCAAAGCCGCCCGATGTGCCGACAATCCCGATAGGAGCTGCACATATCCCCATAGGAGCTGCACATATCTCAAGAAAAAATATGATATTCTTATTGTTGGGGATTTTCATATCCCCGTTGAGGTAACTTAGTGTTATTTGAAATTTCTCCGGTTCCGTGTTATTCAGAATGAGTTTGTTAACGAGACTTGATCAACCTTGTTAGCGGGTTCATTTTGATGATCACGAGATGGATGAAACTAGAAGGCACAACCTTCTATACCCTTTTTTTTACTTTCTGTTATTTAGAATAAATAAAGCAAAAATAGTATTATTTGTCTGTTTTCTGAATTATCCGTGCATTAAAAAAATAGTCCGAAAATAAAAGTGCTCCAAATGCCCTGCAAATTTAGTATGATTTTTTCTAGAATATTTGAGGATTTTAGGCACTGAAAACACCGCAGGAGGGGCAAGCACCAGGCCACGAGAGAGGAGGGCGCGCCCCCCTGTAGGGTGCGCCCCCCTGTAGGGCGCCCCCCTGTCTCGTGGCCCGCTGGTAGCTCCCCTCCACTTATGCTAGCACCCACACACTTCATCTTCTACCCAAAAAATCCCCATCCAGCTCAAGCACGAGTTCTAGCTCGTTTTGCTGCGATTTTTGATCTCTTAGCTCAAAGCCCCATTCACAAAACTGCTTTGGGAGATTGTTGCTTGGTATGTGACTCCTCCATTGGTCCAATTATTTTTTGTTCTAGTGCTTTATTCATTGCAAAATTTTTGCTGCTTAGGTGACCATGTTCTTGAGCTTGCATGTTAAAATTTTGAGGTCCCAAGCAATTCCAATGCATGATATAGGCTCTAGGCACTTGTAGGAGTAGTTGCTATCAATTTTGTTTAGTTTTATTCACTTTTATTTCGAAGTTACTAAAATTTCAGAAATTTTAAGAAAAATAAATATGCTTAGAAGAATGTACCAAGGAGGTTCCTCAACAAAGAAAGGGCCAAGAATTGCTATACGTGAACAAGATGTTAATTTGCCAAGGGACGCAAATGTACGGGCTTGTGAGTGGCCATCCGATGATTTTATGGTCGAAGCATGCTTCAAGGAGGAATTTGACGCGTATGTGCGTAATGCCGAGCTGGAGGACTTCTTGCAAGATAAGTGTCCTCAATATTATCAATTGACCGATTCCTTTGTGCGGAGGTTCGAATATATTTCTGCGCGTAATTCTCCTAGTGTCATGTTTGATATTTATGATACATCTTATACCATGGATTTAGAGGATTTTACAACTGCTTGCAAACTACCTCAGTGGGTAATATCAATAATCCTCGCAAATCTGAATTTAGAGATTTTCTTGCTAGTATTACTGTGGGAGAATCTAGGGACATAACACAAGCTACCATAGGGAGCATTCATTTTCCTGCTATACATTATTTTGCTCTCTTTATTGGTAGATGCATTAACGACAAGGACGAGGCATGTCACATGTGTGTCCCCGATCTTTGTGTCCTCAGGAGTGTAGTGTCAGGTATTAAAGGTTATAACTTGAGGGCAATAGTTGCACATAGGTTGCAGAATAATAGTAGAAGGGGAGATTTCTTTGGAGGAATTTATGCAACCCATGTGGCTATTTTTTTAATATAGCTCCACGAGAGGGGGATATGATTGTACCTCCTTTTTATTTGGATAAATAAGCTATGTTTGATCATCATTTTCTTGAGAGGAATGAACAATACCTCCATTATCGACTAATCTATGACAGACGCAACGTCGTCCCTGTTACTCTTCCTGCTCCCTACCTTTTTGATTATCAGGCAAAAGGAAGATATGTTGTCACTAGGGAAGAAGCAGGTGAATATGAGAGGGGAATGGAGGAAGCTCACCAACACACTACTGCTCAGGAGGCTGTTGCCTCTGCATCTCAGTACAACCCCAGTTTCACTTATGGATATCAGCCAGGCGGTCCTTGGTACTAGACCAACTTAGGCCAAAAGCCTAAGCTTGGGGGAGTACATATTTCTCACCGACTTTACATTCATGTTCACACACTAGTCGTCAGTGCTCATACTCTTTCACTGTATTATCCATGCTAGTTTAAATTTCTTTTTCTAGTTTTCTTCTGGTGTGTTTGATAAACCTTGAGAAAAACAAAAAAAAATTAGTTAATTTAAATTCTATGCTTGTAGTAGAATTAAAATGAAAACCCAAAAAGATTTCTAGTTCTTCTTTTTACTTGTTGGGAGCTTTCCCGTGTAAATAGTTTTATTTTCTTTTCTTTCCTTTGGGGGTCGAGAAGACCATATTGAAAATGCTTAGTGGCTCTTATATGCATGATTTTTTATTTAACTTAGAGCCCATATTACTTGTCTTCTCTCTTGAGTTGAATGTTTGCAGATTCCAGCTTAGTCCAATGCACGTGCACTCTTATTATTATACACATCGTTCGGTCGTGCAAGTGAAAGGCAATAATGACGATATATGATGAACTTATTGGGATGAGAAAAGCTGGTATGAACTCGACCTCTCTTGTTTTTGTAAATATGATGATTCATCGTTCCTGAGTCAACTATTATGAAGTAAACATATTTGCAATGACATATAGAGATTATAGTTGCTTGTGCCATGCTTGATTAGCTATGAGTTATAATGGTTTACCTTGCGTGCCAACATGCTATTAGAATGAATATGATGTGGTATGATGGGATGGTATCCTCCTTTGAATGTATTAAGTGGCTCGACTTGGCACATGTTCACGCATGTAGTTGAATCAAATCAACATAGCCTTCACGATATTTGTGTTCATGGTGGATTATATCCTACTCATGCTTGTACTTGGTGTAAATTAATTTTAATGCATGCTTACGACTATTGTCGCTCTCTCAGTTGGTCTCTTCCCAGTCTTTTGCTAGCCTTCACCTGTACTAAGTGGGAATACTGCTTGTGCATCCAAACTCCTTAAACCCCAAAGTTGTTCCATATGAGTCCACTATACCTACCTATATGCGGTATTTACTTGCCGTTCCAAGTAAAATTGTATGTGCCAAACTCCAAACCTTCAAATGAAATTCTATTTTGTATGCTCGAGCAGCTCATGTTACAACTAGGGCTGCCTATATCTTCCATGCTAGGTGGGTTATTCTCAAGAGGAGTGGACCCCGCTCCTCATTCACGAGAAAGGGCCGGTAACCGGGATGTCCAGTCCCATGATCCAAAAAGATCAAAGCAAATAAAAATAATTAAACAAAACTCCCCCAGGGCTGTTGTATGTTGGAGGCACTCATTGTTTCGAGCAAGCCATGGATTGATGCTTGTTGGTGGTTGGGGGAGTATAAACCTTTACCATTCTGTTTGGGAACTACCTATAATGCATGTAGTATGGAAGATACATCCATCTCATAGTTGTTGCATTGACAGTGAAAGTATGCCGCTCAAAATGTTATTCAATCTCCATTTTAAAATCGAGCTCTGGCACCTCTACAAATCCCTGCTTCCCTCTGCGAAGGGCCTATCTATTTACTTTTATGTTGAGTTATCATCCTTCTTATTAAAAAGCACCCGCTAGAGAGCACACTGTCTTTTGCATTCATTATTATTGGTTTAGATTGGGTATGACTTGACTGGATCTCTTTTACCATGAATTACTATGTTTAGTCAGTCCTTGATCTTTAAAGGTGCTCTGCATTTATGTTTTGCGGTCTCAGAAAGGGCTAGCGAGATACCATTTTGTTATATCATGTTATGATTATTTTGAGAAAGAGTTGTCGTCTGAGTTTTATTATTATGGCTCGCTAGCTTATTATGCTATTGATATGAGTAATTGTGAGACCTATGAGTTATTGTGAGTATGGTTAGTTTATAATATTTGCTGAAACTTGAATGCTAGCTTTTCATATTACAACAACAAGAGCAAACAGAGTTTGTAAAAGTTTTTCTTTATCACTTTCAGTTTATCAACTGAATTGCTTGAGGACAAGCAAAGGTTTAAGCTTGGGGGAGTTGATACGTCTCCAACGTATCTACTTTTCCAAACACTTTTGCCCTTGTTTTGGACTCTAACTTGCATGATTTGAATGAAACTAACCCGGACTGACGCTATTTTCAGCAGAACTACCACGATGTTGTTTTATGTGTAGAAAAGAAAAGTTCTCGGAATGTCCTAGAAATCCACGGAGGCACTTTTTGGAATTAATAGGAATTTTTGGCGAAAGAATTAATGCCAGGGGCCCACAGCCTGTCCACGAGACAGGGGGCGCCCCCTAGGGCACGGCCTCCTATCTCGTGGGCCCCCTGGACCTCCACCGACGTCAACTCCAACTCCATATATTCACGTTCAGGGAGAAAAAAACCAGAGAGAAAGTTTCATCGCGTTTTACGACACGGAGCCGCCGCCAAGCCCTAATCTCTCTCGGAAGGGCTGATCTGGAGTCCGTTCAAGGCTCCGGAGAGGGGGATTCGTCGACGTCATCATCATCAACCATCCTCCATCACCAATTTCATGATGCTCACCGCCGTGCGTGAGTAATTCCATCGTAGGCTTGTTGGACGGTGATGGGTTGGATGAGATTTACCATGTAATCAAGTTAGTTTTGTTAGGGTTTGATCCCTAGTATCCACTATGTTCTGAGATTTATGTTGCTATGACTTTGCTATGCTTAATGCTTGTCACTAGGGCCCGAGTGCCATGATTTCAGATCTGAACCTATTATGTTTTCATGAATATATGTGTGTTCTTGATCCTATCTTGCAAGTCTATAGTCACCTATTATGTGTTATGATCCGACAACCCCGAAGTGACAATAATCGGGACACTTCTCGGTGATGACCGTAGTTTGAGGAGTTCATGTATTCACTATGTGTAAATGCTTTGGTCCGGTTCTCGATTAAAAGGAGGCCTTAATATCCCTTAGTTTCCACTAGGACCCCGCTACCACGGGAGGGTAGGACAAAAGATGTCAGGCAAGTCTTTTCCATAAGCACGTATGACTATTTACGGAATACATGACTACATTACATTGATGAATTGGAGCTAGTTCTATATCACCCTATATTATAACTATTGCATGAGGAATCGCATCCGGCCTAATTATCCATCACTGATCCATTGCCTACGAGCTTTTCACATATTGTTCTTCACTTATTTACTTTTCCGTTGCTACTGTTACAACTACTACAAAAACCCAAAAACATTTATATTTACTTTTGCTACCGTTACTATTATTATCATACCACTTTTGCTACTAAACACTTTGCTGCAGATGCTAAGTTATCCAGGTGTGGTTGAATTGACAACTCAACTGCTAATACTCAAGAATATTCTTTGGCTCCCCTTGTGTCGAATCAATAAATTTGGGTTGAATACTTTACCCTCGAAAGCTGTTGCGATCCCCTATACTTGTGGGTTATCAATATCCATGGAGGTAAACTCCATGATCGGTGCCCAATAAGATTTGATAGGTGGGGATACGCAAGGTTCGGAGCCTATGGCCGGAGACGAGTCCGAGGGTCCGATGATACAGACCTCATTGGAGGTGAAGTCTGTGTTCGACTCTATCGCCGATGAGTGTGCGGCCTCCATGACGCGGTCCATCCACCCGTCCTCGGATGGCACGGTCTACTCCAGATTAAGAGCCGGGGCAGCCGCAGGTGTGATCTCCCGAACACTGTCCGATGGTAGATCTAAGTCATGCTCATCGTGACTGTTCGACGCACCTGTCATGGGCTCGAATCCGTCAAAGATCAAGTCTCCGCGGATGTCGGTGGTGTAGTTCAGGCTTCCAAACCTGACCGACAGCTAGGGGCATAGCTATCGATCTGCTCCAGATGGCCAAGCGAGTTGGCCTGTAGTGCGAAGCCGCCAAATACAAAGATCTGTCCGGGGAGGAAAACCTCGCCCTAGATCGCATCGTTGTAGATGGTTGAAGGAGCCATCAAGCCTTACCGTGACGACACAGTGGAACTCTGAATGAAATCACCAATGTCGGTGTCAAAACCGGTGGATCTCGGGTAGGGGGTCCCGAACTATGCGTCTAAGGCTAATGGTAACAGGAGGCGGGGGATGATACGTCTCCAACATATCTATAATTTTTGATTGCTCCATGATACTTTATCTATTGTTTTAGGCAATATTGGGCTTTATTATCCACTATTATATTATTTTTGGGACTAACCTATTAACCGGAGGCCCAGCCCAGATTTGCTGTTTTATGCCTATTTCAGTGTTTCGAGGAAAAGGAATATCAGCCGGAGTCAAAATGGAACGAAATCAACTGGAGAAGTTATTTTTTGGAAGGAAAGCAACCTGATGGACTTGGAGTGCACGTCAGGGGAGTTCCGGGCTGCCCATGAGGGTGGGGGGCGCGCCCCCTGCCTCATGAGCATCCCGGAGGTCCACCGACGTACCCCCTTCACCCATATATACCTACGTACCCTAAAACTTCCAGAACAGAAGATAGATTGGGAGTTCCGCTGCCGCAAGCCTCTGTAGCCACCAAAAACCAATCGGGACCCTGTTCCGGTACCCTGCCGGAGGGGGATCCCATCACCGAATGCCATCTTCATCATCCCGGCGCTATCCATGACGAGGAGGGAGTAGTTCACCCTCGGGGCTGAGGGTATGTACCAGTAGCTATGTGTTTGATCTCTCTCTCTCTCGTGTTCTCTCTCGTGTTCATCTGTGGCACGATCTTGATGTATCCCGAGCTTTGCTATTGTAGTTGGATCTTATGATGTTTCTCCCCCTCTACTCTCTTGTGATGAATTGAGTTTCCCCTTTGAAGTTATCTTATCGGATTGAGTCTTTATGAGAACACTTGATGTATGTCTTGCCGTGATTATCTGTGGTGACAATGGGATATCATGTGCCACTTGATGTATGTTTTGGTGACCAACTTGTGGGTTCCACCCATGAACCTATGCATAGGGGTTGGCACACGTTCTTGACTCTCCGGTAGTAGCTTTGGGGCACTCTTTGAAGTACTTTTATGTTGGTTGGATGAATATGAGATTGTGTGATGCATATCGTATAATCATGCCCATGGATACTTGAGGTGACAATGGAGTATCTAGGTGACATTAGGGTTTTGGTTGATTTGTGTCTTAAGGTGTTATTCTAGTACGAACTCTTGTATAGATCGATCCGAAAGAATAACCTTGAGGTGGTTTCGTACCCTACCATAATCTCTACGTTTGTTCTCCGCTATTAGTGGCTTTGGAGTGACTCTTTGTTGCATGTTGAGGGCTTGTCATATGTTCTATCTATGTTATTATTGTTGAGAGAACTTGCACTAGTGAAAGTATGAACCCTAGGCCTTGTTTCCTATCATTGGAATACCGTTTACGCTCACTTTTATCGCTCGCTACCTTGCTGTTTTTATTATTTCAGATTACAAAAACCCATATCTACTATCTATTTTGCACTTGTATCACCATCTCTTTGCCGAACTAGTGCACCTATACAATTTACCATTGTATTGGGTGTGTTGGGGACACAAGAGACTCTTTGTTATTTGGTTACAGGGTTGTTTGAGAGAGACCATCTTCATCCTACGCCTCCTACATATTGATAAACTTTAGGTCATCCACTTGAGGGAAATTTGCTACTGTCCTACAAACCTGTGCACTTGCAGGCCCAACAACGTCTACAAGAAGAAGGTTGTGTAGTAGACATCAAGCTCTTTTCTGGCGCCGTTGCCGGGGAGGCTAGGTAAAGGGCACTCACTCACACCCCGTCAACTAAGCTCTTTTCTGGCACCGTTGCCGGGGAGGTGAGTGCTTGAAGGTATATCTTTAGATCCTGCAATCGAATCTTTTTGTTTCTTGTTTTAGCACTAGTCTAGTTTATAAAAGAAAACTACAAAAAAATGGAGTTGAGTTTTCTCATATGCTTCACCTTTTTAATATCTTTCGTGAGTATGATGGAAAGGAAAATTGTGCTCAAGTGCTAGAAGAAGAAATCTATAGAATGTTTGGTACTAAATTTTTGAATGATGAGCATGATTGCAATGTTGTTAGTATGATTTCCTTGAATATCCATGATGCTAATGATATGCAAAGCCACAAGCTTGAGGAAGCTATGTTTGATGGAGATGATATTTTTTGTCCCCCAAGCTTTGATGAGCAAATTTACTATGATGAAAGCATGCCTCCTATCTATGATGATTATTGTGATGACACGTATGCTTTTAAGAATAATGATAACCATGAAACTTGTCATCTTGATCTTAATTTTCAATCACATGATAGTTATTTTGTTGAGTTTGCTCCCACTATTATTCATGAGAAGAATTTTGCTTATGCGGAGAGTAGTAAATTTTCTATGCTTGTAGATCATGAAAAGAATGCTTCAGGTCCTGGTTATATTGTTGAATTCATTCATGATGCTACTGAAAATTATTATGAGAGAGGATCATATGCTTCTACATATTGCAATAATGTCAAGTTTCCTCTCTATGTGTTGAAAATTTTGAAGCTATGCTTGTTGTACCTTCCTATGCTAGTTGATTATTGTTCCCATAAGTTGTTTGCTCAAAAAATCCCTATGCATAGGAAGTGGGTTAGACTTAAATGTGCTAGTCATATGCTTCATGATGGTCCCGTTATGTTTCAATTCTTATCTTTTATGTGAGCATCATTGTCATCATCATGCCTAGCTAGGAAGGCATTAAAGAAAAGCGCTTGTTGGGAGACAACCCAATATTTATCCTTACTATTTTTGTGTGTCCACATGATTATGCTACTGTAGTAATCATGTTTATAGCTTTTGTTTCAATAAAGTGCCAAGTAGAACCTTTGGGAAGACTTGGGTGAAGTTTATGTGATCTTGCTGTGAAAAACAGAAACTTTAGCGCTCACGAGATTAGCTGCCATTTTTAATGGAGAGTGCTTTTAGGTTGATTCTTTTTGAAGATGATTAATAGACAAATTTCTCAGGTCCAGCAATTTATTTCATAATTTTTGGGGTTCCAGAAGTATACGTTTTATACAGATTACTACAGACTGTTCTGTTTTTGACAGATTCTGTTTTCTATGGGTTGTTTGCTTATTTTGATGCATCTATGAGTACTATCGGAGGATATGAACCATAGATAAGTTGGAGTACAGTAGATATTACACCAATATGAATTTAGAATGAGTTCATTACAGTACCTAAGTGGTTGTTTTATTTTCTTATACTAACGGAGCTTACGAGTTTTGTTTTGAGTTTTGTGTGGTTGAAGTTTTCAAGTTTTGGGTAAAGATTTGATGGACTATGGAACAAGGACAACCAAGAGCCTAAGCTTGGGGATGCCCCGGAAGGCATCCCCTCTTTCGTCTTCGTTCATCGGTAACTTTACTTGGAGCTATATTTTTATTCACCACATGATATGTGTTTTGCTTGGAGCGTCATTTTATTTTGTTAGTTTTTGCTTGCTGTTAGTTAAAGTAGTGTTTTGCCTCTTTAGTTTCAATAAAAAAGTCAAGGATAGCCTTTGCCATGCTTTTTTTTGCTAGTTTGCATGTGGCTGTTTGAAAACAGAAAGTTTACCGCTGTTGCAAAAATTCCCTAGAAAAGTCAGAGCATGGTCTAACGTTGAATCTTTTTGCATATTAAGCTCTGATAAATTTATTATAGTGGGAATTTTAGTTCATAATTCTTGGAGTCAGGGATGTATTGATACTCTTGCATTCTTTACATATTGTACTGTTTTGGCAGATTGCAGTTATGGTTGCATTGTTTGTGTATGTTTGCTTGTTTAATGATTCTATTTGATGATAGGAGTATTAAATATGCAGAGGCATTTAGTATGCAATGTTGAATAATAATCTAAGTGATTTGTTACAGTAGAATATGATAAGGTTTTGCAGTGGTTTATACTAACCTATCTCACGAGTTCTTGTTGAGTTTGTTGTGAATGAAGCTTTTGATAAAAAAAAGAGAAACCATGATATGAGAGGAATTAAGGAGACACAAAAGTTCAAGCTTGGGGATGCCCAAGGCACCCCAAGATAATATTTCAAGAAGTCTCAAGCATCTAAGCTTGGGGATGCCCCGGAAGGCATCCCACCTTTCTTCTTCAACAACTATCGGTTAGTATCGGTTGAGCCTAAGTTTTTGCTTCTTCACATGAGTTGTGTTATCCTTGCATTGTAGTTTTATTTAGCTTTGCTTGCTGTTTGAATAAAGTATCAAGATCTGAAATTCTTTAACGAGAGAGAGCCTTACACAAATTGGGATTTGCTAGGATACTCTATGTGCTTCACTTATATCTTTTGAGCTTGATAGTTTTTGCTCTAGTACTTCACTTATATCTTTTAGAGCACGATGGTGGATTTGTTTTAAAGAAACTATTGATCTCTCATGCTTCACTTAGATTATTTTGAGAGTCATTAATAGCATGGTAGTTTGCTTAATGTTAATATACTTAGTGTTCAAGATATGTGAAACTTTCTTTTGAGTAAATTGAATACTAAGATAAGTTTGATGCTTGATAATTGTTTTGAGATATGGAGGTGATAATATCATAGTCGTGCTAGTTGGGTGATTGTGAATTTTAGAAATGCTTGTGTTGAAGTTTGTAAGTCCCGTAGCATGCATGTATGGTTAAAGTTGTGTAACAAATTTGAAACATGAAGTGTACCTGGCTTGTGCATCCTTATGAGTGGCGGTCGGGGATGAGCGATGGTCTTTTACTACCAATCTATCCCCCGAGGAGCATGCGCGTAGTACTTGATTTTTGATGGCTTCTAAATTTTTGCAATAAGTATATGAGTTATTTTGACTAATGTTGAGTCCATGGATTATACGCACTCTCACCTTTCCGCCTTTGCTAGCCTCTTCGGTACCGTGCATTGCCCTTTCTCACCTTGAGAGTTGGTGCAAACTTCGTCGTTGCATCCAAAGCCCATGATACGATACGCTCTATCACACATAAACCTCCTTATATCTTCCTCAAAACAGCCACCATACCTACCTATTATGCCATTCCCATAGCCATTCCGAGATATATTGCCATGCAACTTCCATCATCATCATCATGACATACATTACTTTTGTCATATTGCCATTGCATGATCATGTAGTTGACATCGTATTTGTGGCAAAGCCACCATCCATTATTTTTCATACATGTCACTCTTAATTCATTGCACCATCCCGGTACACCACCGGAGGCATTCATATAGAGTCATATATTTGTGCTAGATATCGATATTGAGTTGTAAGTAAATAAAAGTGTGATGATCATCATTATTAGAGCATTGCCCCAGTGAGGAAAGGATGATGGAGACTATGATTGTCACGCCCAAGATGCGACCCTATCCTAAAGGAAATTGAAGGTCCCACCAAGGATAGAAGCGCATCTTGAAGACGCTTTTGCAAGGTGGATATCATTACATCAACATTACATAGTAGATGGGGATACATACAAAAGGCATACAATGCCACATGAATACAACATACTCTTACATAGGAGCACCATCCGACTACAGATGAAACACAAACAGAAACTCAAACAACTTCCACCCTGCTAGCCCAGGCTACCGACCTGGAACCTATCCCCTGATCAAAGAAGAAGCAGAAGAAGAACTCCAAAACAAGCAAACATCGCTCTCACGTCCTGGTCATCGCATAACCTGCACCTGCAACTATTGTTGTAGTAATCTGTGAGCCACGAGGACTCAACAATCCCATTACCATGGGTATCAAGACAAGCAAAGCTTAATGGGAAAGGAAGGGGTAAAGTGGTGAGGTTGTAGCAGCGACCACTACTAGGAAAAGGGCTATAGATAGGACTGATTCTAATGGCGCACCAGGTAAGTAGTGCGCCACTACTATATACTAATGGCGCACCGGTTGCTCGTGCGCCATTAGTGTGGAAGACACTAATGGCGCACCGTGCTCACGGTGCACCACTACTATTGATTTTTTCCCCATTTTTCCATACAAACTAATGGCGAAGGGATGGCAAAGTGCGCCATTACTAGTTAGAACTAGTAATGGCGCACGACCAAGACAGTGCGCCATTAGTATATATATATTTTTTACTTTTTTGCAAACCTACTAATGGTGCACTATGCCAAAGCCCAGTCGTGTTTATACCCGATGCCAAATCCAAGACCGCGGGCGCAAACGTCACCGCGAAAAATGAGCCATGGGTACTGGCTTCCCAAGTGGACCAATGCTTCTTCATTACCGACCCGCCAAAGCCCAGTCGTGTTGTCGTGAGGAGAGGCAAAGGGAAGATCATCGGAATGGATGGAGTAGCCAATGAGCAAGACTTCGACAAGTACGGCGACCCGAAGATCGAACATGACGACGACGATGAAGTAGCAGCACACACCACAAGAAGAAGCAGGACCACCCTACCTAAAGGACGTCCGTTCCACAGAAGAACTCCATTTGCGAAAAAGAAGGGCAAGAAGATTGTGAACAGATAGCTAGCTAAGACCGATTGTATTTAAATCGTAGTCTTCATTTCTCGATTGTATTTCATGGGCACTTTTTGATATCATGAATATTTTTAAATTTTATGGGCACTTTTTGAATTCATGAAGACACTTGATCTCGATCCCCCTCCATCTGGATCTCGATTACCCCTCCATCTCGATCTCGATCCCCGCACCCTCCCCCGCTCCACCGCCGCCGCCGATGATATTTTCAAGTAAGAAATTTGAACATATTTTTTAAAAAATTATTACTGTTTTTATAAAAAAATATTACGGTTATGATTTAAACAAGTTTGAACATATTTAAACACAAATAAATATAAAAAACAACATTTAAAATGCATAAAAAAATATTGGGGAGCCTGGGAATCGAACCCAGGACCTCCTGGTGTGTATGCTGCATGCTGACCAGTCGGGCTAGTGGGTGGGTTCTATTGTAGATAGGGTTAGGTTGTAGATATGGTTAGTGGGCTAGATTAAAACAAAATTCTAATGGCGTACCGAGGGGTGGTGCGCCATTAGAATAGTCATACTTATGGCGCACGACTGGACGGTGCGCCATTAGAACCCCCCCTAGCTATCCTCCCTCCCTCTCGCCAGATCCCCTTCGACCCTCTCTCCCTTGTCACCAGATCCACCCGCGCGCTGCCCCGACCCACGCCGCCGCCGCCCCCGCGCCTCCGTCTCCGTCGCCGCCCCCAGTTAGCCCCTGCCCTGCCCCCCATCGCCGTCCACTCCCAATCCACCCCGTCCCTCGCCTTCACCGCACCCACCCACCCCCTCCCTCGCCTTCCCAGCCCTCGAGCTCCACCGTGCGAGGCGACAGGCAAGGCGGAGGGCAGAATCTGCTTCAACACCGGGCCGGCGAGCCGCGGAACCAGGGCGCGACGGTGCTCGACCCCTCCACCCCCCTCCACCTCTTCTTCCTCGGGTCGCCGCTGTCTTCCTCAACTTTGGGCACCTCTGTTGCTACTAAGCTGTCGCAGGGCCTCCTTGCGCCTCCCCGGTGAGCTCGGCCTCCTCTCCCCTCTTGCTTCTCGCGTGCCAAGAAATACATAGCAATTATTTGCTTCACTTAGTCATTGTTGGTCATTCAGTATGAAATTACAACCTGCAGGTATTGGTTGGAATGTGTAACTACAATTTACAGAGGAAATGTTTGCAGTTAAGTTATGTGGTTGGAAAGATCATGTGTCATTAGAAACTTGGAAGCTAAAAACATTGCGATCCTCACCATAAGGATGATTATATCTTCCATGCCTGAATAGCTCTGCCTAAATAATAAATAGATAAAGGTGAAACTAAACCATGCTTAGCGATGAGTGATGTCAACTGACAACCAAAGCAAACTTGTTCATCATTACAAAAGCAAACTTGTTCAACATAACAAAAGCAAACTTGTTCAACATAACAAAAGCAAACTTGTTCAACCACATAACTACAAACTGAGACACAGTAGTAGGGGTCATCCCAATACCACAAACAACTCAATATCCCCAGTAGTAGGGGTCATCCCAATGATCCTCCAGCTCTTGCCAGAGCTCCAAACCTTCTTTGGTGATTTAGATTTTCTTCCATGCCTCGTAGGTGACGTACGCATCTTTCACGGCATACTCGATGAGCTTGTTTGGCAGTGGGCTGTCCCCCCATAGTAGGTGGTCCGATTTCCTGTCGATCTTCTGCTTCATTTCCTTGTAGGATGGGTGGATGAGGCTGCCTGCAAACTCAGCCAAAGACTGCCACTTCTTTCCATTGTTTGGAACTCTCCATTTGCGCTGCAAGTCGACGTACTTGTCGGGGTTGATCTCTAAACCAGACAACTTCAGCTTCTCCTTGTCGCCTCCAATGCAGAAGCAAACAAAGGTGTACAACTTCTTCTCCTGCAGGAGCGGGCGGAGTTCCTTGGGCTTGCATCAAATTAATCTAGCTGGTGCATCAAATTCATCTACTTCAAAAACTTCAGAAGCTATAGAATTAAAATGGGTTCAGTTGAAGTAAAATTCAGTTAAAATAGCATCTTCAGTTCTGACCAAAATTCAGTTAAAACAATATGATCACAACAACTACTAAATGATCACAACAACTACAAGACAACATTCTGTGTGATCAAAATAGCAAGCATAACATCTCAATGATGTATTTTTTTTGCAATCTTTTGTATTACAAGACAACATTCATAACAGCTACTAAATTATCACAAAAACTTCTAGACAACATTCTGTATGATCACCAAAAAACTACTAATTAGACAGAAACTTCATAACTTCAGAACTAGTATTGCATCTACTTCAGAACTTCAGAACTATTGCATCTACTTCAGAAACTTCAGAAACTTCAGAAACTACTAATTAAAATGAAACTTCAGAACTTCAGAACTAGTATTGCATCTACTTCAGAACTTCATAACTATTGCATCTACTTCAGAAACTACTAATTAGACAGAAACTTCAGAACTGGATGTTTTTACCATTTGGTTGCCGCCGTGATGTGGTATAGCAGGACGAGATCCTCCACGCATAACTGCAGAACTGTAGCAATTTGCGGAGGTTTGTCTTCCCTGGTATACTCGACATCAACGCAGATATTCTGAGGAAGCATGCCGCCGAGTCTCCTCCTCATCTTGCGAATCATCTTGTCGGCTTCGTCTGGATTGCTGGTGCATACGACATCCAGCGGCTCCTTCAGGTGGATATCAACCTTGAGTGGCACGGTGTAGTCCCGCTTCTGCGCGGGGACCGGAACATCATCGTCGACCACCAGCGGCTCCTTGCCAGACGCCTCACCACGGTGATGCTTGGCAGACGGAGGGGAGTTGCTCCATGATGCCTCCGCCATTCTCTTGGCAGACGGAGGGGAGTTGCTCCAGGATTCCTCCGCCATTGCCCTCTTGGCCAGCGATGGTGGAGGCAGAGGGGAGTTGCTTGATGCTGGAGGCAGAGGGAGGTGGAGGGAGGAAGATGGAGCGGCAATGGAATGAGGAGGGAGGAAGAGGGAGGAAGATGGAGTGGCAATGGAATAGGAGGGGAGTTACCTGGACGTGGGAAGAAAACCCCCTCTGCGTCGTGGGGAGTTGCCAGTGGGGAGACGTGGGGAGACGTGGGGAGTTGCCTCGAAAACTCAAACGTCCTGCCCTTTGGCCCTCGAAAAGTCTGGAGGGGAGACGTGGGCCCTCCTGTTTCTGAAACGTCCAGGAGGGGAGACGTGGTAAAATTCAGTTATAATGTGTTTGTCCCACGTTCAACTTCGCAGCTTTTCTGCTCTCTATTTTTCTTCTTATTCAGCGATTACACAGCTAACAAAAAACGAGAAACTAGGCCACTTCCGGGTTGTGAGCACTGCCATCCCAGCGCTCCCCGCGCGTCACCCGCGATGCAGCCATGACTGTCTAGTTCGTGCCATCCCATGGTCGGGTCAGGGCCGTGGAGAAACCTAACAAACTACGACCGAGGCGCAGCTTGGATTATTTGAAACTGAAAGCAAACTTCTCTGACGAAACTGACAGAGACTAAAAACTACACCTATATCTGATGAAACTGAAGGTGTTCTTCAGCAGCTGATTAAAATTCAGTTAACAACAACATCAGTAAAATTCAGTTAATTAACTGAAGAAGAGAAGAGAGAAAGTAGAGAGCAAGAGGAGTACTTGCATTAACTGAAACGTTTTACTTTAAACTTGCATGCATTCTTTGCTTGTTTATATTAATTCTTGTAAACTGAACATGCTCGTCTATCTATCTATCTATCTATCTATCTACCTGCTTAAGTATGTATGTATGCATTGTATTTTTATTTCCTTTGGAAAGTAAAGTTTATTTCCTGGCTGGCTGGCATGATGGCTCATGGATCCCTCAGCTGCAGCTACAGTTGGAGCTCAATCTGATCTCATCTGAAATGAATCTATAAATATAGAGTGTAGTTAGTTACAGAGTAGCAGAAATAGTTGCTGGATGCAGTTACTTGCATGGGCCTGGCTGATGAAGAAAAACTTTATATATATTCATACTGATGTTGACTCTATAAATCATACTTATTGGACATGT
>NC_041381.1:442473353-442505116 GCF_002162155.2 Triticum dicoccoides | reverse complement strand
CTTAACTTGGCTGCCCCGGATGCCTCGGTGTCGATGAGAACCTAAATGATGTACGCTTAGGCTTTTAGGGTGCCTCGGCGTCGACAAACCCTAAATGATGAAAGCTTAGGATTTTAGGGTGCCTCGGTGTCGACAAACCCTAAATGATGAGACCATGATCTTGTTCCTTGACAATAACCAACTTTTTGACCAAACTTTTTTCCTATTTAGAGCGAAACATGGCCCACAACGATGAGGCCGGTGGTTCGGGCGGCAAGCAATTCTGGGAGCTGTCCCAGGAGATGGAGGAACAACCTTACCGCTATGAGGACGCCGCGGAAGACACCGATCCTGATTACACAACCCCTAGTGGCGTCGGGGATGACACCACTGATGGTGCCGCCGAGGATGCCACCACTGATGATGGCGGCGCACACACAGATGGCAGCCAATCGAAGAAGCAAAGGAAGGACCGGCGTCCGAATGCGCTCCACACTGTCAAGGAGGAATTCACTCAAGTACAAGGGTAAGGTTCCGGAGTCTAAGACGACTGGGAGGAGTGTCGGAGACAGGTTCATCGTTTCAGCGGTAACAGTTACAAAGGGTACACCACTAGGGCGGAGGCCAAATCTAGATATGCCCGCTATCTAGCGGGAGAGAGGAGGGAGCGTTGGAGGAACCGGATGAGGACCAGTTTGATCGCGATGATGCTCATCGTGATGACCACAACTCTCTTTTATGTGATGATAGTTTAGATGATCGATATCGACTTGTAATGTGAAGACAAACTCGATACTCGCGGTCTTGAGACTTGTAATGTTTTATCTTTGTTCGGTCTTTTGAATTCGGAGACTAATATGATGAATTGTATTCGGAGACTAATCTTCTATTGTATTCGATGAATCTGATGTTGTTGTGTGCTGCTGTCTATATTCTGTCCAATAATATTTTTTGTAACCTGTGCAAAAATCAGAAAAGCAAAAAAAAACCTAATATTCATACTAATGGCGCATCAAGGCAGACTGCGCCATTAGTATGCCAAAGGATACTAATGGCGCATCAAGGCAGAGTGCGCCATTAGTGTGACAAAGCACATGGTTACATATGGCCCACCGGGAGGCATACTAATGGCTCATGGAATTACATACTAATGGCGCACTGCCAGGTGCGCCATTAGTATACCAGATACTAATGGCGCACCAGTGGTGCGCCATTAGTAAAAAATTCTAATGGCGTGCTACTAATGGGGCACTAGTAGGCAAAACCGGTGCGCCATTAGTAGGCCTTTTCCTAGTAGTGGACTAAGCAAGTATGGTGGCTAACATACGCAAATAAGGGCGAGAAGAGAAGCAAACGAAACGGTCGTGAAGCTAGCAATGATCAAGAAGTGATCCTGAACTCCTGGTTACGTCAAACATAACTCAAAACCGTGTTCACTTCCCGGACTCCGCCGAGAAGAGACCATCACGGCTACACACGTGGTTGATGCGTTTTAATTCGGATCTGGTGTCAAGTTATCTACTACCGGACATTAACAAATTCCCATCTGCCACATAACCGCGGGAACGGCTCTCGAAAGTTTATACCCTGCAGGGGTGTCCCAACTTAGCCCATGATAAGCTCTTGCGATCAACGAAGGATATTCCTTCTCCCAGGAAGACCCGATCAGTCTCGGAATCCCAGTTTACAAGACATTTCGATAATGGTAAAACAAGACCAGCAAAGCCGCCCGATGTGCCGACAATCCCGATAGGAGCTGCACATATCTCGTTCTCAGGGCAACACCGGATGAGACATCCTACGAGTAAAACCGGATGAGACAGCCTGCAGTCTACTCGGTTCGGACC
This sequence comes from Triticum dicoccoides, assembly GCF_002162155.2. Lineage (NCBI taxonomy): Eukaryota > Viridiplantae > Streptophyta > Magnoliopsida > Poales > Poaceae > Triticum > Triticum dicoccoides. Next base: position 442,503,290 of record NC_041381.1, on the reverse strand, counting down.
AGCACTTAGAGAAGCACTGGCCCGGGGGGGCTAAAATAAAGATGACCCTCGGGCTCCGGAAACCCAAGGGAAAAAGGGCTAGGTGAGGCAAATGGTAAAACCAAGGTTGGGCCTTGCTGGAGGAGTTTTATTCAAAGTGAACTGTCTAGGGGGTCCCATAAATCACCCAACCGCGTAAGGAACGCAAAATCGGGGAACATAACACCGGTATGACGAAAACTAGGGCGGCAAGAGTGGAACAAAACACCAGGCATAAGGCCGAGTCTTCCACCCTTTACCAAGTATATAGATGCATTAATTAAATAAGAGATATTGTGATATCCCAACATAAACCTATCCATCATGGGGCAATCTTCAACTTCACATGCAACTAACAATGCTATAAGAGGGGCTGAGCAAAAGCGGTAACATAGCCAAGCAATGGTTTGCTAGGAAGGGTGACAAGGTTAGAGGCTGACATGGCAAATTGGGAGGCTTGAAGAGCAAATGATAGGTAGCGCAGTATAGCGATAGAACGAAGCAACTAGCATAGCAATGATAGTAATAAGATCCAAGGTGATGGTCATCTTGCCTGAAATTGTATAAGGAAGAAGAACGAGTCCATGAAGAAGATGAAGCCACGAAGACGAACCAAGCGTAGACGAACGAATCCTCACGATCGCAACGAAATGGGAACTATCAAGAAGAAGCACACAACATAGTAAACACACCACACATGAACAAGGCATGATGCTCAACCAAGCATGATGCAAGACAAGACTACATGAAGCTACTCATGGCAAGAGATGATGCAAACAAGAGCAACACATCAAAGCAAGTTTAAATGAGGCCGGGAACAACATATAACAATTCCGGTAAGTCCTCATATGCAAATTTAGAAGTTGGTCCAGATCTGAACAAACATTAAGTTGAAGTTGTTAAACAGCAAGTTAAAGAGCACCAAGAGGATCTACACGAAATTCTAGTCAAGTTACATATAAAGTTCATTTAGTTCGGAGCTACGGCCTAGAAGATATGAGCAAAACAAGTTAAACATGGCATTGATGCAAAATGCATTCAAACATCAAGCAAACACCTCAAACAAGGGTGCAACATGATAATATGAAGCTACATGAAATTCTAAGCAAGTGTCATATAGAGCACACTCAAAACGGAGCAACGGTTCAACACATACACTCTATACAAGTTTAAAGGACAAGCTGTCCAAAACAACAACTAGGCATTTAGCTAGCAACAAAACAACATGCTACAGAATCCTAAAATGAACACAAAAGGCATGGACATGAAGTATAGGTAAAGCATGACAAAACATGAACACTGAGATATCTCCAGAAACTACTAGAACATGCTCAAAAGGACATGGCAAGATTGCAAATAATAACAGGTTCACAGACTTAGCAGAATTCACAGGACATGGCAGAATTAACATCAGGTTGCAGTGTGTAGAGCTATCAAACGACATGCTACAGGCAGTTATCATGGCAAACAAAAGCATGGAATGAATCTACTAATTGCATAGAACAAAAGTACCTCACTTACCATGAGCCCAAAGGGCACAGAAAATATGATGGCACCCATGTAAACATGTTAAGTTGTATGACAGATTCAGACATGGCAGGAACAACAATAAGTAGGCATGTTAGTGAGCTTGTACCACTCACCGCAGAGCAATACATGGCATGCCAAGGTAACCAACAGTAATATGACATATTTATGAAGCTAAGAAGAGCAATAACAAGTTCATAGGGTGCATGGATCACTAGCAAAAACACATGGCAAAACTGAACTTAATGTTAACATGCTGACAACAACATTATTTAGCAACTAGAGAGCAAGATTACAACAAGCTACACAAGGCTATAAATGCAACCAGGGGCATGGATGTATAGAGCATGCCATGTATAACAAATCATCCTTTGTGAACATCTCCAAATTATGCATAGAATGACTTGTAGCACCAGGTTTACATAGCATCACGATATAGCAGATTCAGTCTAGCAAAACATCAACTGCAAGTACCCTACTTCACGAGCTCGATGCACTCACTAAAAGACCCAAACAAATACATGGATTGCACCACTATAAAGATGGCATGATGTAGAACAAAAGACATGTAGAGCTCATGCTCATAGGATGCACACATCAAATGCAACAAAAATGACAAATCATCAAGTTCTGATAACAGACAGCAGTCAACATCATATAGCACTCTTGCAACAATGATTAGGGCATGAATATGAACTCCAATAAGCATGACCCAATGGAATGAAATGAACAGAATCTCATTATGAACATTTTGATATATTATACACTCCAAACGGACATACATGCACAAAGTTACGACCCTCACAAAATGCCTATATGATGTTGTTTTATCAGGGATAGCCAATTTCAGGAAAAAGACATATGAGCGCGAGATAACTAAAGTGCGCACGGGTGGGGATCTGGGTTTGCTCACCAAATGGGCTAGGCCTAGGAAGGAGGAGGCTACAGCGGGCCTCGGGTGAGGCCGTGGCCCACTAGACGCGAGGGGCCGGCCTAGGAGGGGCGCTGGGGCGTTGCCTCCTCGACCCCGAGCAGGATCAGGGGCGGCGGAGGCCTTCTCCGGTGAGGGAGCTCCGGCGAGGCAAGGCAAGGCGGGACGGGTTCCGGCCAGATCCAGGCGGATCGGGTTAGGCCGGACCCGTTCCCGATGGCGGCGAGGCCGGGCGGCAATGTTGAACTCCCGGCGACGGCGGAGCTTCGGGAGGCGATGGGAGGCGCGAGCTCGGGGCTCCGGCGGCGGGGCGAACCTGCGGGGAAGAGAGAGAGGAAGGGAGGAGGCATGGTGGTGGGGCTCGCCTGGGAGGTGCGGAAGCTGGCGACGAACAGCGAGGCGCGGAGCGGGGGCAGAGCGGGCGAGCGCCTCGGCGGCGGGGCGACGTGAGCGCCTGCGAGTGCGGCGTCTGGGCTTCGAGGCCCAGATGTGGACCGGGGTGGGCCCGATCTGGACCGGGAGGGCCACGGCGGCGGGAGTGGAGGCAGGGGGCGCGTGGCGACGCGGGGTTGGACGAAGCGGCGGCTGGCGGCGGCGCGCCCATTGGCAACTCGCCAAGTGGCGGATCTGGAGCGGGGCGGCACGAAAATGAGGGTGGGAGGCAGCGGCTGCAGGTTGGAGGGGCGCGGAAACCAAGGAGGGAGGTAGGTGGAGGCTAAAAATGGCAAGAGGGTGTGATTAAATAGGAAAGGGGGCTAGGGTTAGTGGATTAGCTCCATTTCGGAGCCATTCGATCGCCATCGGACGGTCCGGCGCGGAGGGGGGGGTAGGTAGTTGGGCCTAGTGGGCTGTGAAGAGAGAGTTGGGCTGAGAGAAGAGGGGAGAAATGCAGACCGGCAACTGTTTCCGGATACCAAAAACGTCCGACAAAGGTACCGGCAACGGTACCGCTATAAGTTTAACGGTAGGGCTATCAAACGAGCTCCGAAAGCGACGAAACTTGACAGGCGCTCTGTCTACACTATAATAAGACCGCACGCCAAGTATCACCCCATTCCGAGAACATTTCTATGCCACTTATAAAATAACATCTCGGAGGTGCCGCGGGCGCGTGCGAGTGTGGTTGGGCTCAGAATGGACAACGGAGAGAACCGGGGGAACCCGAACGGATGCAAGTTTTGAAAAACATGCACATGAAATGCAGATGATGACATGGCAAAATGCAACACGCAAGCAAATTACATGGCAACGACGGCGAATAACTGGAAGACACCTGGCGCATCGAATCCGGGGCGTTACAACTCTCCTCCACTAACAAGAGATCTCGTCCCGAGATCTTAGGACCGAGACGGAAGGGAAAAGGGATGAGGTGAAACAAGAACTCAAGAGAATAAGCAAAGAATAAAGAGCACTCGAGAAGAAGAGAGGATCGACGAGAATGACGAGAATCGAAAGCTCATGGAATCAGGTAGACTCTGAAACCACTCCGGTTGGAACGAGATAAGAAACGAATAAGACTGAAAGGATTTAGGCAGCACTCCGACTGAAAATGGAAGGAAAAAACATCAACTTCCCAAGATGGGATGGCACTTGATGAGATGAACAACGCAATGCTTCCGTACGAATTGAAAGAATGGAATGAAAAGAATGGAGAAGAAAATTACAACTTGTGCCACGAATGAAATTGAAAGGATCTTTAGAAGGAAGGTTTAAACGGAGTTGTTGAGAAAATCAACAACGAAAAGAATAAGCTTGTTGTGGTCTTATAGGTAACATCTCAAGATCATAAGGTGATAACCGGCCACAAACGGGAATGATTAAATAGCTGAGAAGAACAAAGAAATGCAAAAGTCCTCTTCAAAAGAATATGGAGAATTAATTACACTTCGAGATGCGAAAAGAAAAGATACTTGAACTCCACCAACAAGACCTTGATGAACTCTTGAAGAATGAATTATGTCATGAAGAACCACCATGAAGATCTCCGGTAAACAAAAGGACAATGAGATAGAATTCAAGGATGGAAAGAATAAGATTAAGGCCTTGTGATGATTCAGATGGAGCTTCGCGATGAAACCAACGAGAAGCTTGGAACTCCGGAAAAGAAAAGATGAATGACTTAGATCAGAGAAAATCAGTCATCACGAACAATCTCCAAAGAAAGAATTAATCAACTTGACATCGACGAAATGAGAATAAGAATTATGTTATGCTTATCCTCCACCAATTAAATTGATGAGAAGCAATGGATTTGCATACTACATATTCACATTGGGAAAAGATTAAGGGGAGATATAGCACCAAAACTTGAGAAAGTCTTCATGAACCACCAGTAGGATTGGAAAGAACGAATGAATTAAAATGATAATCAAGGAAAAAGAATCTTGAACGAACCACCGTAAGAATTCGAAAATGACTGATGAAAGAGAAAGAATCACCAGGAAGAATTAGCAGAACAAATATGCTTGAGGGGATTTAGATGCAAAAGAATAAGGAGATCATGAGCTCATTAAAGAACACTTGAACGAAGCACCGTGATAATTGGATAATGGTAACTGAAATGTGAGGACGAAGAATTCTTCTGGGATGATGGCCTCCGGTGAAAAGGAATGGAAAAACAACTCCTGACATACTCCGAATGGTTGAGAAAAGGAATCTCTGACAAACGAAATAATTCGAGAGGATAACCAGAAGCTAGAACCACGAATCTTCGGGAGAACAGGCAAGATTGAAAGGAAAAACTCTTCTTCGGTCTTCAAATGACGACGAGAAACACCACCAAAATTACTAAGATACTCCGGTAGAATGAAAAGCGAAGATGTTGAGCTAACAATGAAAAGAATTTGAAAACGATCTTGGGGAAGGCATGTGACTGATGGAATCCATTCTTACATCACACTTGAAAAGAATTTGGGAATAACTCCGGGAAATTAGAAGAGTCAGGTAAGATCCTGGGAAAAGACCTGTGGGTTAGGGCCCACTAAAAAGAAACACCGTTGAAAAAGGATGTTGAACAGATAGATGACGCACCGGAACAATTGAAATATTTGAATGAGGTGCCAACCTCGAATTAGTTCGAACACAGACGAATCTCCTGAGATGTCTTTATTACTCCGAAAGGATAAACTGGCGAGAGGCGAACGAGCAGGGAAAACACTTGATCCAAGGAAAATAATTTGATCAACCGAAAAAAACCTTGAATTGAATCCACCGGAAAAGAGTTGAAGAATGTCCACCGAGACGAGAATTCAACCATTGAAATAATTGAGGGAAGACTGAAGAGGCTCTGTATGAATGAAAATTGATGGTCGAATGAGACTCAAACTCCGGGAAGAAAAAGGGTGGGAGGGCGGGAAAAACAAAGGCACCTGGAGAGGAGAATCGACGAATAACTTGAAGAGAAAACACCGGTTGAAAGAAAGCAAAGGCTTCGCACGAGTAGGATGGATACTCGATTACGGACTCCGGTTGTGAGAAGAAAAAGGGTGGGCGGGTGGGAAAAGAAAACAACTGAGTATTGAACTTGGCAAAGATGAAGAGGCTCGAGTCAACTTGACGAGGAATGCACCGGATGAAAAGAGCTGAGAACCAATGATCGGAAAACCAACTGCGTGAACCTAAAGAAAATTTTGAATGGGAAGAGGAGTAATTCAAAACACCTACGTCAAGATTCCTCACCAGAGCGACGAAGGGGCTGAGGAGTAAAAAGAATTCCTACTCTCCGATATAACTAGACTGTGAAAACAGTTTTCTTCTAGACTCAACAACGGCCAAACTACACGATCAAACAAGGGGGCTCCTAGGGTCGGTCGAGGCTCTGATACCAACTTGTCATGCCCAAGATGCGACCATATCCTAAAGGAACTCGAAGGTCCCACCAAGGATAGAAGCGCATCTTGAAGACGCTTTTGCAAGGTGGATATCATTACATCAACATTACATAATAGATGGGGATACATAAAAAAGGCATACAATGCCACATGAATACAACATACTCTTACATAGGAGCACCATCCAACTATGGATGAAACACAAACAAAAACTCAAACAACATCCACCCTGCTAGCCCAGGCTGCCGACCTGGAACATATCCCCTGATCAAAGAAGAAGCAGAAGAGGAACTCCAAAACAAGCAAACATCGCTCGTGTCTTGGTCATTGATTAACCTGCACCTGCAACTATTGTTGTAGTAATCTGTGAGCCACGAGGACTCAGCAATCCCATTACCATGGGTATCAAGACTGGCAAAGCTTAATGGGAAAGGAAGGGGTAAAGTGGTGAGGTTGCATCAGCGACTAAGCAAGTATGGTGGCTAACATACGCAAATAAGAGCAAGAAGAGAAGCAAACAGAACGGTCGTGAAGCTAGCAATGACCAAGAAGTGATCCTGAACTCCTACTTACGTCAAACATAACCCAAAACCGTGTTCACTTCCCGGACTTGGCCGAGAAGAGACCATCACGGCTACACACGCGGTTGATGCGTTTTAATTCGGATCTGGTGTCAAGTTATCTACTACCGGACATTAACAAATTCCCATCTGCCACATAACCGCGGGAACGGCTCTCGAAAGTTTATACCCTGCAGGGGTGTCCCAACTTAGCCCATGATAAGCTCTTGCGATCAACGAAGGATATTCCTTCTCCCAGGAAGACCCGATCAGTCTCGGAATCCCGGTTTACAAGACATTTCGACAATGGTAAAACAAGACCAGCAAAGCCGCCCGATGTGCCGACAATCCCGATAGGAGCTGCACATATCTCGTTCTCAGGGCAACACCGGATGAGACATCCTACGAGTAAAACCAGACCTCGAGTTTCCCCGAGGGGGCCCCGCAGTCTACTCGGTTCGGACTAGCACTTAGAGAAGCACTGTCCCAGGGGGGCTAAAATAAAGATGACCCTCGGGCTCTGGAAACCGAAGGGAAAAAGGGCTAGGTGAGGCAAATGGTAAAACCAAGGTTGGGCCTTGCTGGAGGAGTTTTATTCAAAGCAAACTGTCAAGGGGGTCCCATAAATCACCCAACCGCGCAAGGAATGCAAAATCCAGGAACATAACACCGGTATGATGGAAACTAGGGTGGCAAGAGTGGAACAAAACACCAGGCATAAGGCCGAGTCTTCCACCCTTTACCAAGTATATAGATGCATTAATTAAATAAGAGATATTGTGATATCCCAACATAAACCTGTCCGTCATGGGGAAATCTTCAACTTCACCTGCAACTAACAATGCTATAAGAGGGGCTGAGCAAAAGCGGTAACATAGCCAAGCAATGGTTTGCTAGGAAGGGTGACAAGGTTAGAGGCTGACATGGCAAATTGAGAGGCTTGAAGAGCAAATGATATGTAGCGCAGCATAGCGATAGAACGAAGCAACTAGCATAGCAATGATAGTAATAAGATCCAAGGTGACGGTCATCTTGCCTGAAATCCTGCAAGGAAGAAGAACGAGTCCATGAAGAAGATGAAGCCACGAAGACGAACCAAGCGTAGACGAACGAATCCTCACAATCGCAACGAAACAGGAACTATCGAGAAGAAGCACACAACGTAGTAAACACACCACACATGAACAAGGCATGTTTCTCAACCAATCATGATGCAATACAAGACTACATGAAGCTACTCATGGGAAGAGATGATGCAAACAAGAGCAACACATCAAAGCAAGTTTAAATGAGGCCGGGAACAACATATAACAATTCTGATAAGTCCTCATATGCAAATTTAGAAGTTGGTCCAGATCTGAACAAACACTAAGTTGAAGTTGTTAAACAGCAAGTTAAAGAGCACCAAGAGGATCTACACGAAATTCTAGTCAAGTTACATATAAAGTTCATTTAGTTCAGAGCTACGGCCTAGAAGATATGAGCAAAACAAGTTAAACATGACATTCATGCAAAATGCATTCAAACATCAAGCAAACACCTCAAACAAGGGTGCAACATGATAATATGAAGCTACATGCAATTCTAAGGAAGTTTCATATAGAGCACACTTAAAACGGAGCAACGGTTCATCACACACACTATACAAGTTTAAAGGACAAGCTGTCCAAAACAGCAACTAGGCATCTAGCAAGCATCAAAATAACATGCTACAGCATCCAAAAATGAAAACAAAAGGCATGGACATGAATTACAGGTAAAGCATGACAAAACATGAACACTGAGCTATCTGCAGAAACTACTAGAACAAGCTCAAAAGGACATGGCAAGATTGCAAATAATAACAGGTTCACAGACTTGGCAGAATTCACAGGACATGGCAGAATTAACATCAGGTTGCAGTGTTTAGAGCTATCAAACGACATGCTATGGGAAGTTATCATGGCAAAGAAAAGCATGGAATGAATATACTAATTGCATAGAACAAAAGTCCCTTACTTACCATGAGCCAAAAAAGCACACAAAATATGATGGCACCCATGTAAACATGTTAAGTTGTATGACAGATTCAGACATGGCAGGAACAACAATAAGTAGGCATGTTGGTGAGCTTGTACCACTCACCGCATAGCTATACATGGCATGACAAGGTAACCAACAGTAAGATTACATATTTATGAAGCTAAGAATGGCAATAACAAGTTCATAGGGTGAATGGATCACTAGCAAAACACATGGCAAAACTGAACTTAATGTTAAGATGCTGACAGCAACATTATTTAGCAACTAGAGAGCAAGATTACAACAAGCTACACAAGGCTATAAATGCAACTAGGGGCATGGATGTATAGAGCATGACATTTATAACAAATCATCCTTAGTGAGCATCTCCAGATTATGCATAGAATGACTTGTAGCACCAGGTTTACATAGCATCACGATATAGCAGATTCAGTCTAGCAAAATAGCAACAGCAAATACCCTACTTCACGAGCGCGATGCACTCATTAAAAGACCCAAACAAATACATGGATTGCACCACTGTAAAGATGGCATGATGTAGAACAAAAGACATGTAGAGCTCATGCTCATAGGATGCACACATCAAATGCAACAAAAATGACAAATCATCAAGTTCTGATAACAGACAGCAGTCAACATCATATAGCACTCTTGCAACGATGATTAGGGCATGAATATGAACTCAAATAAGCATGACCCAATGGAATGAAATGAATAGAATCTCATTATGAACATTTTGATATATTATACACTCCAAACGGACATACATGCACAAAGTTACGACTATCACAAAATGCCTATATGATGCTATTTTATCAGGGACTTAGCCAATTCCAGGAAAAAACATATGAGCGCGAGATAACTAAAGGGCTCACGGGCGGGGATCTAGGTTTGCTCACCAAATGGGCTAGGCCCAGGAAGGAGGAGGCTCCAGCGGGCCTCGGGTGAGGCTGTGGCCCACTAGACGCGAGGGGCCGGCCTAGGAGGGGCACTGGGGCGTTGCCTCCTCAACCCCGAGCGGGATCAGGGGCGGCGGCGGCCTTCTCCGGCAAGGGAGCTCTGGCGAGGCAAGGCGAGGCGGGAGGGGTTCCGGCCAGATCTGGGCGGATCGGGTCAGGCCGGACCCGTTCCCGATGGCGGCGAGGTCGGGCGGCGACGTTGAACTCCGGGCGGCGGTGGAGCTTCGGGAGGCGATGGGAGGCGCAAGCTCGGGGCTCCGGCGGCGGGTCGAACCTGTGGGGAAGAGAGAGAGGAAGGGAGGAGGCATGGCGGCGGGGCTCGCCTGGGAGGCACGGAAGCCGGCGACGGACAGCAAGGTGTGGAGCGGGGGCACGGCAAGGTCAGGGCGGAGCGGGCGAGTGCCTCAGCGGCGGGGCGACGCGTGCGCAGCGTCCGGGCTTCGAGGCCCAGATGCGGCCCGGGGCAGGCCCGATCTGGGCCGGGAGGGCCGTGGAGGGAGTGGAGGCAGGGGGCGCGTGGCGGCATGGGGTTGGACGAAGCGGCAGTTGGCGGCGGCGCGCCCATTGGCAACTCGCCAAGTGGCGGATCTGGAGCGGGGCGGCGCGGAAATGAAGGTGGGAGCGGCGACTGTAGGTTGGAGGGGCGCGGAAACCAAGGAGGGAGGTAGGTGGAGGCTAAAAATGGCAAGAGGGTGTGATTAAATAGGAAAGGGGGCTAGGGTTAGTGGATTAGCTCCGTGTCGGAGCCATTCGATCGCCATCGGACGGTCCGGAGCGGAGGGGGGTAGGTAGTTGGGCCTAGTGGGATGTGAAGAGAGGGTTGGGCTGAGAGAAGAGGGGAGAAATGCAGCCCGGCAACTGTTTCCGGATACCGAAAACGTCCGACGAAGGTTCCGGCAATGGTACCGCTATAAGTTTAACGGTAGGGCTACCAAACGAGCTCCGAAAGCGACGAAACTTGACAGGCACTCTGTCTACACTATAATAAGACTGCACGCCAAGTATCACCCCATTCCGAGAACATTTTTATGCCACTTATAAAATAATATCTCGGAGGTGCCGCGGGCGCGTGCGAGTGTGGTTGGGCTCAGAATGGACAACGTAGTGAACCGGGGGAACCCGAACGGATGCAAGTTTTGAAAAACATGCAAATGAAATGCAGATGATGACATGGCAAAATGCAACACGCAAGCAAATGACATGGCAACGACGGTGAATAACTGGAAGACACCTGGCGCATCGAATCCAGGCGTTGCAATGATTCCCCCACAAGTCGGGATGAGGCTCCGGACGAAAAAAAATAAAAAAATAAAAAAAGAGAGAAAGGCCAAAAAAAAGAGAAGGCCCAAAAAATGAGAGAAAAAGAGAGAAGGGGCAATGTTACTATCCTTTTACCACACTTGTGCTTGAAACTAGCACCTTGTTCTTCATGTAGTGAGTCTCATATATTGTGCTTCAAAGTTGCACCTTGTTCTTCATGCAGTGAGTCTCATAAGTTGTCTTTTTTATACTAGTGGGAATTTTTCATTATAGAACTTGGCTTGTATATTCCTACGATAGGATTCCTCAAATGCCCTAGGTCTTCGTGAGCAAGCAAGTTGGATGCACACCCACTAGTTTTCTTTTGTTGAGCATTCATAGCTCTAGTGCATCTGTTGCATGGCAATCCCTACTCCTCATGTTGACATCAATTGATGGGCATCTCCATAGCCCGTTGATTATCCTCGTGAGACTTTCTCCTTTTTTGTCTTCTCCACACAATCCCCATCATCATATTCTATTCCACCGATAGTGCTATATCCATGGCTCGCGCTCATGTATTGCGTGAAGGTTGAAAAAGTTTGAGATTATTTGAGTATGAAACAATTGCTTGGCTTGTCATCGGGGGTATAGAAGTTGGGAACATCTTTGTGTGACGAAAATGAAGCATAGCCTAACTATATGATTTTGTAGGGATGAACTTTCTTTTGCCATGTTATTTTGAGAAGACATGATTGCTTTGATTAGCATGCTTGAAGTATTATTATTTTTGTGTCAATATGAACTTTTGTCTTGAATCTTTCAGATCTGAATATTCATATCACAATTAAGAAGATTTATATTGAAATTATGCCAAAGTATCACTCCGCATCAAAAATTCTTTTTTATCATTTACCTACTCGAGGACGAGTAGGAATTAAGCTTGGGGATGCTTGATACGTCTCCAACATATCTATAATTTTTGCTTGCTCCATGATACTTTATCTACTGTTTTAGGCAATATTGGGCTTTATTATCCACTTTTATATTATTTTTGGGACTAACCTATTTACCGGAGGCCCATCCTAGATTTGCTGTTTTATGCCTATTTCAGTGTTTCGAGGAAAAGGAATATCAGACGGAGTCAAAACGGAACGAAATCAACTGGAGAAGTTATTTTTGGAAGGAAAGCAACCTGATGGACTTGGAGTGCACATCAGGGGAGTCCCGGGCTACCCACGAGGGTGGGGGCGCCCCCCTGGGTGCGCCCCCTGCCTCGTGAGCATCCCGGAGGTCCACCGACGTACCCCCTTCACCCATATATACCTACGTACCCTAAAACTTCCAGAACAGAAGATAGATCGGGAGTTCCACCACCGCAAGCCTCTGTAGCCACCAAAACCAATCGGGACCCTGTTCCGGCACCCTGCCGGAGGGGGATCCCATCACCGGAGGCCATCTTCATCATCCCAGTGCTATCCATGACGAGGAGGGAGTAGTTCACCCTCGGGGCTGAGGGTATGTTCCAGTAGCTATGTGTTTGATCTCTCTCTCTCTCGTGTTCTCTCTCGTGTTCATCTATGGCATGATCTTGATGTATCCCGAGCTTTGCTATTGTAGTTGGATCTTATGATGTTTCTCCCCCTCTACTCTCTTGTGATGAATTGAGTTTCCCCTTTGAAGTTATCTTATCGGATTGAGTCTTTATGAGAACACTTGATGTATGTCTTGTCGTGATTATCTGTGGTGACAATGGGATATCATGTGCCACTTGATGTATGTTTTGGTGACCAACTTGCGGGTTCCACCCATGAACCTATGCATAGGGGTTGGCACACGTACTTGACTCTCCGGTAGTAGCTTTGGGGCACTCTTTGAAGTACTTTTATGTTGGTTGGATGAATCTAAGATTGTGTGATGCATATCGTATAATCATGCCCACGGATACTTGAGGTGACAATGGAGTATCTAGGTGACATTAGAGTTTTGGTTGATTTGTGTCTTAAGGTGTTATTCTAGTACGAACTCTTGTATAGATCGATCCGACAGAATAACTTTGAGGTGGTTTCGTACCCTACCATAATCTCTATGTTTGTTCTCCGCTATTAGTGGCTTTGGAGTGACTCTTCGTTGCATGTTGAGGGCTTGTCATATGTTCTATCTATGTTATTATTATTGAGAGAACTTGCACTAGTGAAAGTATGAACCCTAGGCCTTGTTTCCTATCATTGCAATACCGTTTACGCTCACTTTTATCGCTCGCTACCTTGCTGTTTTTATTATTTCAGATTAGAAAAACCCATATCTACTATCTATTTTGCATTTGTATCACCATCTCTTCGCCGAACTAGTGCACCTATACAATTTACCATTGTATTGGGTGTGTTGGGGACACAAGAGACTCTTTGTTATTTGGTTGCAGGGTTGTTTGAGAGAGACAATCTTCATGCTACGCCTCCTATGATTGATAAACCTTAGGTCATCCACTTGAGGGAAATTTGCTACTGTCCTACAAACCTGTGCACTTTCAGGCCCAACAACATCTACAAGAAGAAGGTTGTGTAGTAGACATCAGGGGACACAATGTTTACCCAGGTTCGGGCCCTCTCAATGGAGGTAATACCCTACTTCCTGCTTGATTCATCTTGATGGTATGGGTATTACAAGAGTTGATCTACCACGAGATCGTAGAGGCTAAACCCTAGAAGCTAGCCTATGATTATGATCGTTGTTGTCCTAGGACTAAACCCTCCGGTTTATATAGACACTAGAGGGGGCTAGGGTTACACAGAGTCGGTTACGGAGAAGGAGATCTACATATCCGAATTGCCAAGCTTGCCTTCCACACAAAGGAGAGTTCCACCCGGACATGGGACGAAGTCTTCAGTCTTGTATCTTCATAGTCCAACAGTCCAGCACAAGTACATAGTCCGGCTGTCCGAGGACCCCCTAATCCAGGACTCCCTCATTCATGCATGCCCAAGGACTTCGCTAGGGAGACCCCCATGCTGCCCCTGTTCTTTGTCATCGCAATGGATGTGCTCACTTCTATGATCGTCAAGGCGCAAAACCTTGGGGCCAACAGTTCCATGATTAGCTATACACCTTTGCAAAGACTGTCAGTATACGCGCATGATGTGGTTTTGTTTGTTAAGCCATCTTTCTCGGACATATGTTCTGTGAGAGAATTGCTCAGCATCTTCGGATCGATGTCAGGTCTATGTGTGAACTATGCCAAATCTTTGGCCATCATGATCCGGGCGGAGGAAAATGATGCTCTGATGGTCGCCTCTACCCCTCTGTGGCATATGGAGTGTTTTCCCTACAAATATCTTGGCCTCCAGCTATAGATCAAGCAAGTCACAAGATCTCAATGGTAGCCTATTATTGATGAGGTGCCCAATTTTCTCCCGGGTTGGCAGATGGGCTTAGTGACATGTGTTGGCAGATGAATCCTTGCAGACTCTCTAGTTAGGGTGAGGCCTACCCACCTTGTGTTGGTCAAAGATACCCCAAAATGGACCCTAGAGAGAGTGGAAAATGGATGTAGGGCATTCTTTTGGGATGCAGCAGAGGAGATACATGGCGGCAAGTGTCTCATGTCTTGGCAGGAAGTTTGTCGACCCAAGCATGTTGCAGTCTTGGGCATGTTTGATCTTAGAAAGCATGGAATCACGTTGCTATGTTGGGTTTGGTTGTAACGTACGGATGACTCGAGGCCAATTGGCAAACAACCCACGGAAAGCACATTTTCTCCCTTGGTGGTTTTGGTAATTAATGTCAACATACATATTGTTGGATTGACACCTTTATCTAGTATATTTCATATAAGTGCAACAGTGGCATGGCAAGGGCACGGTGAATGTGGTTCCCTTCAAAATTCTAAGGACAAAGATTGGCAAAGCTTCAAGACTCTACATTTGTATTTTAGTGATCCAAGATCACATTGAGTCCACGGGACAAGCCAATACTATTAAAAGGGGAAGGGGTTTTGATCATGACTCAATTTCTCAAGTGCTTGGTGATATTGCTCCAAAACCCTAAGTACTTCACCGTTTCCATCCTATTCAAAACCCTAAATATCCATCTCAGTCCCACCGAAACACTCCAACCCAGACCCACTGAGGTGATCCTATACACTACCATATGCCAAACCCTAATACTTCAGTGCAATCGAAATGGATCTCGGTCTCACCGAGATGGCCTGACCAAGTTTCTGTGATGAAGTTGCTTCACTTCGGAATCACTGCGAGGAACTGATTGGAATTTCTGAAATGAGATCTTGCCCTAGCCATCGCACTTTGGTCCCACCGAGTTGGTATGATCAGTCTCACCAAAAAGCCTAACGGTCAACTCTCTTGCACTAGTCGGTCTCAGCAAGATTTTCATGTCGGTGTCACCGAGTTGGGTCAAACACTTGTAACGATTGGATTTTTGGTGCTGCCTATTTATACCCCTCCACCACCACCTACTCTCTAAGAGAGCCATCAGAATGAAACACAACTTACACTACCATTTTCTGAGAACCACCTACTCATGTGTTGAGATCAAGAGGTTCCAACCCAACCATTTGAACCTTGATTTCTAGCTTTCCCCAAGTTGCTTTCCATTCTATTCCCTGTCTTACCAAGGCCAAATCTGTGAGAGAGTGTTTGAGCACTGGGGAGATTATCATTTGAAGCACAAGAGCAAGGAGTTCATCATCAACAACACCGTCTATTACCTTTTGGAGAGTGGTGTCTCCGAGATTGCTTAGGTGTCACTTGGGATCCTCCAAGATCGTGGAGTTGAACCAAGGAGTTTGTAAGGGCAAGGAGATCACCTACCTTATGAAGATCTACCAGAGTGAGGCTAGTTCTTCATGGACGTAAGCCATGATGGAATAGGCAAGGTTGATTCTTTGTGGACCCTTTGTGGGTGGAACCCTCTATGGACTCACACAACCATTACCCTCCGTGGGTTGAAGTCTCCATCAACGTGGATGTACGATAGTACCACCTATCAGAACCACGCCAAAAATCATCGTGTCTTCATTGCGTTTGATCTTCCAACTCTATGCTTTACTTTCTGCACAGTGCATGCTTTACTATTTCCGCCGCTCTATCTCTAGATACGCATGTGTAGAATGCCTTGGTGTTGTCTTAACTAGTGCCAAAATCTGCCTAGACTTCAAGAGAACTTAAAATTGCACCTTTAGTTGGTTAAGAGTCTATTCACCCCCCCCCTCTAGACCTATCTCCATTCAAAATGATATCTCCATTAGTTGAACCGTACCATTAACGATATGATGAGAATTATGTAGATGAATACAATACACTAAGACACTTTTGGGCGGAAGCGGTTGAGACGACTTGTCATGCTACAAATCAACTTTATCTTCACAAGCTTCTTGGTAAAACGGCATACGAGCTACTCACCGGTAACAAGCCAAAAGTTGGATACTTTAGAGTATTTGGCTCAAAGTGTTACATTCTTGATAAGCATCATCGTTCAAAATTTGCTCCTAAATCTCATGAAGATTTCTTACTCGGTTACAGATCGAACTCTCACACCTACCGTGTCTACAACAACTTCCCTCAAAAAGTTGAAGAGACGATAGATGTGAAGTTTGATGAATCTAATGGCTCACGAGTAGAGCAATTTCCAATTGGTCTAGTAGATAAAGATCCTTCGGAAGAAATTAAATACTTGTATATTGTCAAGATTCGTCCAACGGTGGTGAAGGAGAGAACTTCGTGCATTCAAGTGGAAGCCTCAACTTCACATCAAGGTGAACCACAAGTTGACATGGTGGCATACAAAAGTGGAACACGTCAAGATGAAGGGAATGAGGAAGTACAGCAAGATGATCCACTACAACCTCCTTCTCCACCTCCACAAGCAAACAACGACATCAACAACAATGAAGAAGAAGATGAATATGATGAGAATGCATCATCACGACCTAAGCAAAAACTACCCCGATTTAGAGCAAGAATTGACAAGCATCATCTTGTAGAACAAATTCCCGGCGACATCAAATCTGGGAGAATTACTGGCTCTAAATATCTTTTAGATAATGTTTGTTAGCATGACTCATTCATTTCTAGTATTGAGCCCATGAAGGTTGATGAAGCCCCCAAAAAACCCAATTGGGTCAATGCTATGCACGAGGAGCTACACAACTTCGAGAGGAACCAAGTGTAGACATTGGTTGAGAAGCCCAAAGATGAACAAAACGTCTTCGGAACAAAATGGGTGTTTTGGAACAAGCAAGATGAGGATGGCCAAGTCATATGCAACAAGGCTCATCTTGTTGCTTAAGGCTACACTTAAGTTGAAGGTATGGACTATGGTGAGACCTACGCCCCTATTGCTAGACTTGAGTCCAGTCGCATTTTACTTGCTTATGCCAATCACCATGATATCACCCTCTATCAAATGGACATTAAAAGTGCTTTTATAAATGGCGAAATTGAGGAGGAAGTTTATGTAAGACAACCTCCCAACTTTGTTAATCCAAAGAAACCAAACCATTTTTACAAACTTCACAAAGCTCTCTATGGTCTCAAACAAGCCCCTAGCGCTTGGTATAAATGCTTGACAAAGTTTATTTTTGAAAAAGGCTTTGGGATCAGTAAAATTGACTCACCTTATTTACTAAGAGAGTGAATGGTGAACTATTTATATGCCAAATATATGTTGATGATATTATCCTGGATCTACTGACCCTCTCTTTAGAGAAAAGTTTGGAAGGTTGATGTTGGAAAAGTACGAGATGTCTATGATGTGTGAACTCAAGTTTTTCCTTGGTTTACAAATCAAGCAAACTCGGGATGGTACCTTTGTTTCCCAAACAAATTATACCAAGGATCTATTTAAAAACTTAAACATGCAAGAAAGCAAAGGTATGGAAACTCCCATGCCTACCACTAGACATCTTGACTTGACAAAGGATGGAAAACCAGTTGATAAAAATGTTTACCGATCCATGATTGGTTCATTGTTATATCTATGTGCCTCCCGTCCCTAAATTATGCTAAGTGTGTGCATGTGTGCACGATATCAAGCGTCACTAAAAGAATGTCATCTTAGGGCCGTGAAGAGGATTGTGAGATACTTGATACATACAACTTTGGCATTTGTATCCCAAAGGATCTTCTTTCAAACTTGTTGGCTATTCCGATTCAGACTATGCAGGAGATAAGGTTGATAGAAATCCACTTACGGTACATGTCAATTTCTTGGTAGATCTCTTATGTCTTGTTCTTCCAAGAAACAAAATTCGGTATCTCTATCCCATGCGAAAGCGGAATACATTGCAGCGGATCATGTTTTGCACAATTGTTCTGGATGACACAAATGTTGGAAATATGTCATAGAGGCAATAATAAATTGGTTATTATCATATTTCCTTGTTCATGATAAATGTTTATTATTCATGCTAGAATTGCATTGACTGGAAACTTAAATACATGTGTGAATACATAGACAACACAATGTCCCTAGTGAGCCTGTACTAGACTAGCTCATTGATCAAAGATGGTTAAGGTTTCCTAACCATAGACATGAGTTGTCAATTGGTAATGGGATCACATCATTAGGAGAATGATGGGATGGGCAAGACCCAACCATAAGCTTAGCATCAGATCGGTTAGTTTATTTGCTATATCTTTCTTCATGTCAAGTATATGTTCCTTAAACAATGAGATTATGTAACTCCCTGACACCGGAGGAATACTTAGTGTGTAGCCAAACGTCACTTCATAACTGGGTCATCATAAAGTTGCTCTAAAGGTATCTGTTGGGTTGGCATGGATCAAGACTGGGATTTGTCACTCCGTATGACAAAGAGATATCTCAGGGACCTCTCGGTAATACAACATCTTAAAGAGCTTGCAAGCAATGTGGCTCATGAGTTAGTAACGAGATCTTGTATTATGGTACGAGTAAAGAGACTTGCCGGTAATGAGATTGAACTAGGTATGGAGATACTGACGATTGAATCTCAAGCAAGTAACATATCGCCGGACAAAGGGAATTACATACGGGATTAACCGAATCCTCGACATCATGGTTCAACCAATAAAAGATATTCGTGGAATATGTAGGAATCAATATTGACATCCAGGTTCCGCTATTGGTTATTGACCTGAGAGGTGTCTCGGTCATGACTACATGATTCCCAAACCCGCAGGGTCGCACGCTTAACGTTCGTTGATGCTAGAGTAGTATTGGGAAATTTGATGATTGGTAACCGAATGTTGTTCGGAGTACCGGATGAGATCCCATACATCACGAGGAGTCTCGGAATGCTCAAGAGGCAAATATTTATACATGGGAAGTCATATTTTGGGTTCTGGAAAAAGGTGCAACTTTTTCGGTATTGTATCGTGAAGCTTCTAGAAGGTCCTGGAGGAATCCGGAAGAGTCCAGAAGTCCACAAGTGGGTCCACCATGACCCAAGAGCTGGCATGGTCTGAGGGGAGGCACCCATGCCTTATTGGGCTAGGCGCACCAAGTCCTCAAAAGCCCATGTGGCTAGGGAAGGAAAAAAGGGAGTCCTAGTAGGAATATGATTGGACTTGGAGTCCAAGTCCTCTCCCGCTTGGTTGCGCCCTAGGGCTTGGAGGAGCTGTTCGCCATGCCCCTACACCTATATACAGAGGGGAGGCGGTGCCCCAAGAGGACGCACCAAGCCCTTGGCTCCCCTCTCTCTCTCTCGTTACTCCGTAGTTCCTCCGTCCTTGTTCTAGTAGCACTTGGCGCCTGCTGAACTAGCTCCGCCACCACCATCACCACCATGCTGTTGTGCTGGTTGTGATCCCATATACTTCTCCACCTTCTCTTGCTAGATCAAGGAGGAGGAGACATCATCAAGCCACATGTGTGCTAAACTCAGAGGTGCCGTCCGTTCGGCACTAGATCGGTTAGATCATGATTGGGTCACGAAGAGTACAACTACATCAACCGCGTTATATACGCTTTTACTTTCGGTCTACGAGGGTATGTAGACACACTATCCATTGTCATTTATATGCTTCTCCTAGATAGATCTTGGGTGTTCATAGGATTTTTTTGATTTTCATGCTTCGTTCCCCATCAGTGGCATCATGAGCTAGGTATATGCATAGATGTATATGCATGAGCTGAACACAAAGAGTTATGGGCGTTGATGCTCAAGTTGCTTACAGGTCTTATCTTATTTGGATTCGGCAGTATTGTGGTATGAAGCGGCTCAGACCGACCTTACATGTCCTCGCCCATGAGATTGGTTCCACCGACTAACATGCAACTTGTTTTGCATAAGGTGGCTAGCGGGTGTCTGTCTCTCCTACTTTAGTTGAATCTAATTTGACAAAAGGATGTCCTTATATAAGGTTAAAAGGGAACTCTATTATCACCATTGTAGCTTTGCGTAGGTAAGAACGATTCTTGCTAGTTGCCCATAGCAACCATGTAAAATTTTCAACAACAAAGTAGAGGACGTCTAACTTATTTTTGCAGGGCATGTTGTGATGGGGTATGGCTAAAACATGATGTCATATATGTTGATGTATGATATGATCATGTTTTGTAATATGTTCATGACTTGTATGTCGATGTGTACGGCAACTGGCAGGAGCCATAGGGTTGTCTTTAATTTATTAATCGCCATGTAATTGATTTACTTTATCGCTATGCGTTAGCAATAGTTGTAGAAGCAATAGTTGGCGGAGACGACCACATGACGACACGATGATGGAGATCATGATGATGGAGATCATGGTGTCATGCTGTGACGATGGAGATCATGCCAGTGATTTGGGCACGGAGATCAAAGGCACGAGATGATAATGGCCATATCATGTCACATATTGTCCTGGGAAATTTGTCTATTGATCTACAGCAAAAAGAATCAACGCAAAAGCACATTTCTGTTAATTACTAAAATTACATGTGATGTTTATCCTTTTTATGCATCTTATTTTGCTTAGAAGGACGGTAGCATCATAAGATGATCCCTTCACTTAATTTAGAGAAATTGTGTTCTCCCTGAGTATCCACCTGATGTCTACTACACGACTTTATTCTTGTAGACTCGTGTTGAGCCTCCAAGCGCAGAGTTTTGTAGGACAATAGCAATTCTCCCTCAAGTGGATGACCTAAGGTTTATCAATCCGTCAGAGGCATAGGATGAAGATGGTCGTTCTCAAACAACCCTGCAACCAAATAATAAAAAGTCTCTTGTGTCCCCAACACACCAAATACAATGGTAAAGTGTATAGGTGCACTAGTTCAGCGAAGAGATGGTGATACAAGTGTAGTTATGATAGTAGATATTGATTTTTGTAATACTTACAATAAAAAAACAACAAGGTAATGAGTAATAAAAGTGAGCACAAACGGTATTGCAATGCTTGAAAACAAGGCCTAGGGTTCATAGTTTCACTAGTTCAATCTCTCAACAATGCTAATATAATTGGATCATATAACCACCCCTCAACGTGTGATAAAGAATCACTCTAAAGTTCTTATCTAGCGGAGAACATAAGAAGAAATTGTTTGTAGGGTACGAAACCACCTCAAAGTTATTCTTTCCAATCAATCTTTTGAGCTATCCCTATAAGTATCACAAACATCCCTAGAGTTCGTACTAAATAACACCATATGATACACATCAACCAACTCTAATGTTACCGCGAGTATCCATGAGTTGATTATACGATATGCATCAAACAATTTCAGATTCATAATACTCAATCCAACACAAAGAACCTCAAAGAGTGCCCCAAGATTTTTACTGAAGAAACAAGGACAAAAACGTGCATCAACCCCTATGCATAGATTACCCCAATGTCACCTTGGGAATCCGCGAGTTGATTGCCAAGACATACATCAAGTGCTCTCAAATCCAACAAAGTATTCAATCCGATAACAAGGAAATCTCAAAGGGAAAACTCAATTCATCACAACAAGATAGGGAGGGAGAAACACCATATAATCCAACTACATTAACAAAGTTGATGATACATCAAGATCATGCCAAATCAAAAACACGAGAGAGAGAGAGAGAGAGAGAGAGATCAAACACATAACTACTAGTACAAACCCTCAACCCTGAGGGTGGACTACTTCCCCCTCATCGTGGTGGCCATCGGGATGATGAAGATGGCCTCCGGTGATGATTTCTCCCTCCGGCAAGGTGCCGGAACAGGATCCAGATTGGTTTTTCGAGGCTACAGAGGCTTGCGGCGGCGAAACTTCTGATCTAGGGTTTTATGAATATATAAGATTTTTTGGCGTCGGTCTCACGCTGAGGGGCCCTCGAGGGGCCCACCAGGTACCAGGGCGCACCAGAGGGGGGTGGCACGCCTGGTGGGTAGTGGCCACCTCCAGCCCCTTTTGGTTCTCCCATGAAGCTTCTGGTGCCTCTATTGTTCAAAAAAATCATCAAAAAGTGTCGCTGCATTTGGAGAACTTTTATATCTGCATAAAAAAACACCATGATAGTTCTACTGAAAACAACGTTAGTCCGGGTTAGTTTCATTCAAATCATACACAACCATATAGAATTGTTTTAAACATGGCATGAATACTTCATAAATTATAGTTACACTGCAGACATATCAGCACCCCCAAGCTTAATTCCTACTCATCCTCGGGTAGGTAATTGATAAAAGAAATAATTTATGAAGTGTGAATGCTAGCATAGAGCATAAGTTTGATCATTAATAATTTCAATCACTTTTCTTAGCATCATAAGAACAAATCTTTCTCATAAAACTCATCATGATAAAGTAGCAATTAAAAGTAGAACTTTTGATGTGGAATGCTACCTATCATATTCATCATATACTCTTTTCTTTTGTAGCATGGACATTTTGACTTGAATGATTCGAAGCAATAGTCTATAATTTGACAGGAAGACATCAATACTCAAGCATACCAACAAGCAACCATGTATTTCAAACTATCAATGCTAAAGAAATCTATCGCTAGCCCATTATGCTCAATCATTGATCCATTCATGAAACACAATCAAATTTAGCTACATCCAATGCACAAGTATGACAATAGTGTTCCCTAATTGGTGCTTTGTAAGAAAATATGGAGACTCAAAATAAAAATGAAAATTGCATAAAAATAAATAGAGAAGCCCTTCGCGGTGGGAAGTAGAGATTTGCAGAGGTGCGAGAGCTCAAGGTTTAAATTGAGAGATAAAATTATTTTGTTAGGCATGCTTTTCCTGTCAACGAAATTGACCGAGAATTCCCAATATCATGCTAGAAAAATTATAGGCGGTTCCCAAATAGAAATTAAATTTTATTTCCTTTCCACCATTCTTTCACAATCCATGGCTAGCCGTATCAACGGGTGACTTCCATACCAACACTTTCCAAGGAATTTATTATCATCGTAATTTACATTTCGAGGCTGGGCATCCCTATTACCTTCTAGACTCTCATGCAATGACAAGTGAATAAACACTCATCTGAAAATAAAATACGTAGCATGGAAAATATTAGCCACCCCCTGCCGCTTTATGAGTGGTACGGGCACACAAAACGGAAATTCATTTTTAAAATTAGAGTTGGCACATGCAAATTTACTTGGAACGACATGCAAATACCGCATATAGGTAGGTATGGTAGACTCATATGGAACAACTTTGAGTTTTAGGACTTGGATGCACAAGCAACATTTTCGCTTAGTATAAATGAAGGCTAGCAAATAGATTGAGAAGCGATCAACCAAAAAACAAAAGAGTTCATAAACACGCATTAAACATAACTAACACTGAATAATGCACCATAAGTAGGATATAACTTCATTGCATAACTATTGACTTTACGTGCTTGCATAGGGAATCACAAACCTTAACACCAATATTCCTACTAAAGCACAATTACTCACCAACATGATTCACGTATTATTATCTCCATATCGCAAAACTATTGCAAGGAATCAAACTTATCATATCCAATGATGTACTTGAAAGTTTTTATTTTATCCTTCTTGAATATCCATCACCTTCGGACCAATTTCAAAGATTGTACAAATTGTCATCACTATTATCAACTCTCAAAATAATACAAGTGAAGCATGAGAGTGTTCGACAAACTACTCCAAAAAGATATTAGTGAAGATCAAACGAGTAGTTAAGTAAATGGGTAGCCATTACTCTTTCTCATTTAGAAACTTTCAGATCTAAGTATTTTATTAAAACAACAAGAAAACAAAATAAAAGGACACACCAAGGATAGCAGACAACGTGTGAAGAAGCAAAAACCTAGGCTCAACCGATACTAACCGATAATTGTTGAAGAAGAAAGGCGGGATGCCTACCGGGGCATCCCCAAGCTAGATGCTTGAGACTTGTTGAAATATTACTTTGGAAGGCCCTGGGCATCCCCAAGCTTGAGCTCTTGTGTCTCCTTAATTACTCTCATATCATGGTTTCCCTAAATCTCAAAAATTCACCCCAACAAAAATCAACAAGAACTCGTGAGATACGTTAGTATAAATCATCTCAAAACCTTACCATTCTATACTGTAACAAATCACTAAAATTACAATTTAATATTGCATACTAAATGCCTATGCACATTTAATACTCCTATCCTAAAATAGAATCATTAAACAAGCAAACATATGCAAACAATTCAATCACAACGACAATCTGTCTAAGCAGGACAGTCTGTAAAGGGCGAAGAAGGATCCATACTTATTTAACTTATAAAAATCAGAAAATTTACCACACTGTAGTAAATTTATCATAGCTTATTGTGAAAAAACTTTCAACATTTTATCGCATTCTTACTTTTCTCAAGAATTCACGCACTAGCGTGCAACTTTTTGTTTTCAAACAACAACATGTAGACTTGCAAAATAGTCAAGGCAAAGGCTATACTTGACATTTTTTATTGAAGTAAAAGATACAAAACATTATTATAAATAACAGCAAGCAAATACAAACAAAATAAAATGACGTTGCAAGCAAAAGACATATCATGTGATGAATGAAAATATAGCTCCAAGTGAGGTTACCGATAATGTTGAAGACGAAAGAGGGGATGCCATCCGGGGCATCCCCAAGCTTAGTTGCTTGGATATTCCTTGAATATTACCTTGGGAGTGTCTTGGGCATCCCCAAGCTTAGGGTCTTGTCACTCCTTATTCTCCTTATATTGATATCTCACCCAAAACTTGAAATGTTCAATCACACAAAACTTAACAAAATTTCGTGAGATAGGTTAGTATGATAAAGAGCAAACCATTCACTTTGGTACTGTAGAAGACAAGATTCATAATTGTTCTCACACAATGCCTACTGCACATTATCATGTCCACAATTTATATTCAGCAATATAAGCCATAGAAACTAGAAAACAAGCAAACTAAGCATTGAAAATAGAACCTATCAAAAAGAGAACAACCTGTAATGATCTGAACAATGACCCTACTTCTGCAACTCTAAAAATTCTGAAAAATTAGGACAATGTAGGGAATTTATATATCAATCATCTGTAAAAAAATTCAGAGCAAAAACACGTTTGTGTGATGTACAAAATTCTGGAACTGGGCGCAAAAGTTTCTCTTTTTGCACATAATCAAATCAACTATCATCCACACTATCCCAAAGGCTTTACTTGGCACTTTATTGAAACAAAAGCAATAAAAAATGATTACTACAGTAGCTTAATCATGTTAACACACAGAAATAGTAGGTAATAGTGTTGGGTTGTCTCCCAACAAGCGCTTTTCTTCAATGCCTTTTTAACTAGGCATGATGGTTTCAATGATGCTCGCATAACAGTAAAGAATTGAAACATAATTGGAGCATCATGAAGCACATGATTAGAACATTTAAGTCTGACCCACTTCCTATTGTTGGGATTTTGTGAGCAAACAATTTATGGGAGCAAGAATCAACAAGCATAGGAAGGCAAACCAAGCATGACTTCAAAATTCTCAACACAAAGAGAGGAAACTTGATACTATTGAGATATGTAAAAGCATATGTTCCTCTCTCATAATAATTTTCAGTAGCATCATGAATGAATTGAACAATATAGCTATCGTATAAAACATTCTTTCATGATCCAAAAGCATAGAAATTTTATTACGCTCCACATAAGAAAATTTCTTCTCATCAAAATAGTGGGAGCAAACTCCACAAAATAACTATCATGTGATACTTGATTAGCATAATCAAATTGAACACTAAAATCATGATGGCAAGTTTCATGATTATCATTACTCTTTGTAGCATACATGTCATCACCATAATCATCATATATAGGAATTTTGTTGTCATAATCAATTGAAACCTCTTCCAAAATAGTGGAATCATCATTAAATAAAGTCATGACCTCTCCAAATCCACTTTCATAATTATTAAAATAAGATTCAACACCCTCCAAAATAGTGGGATCATTACACTACTGGAATCCGTTCTTTGCCGCCCGCCATGGCGGACGACAAAGGCATACAAGGTGGACGGCAAAGACCTTTGCCGTCCGTCAGCTTACGGCAACAGGTCCGACTGAATAGGCTACGACAAAGGCTTCTTTGCCGTCAGCTGGCGGACGGCAAAGATGAAACGATCTTTGTCGTCAGCCGACTGACGGCAACGGTCCTGGACGGCACATGTCGCAACGTCTGGCCATTAGGGGGCTAATGGTGAGCTCTGCCGTCAGCTGGCGAACGACAAAGTAACCAAATAGGATAGCCCCCAGGTTGTACAGGGAGCTGCCACGTGGCATCTTTGCCGTCTGCTGGAGGATGGCAAATTTCTTTGTCGTCCGCCAGCGGACGGCAAAGATCCTGTATAGCCACTGTTTTTTCTATTTTTTTCTTAAATTCATTCAATTTGAACACACAAGTTTCAACACACAAATTTCACAAAAGACATATCCAACACACAAGTTTCACCATATATACATACTTAACCAACACATAGTTCCATCCATACATATTACAAAAGTTTCACATTGTTCATCCAACACTGTTATCCATCCATCCATATAACAAGTTCCATCCATGCAACTTCATCGATACAAAATAAAAGCAGAAAGGGAAAAGAAGCACTCGATCCATGCAAGCTTCTGTGAATTAAATGAGATCTACAAAATGGGAAACAAGAAAGTTAGAAGAAGAAGAACATGAAGAAGAAGAAAATGAAGAAGAAGAAGACTGGAATAAGAAGTAAGCATACTTAGGTAAAATGGAGCTAACCTAGCTAATTATGCCATCTTTGAGTTAACTAAGCATATTTCCATGAGGAGGGGGCCATGGAATACACTATTGTAGTAGCTAAAATGGCGGATTCACCTGCTACATTACAATATGCCATCTTGGTCATTTTGGAGCTAACCTAGGTAAACAAGGTCATTTTGGAGCTAACCTAGGTAAACTTGGTCCTTTTGGAGCTAACCTAGGTAAACTAGGTCATTTTGGAGCTAACCTAGCTAAAATGGATCATATTGGAGCTAACCTAGGTAAACTTGATCATTTTGGAGCTAACCTAGCTAAAGTGGATCATATTGGAGCTAACCTAGGTAAACTTGATCATTTTGGAGCTAACCTAGCTAAAATGGATCATATAGAGATAACTTAGCATATTAGAGATAACTTATGTCATTTCAGAGGAAACAAAGCTAAGTATATATAGATCATTCTGGAGATCTGACATACCTGACATAGTTCACTCCTCATTCTTCTTCTCCTTCTCCCTCCTCATCCTGATGCGCCAAGAGCGGCGAGGCGGTGGAGGCACTGGGATGTAGTCTTCTACCACAATTGGCATGGTCATGTCGCCCGGCTGGGGGATCGCCAGCGCCACCACCATCGCAAGGTCATTGTCAGGCACCACCACCATCGCGAGGCCATCTTCAGGCAGCAGCATCGCTAGGTCATCCTCAGCCACCACCATCTATTGCCCATTGTCAACCACCACCGTCGCTACGTCATCCTCAGCCACCACCATCTGTTGCCCATTGTCAGCCTGCACCTCCTCATCCCCACTCTGCTCCTCTTCTTCCCCACTACATTCCGGATCATCCTCGCTGCTGCTTTTGCTGCAGCCAGAGTCGCTGCTGCTTTGGCTGTAGCCAGAGTCGCTGCTGCTGCTCCCATTGCTTGACCAAATGCAACAATGACCGTTAACAATCGATGTGAGACAAAGCAAAATGTAGAGGAAGAAGATGCAGAACATACTGGCATCATCGTCGTCCTGGTAGCGCATGCGACACATAGTCGTGTTGAACACCTTCACGGTGAGCATGGCAACGCCGTCGTACCTGAAGAGAAGGAAGTACCCGTGCCGCAGGTCGTAGGCACGGTAGAACTGCTCCCAGCCATGACACAGGTACATGTGGCCGTACCTGATCACCAACTCCACATCCCAAAGCCCGCGAAGCCCGCTGCCGGCCTATCGCAGCTTCACATTCTTTGGCCGATGGCCGTCCAGCTTCGTCATAAAAGTGTCAGGCAGCCTCTGCAGTTTGGGACAAGGAGTGATGTAGCAAACAGTAGAGATATCATAATGAGATGGGTGAAGGGGAGATCTCTCCTTTTATATACCTGCCTCTTGGAGGAAGTACCAAGTATGATACTGAAGAACTCGAAAGCATCCAACTCGTACTCCGGTGTGACAGAGCAGAGCCTGTGGTGACGACCTCTCCCCATCTCTAATAAGCAGCAGAAGAGACCAATTAGTATCCAGAAGCATATCTATAAACATAGAGCCAAGTTTCTAGACACGAAAGAAATCTGAGAAAAAAAAGCAATGCACTTGTGCTCAACAACACTTAATTAATTTGGTAGGTTAGTTGGCAATGGCAATTGGCACCCTTCAAAACTAGGGATTTCTTTAGACATGAAAGAAAACTGAAAATGTTGAAAAAAGAGCATAGTAATCTAAAAATAGGAAAAAAAATACATTTCTTCTTCCTCCTCTTTAATTATCTTCTTCTTATTTCTTTCATCTTTCTTCTTTCTTCTTAACCAAAACTAAACCTAAAGTTCCTTGTGGCACATTGGAATACTTGTGGCAACAATCATAGTTGCACCATATTTAAGGTGGCTCTAGGTGCCACACAGCAAGCAAA
This sequence comes from Triticum dicoccoides, assembly GCF_002162155.2. Lineage (NCBI taxonomy): Eukaryota > Viridiplantae > Streptophyta > Magnoliopsida > Poales > Poaceae > Triticum > Triticum dicoccoides. Next base: position 442,474,130 of record NC_041381.1, on the reverse strand, counting down.
CAAACGCACCTCAAATCAGAAACTAAGGGTAGTGTCCTAAAATCAATTTACTTTGTATGCAAATCAGAACAAGTACCACATCACATTACCATAGGATCCTATTACAGAAAAGTTATGTAAATGCAAGCTAGGATAAGACATTATGACCATACTGCAATCTTATACTTGCTCAACTATGATCATAGGAGACGCAACTAACATACGAGTTTGAGGCACACACACCTCAACAATGATGTTTCCACTTGCCAGGACCGCATACTTAGGTGTGATCAGCAGTTGGATTATACACCATGCTTCACATCAGTGCACCAACACTGCATTTTAGTAGAAGGCTATGCATCTTGAGCTACTGGTGTGTGTCAGCAAGCTAGCAGAGTTAACCTAGCTACCAGGTTCTATTCGCATGGACCCTAAGAACTTCCAAGTCTGGATGAGCTATCATAATCAATTCTTGCACTGCAATATAAGGCTGCAAACCTAAAGTAAACCTAAACTAAACCAAACCTAAAGTAAACCTAAACTAAACTTAAAATACAGAAACAAAAACAGAAACAATATAGGAGGTCTCACCGGGTGGAGGAGGGAGCGCTGGAGGAGTGGGGCGGCCACGATGGTGGAGGAGAGGGGCGCCGGGGCGGCCGGGTGGAGGAGGGGGCGCCGGAGCGGCGGGACGGCCTCTGTGGTGGAGAAGAGGGGCGCCGCGGCCGCCCGGTGGAGGAGGGGGCGCCGGAGCGGCGGGGCGGCCGCGGTGGTGGAGCACAGGGGCGCTGTGCCGCC
>NC_041381.1:442459488-442472769 GCF_002162155.2 Triticum dicoccoides | reverse complement strand
CGGGACTGCTGGGGCGGCACGGCGACAGGGGTGGCGCGGGGCGGCGGCGGCACGAGGGCGGGGTGGCGCGCGGCGGCAGCGGCTCAGGCGCGGCCAGAGAGAGATGGGACAGATAGAGATGTGGGGTGCGGGCGGGCGTCGATGGATTTTAGTTAGGGCACGGTTCTTTGCCGTCTGCTAGCAGACGACAAAGATCCTAGCTAACAGACGTTAGTTTGGCCACTTTCTTTGTCGTCTGCTAGCGGACGGCAACGGAAGTGTCCGTTAGGTGGTACTCGTTAGTGGGCCACCCTCATTCTTTGCCGTCCGCTAGCAGACGACAAAGATTCTATGCCGTCCGCTAGCGGATGGCAAACATGGTCGTTATCATCAGCTCTTTCTTTCCCGTCAGCTTCTATTAAGCTGAGGGCAAAGACCTTCTTTGCCGTCAGCTAGTAGACGGCAAAGATCTAGCTGACGGCAAATATCCTGATTCCAGTAGTGTTATTACATAAATTTGATACCATTCCAAACCCACTCTCATCAATATAATCATCATAAACAGGAGGCATGCTATCATCATCATAATTTTTCTCATCAAAACTTGGGGGACAAAAACGCCATCTTCATCAAACATAGCATCCCCAAGCTTATGGCTTTGCATATCACTAGCGTCATGGATATTCAATGAATTCATACTAGCAACATTGCAATGATGCTCATCATTCAAAGATTTTATGCCAAACATTTTATTGAATTCTTCTTCTATCAATTGAGCACAATTTCCCTTTCCATCATTTTCAAGAAACACATGATAAAGACGAATAATATGAGGCAACCTCAATTCCATTTTTTTGTAGTTTTCTTTTATAAACCAAACTAGTGATAAAACAAGAAACTATAAGATTCAACCGCAAGATCTAAAGATATACCTTCAAGCACTCACCTCCCAGGCAACGGCGCCAAAAAAGATCTTGATGTCTACTACACAACTTTATTCTTGTAGACTCGTGTTGGGCCTCCAAGCGCCGAGTTTTGTAGGAGAGTAGCAATTTTTGCTCAAGTGGATGACCTAAGATTATATCAATCTGTGGGAGGTGTAGGATGAAGATGGTCTCTCTCAAACAACACTGCAACCAAATAATAACAAGTCTCTTGTGTCCCCAACACACCAAATATAATGGTGAATTGTATAGGTGCACTAGTTCAACAAAGAGATGGTGATACGAGTGTACTAATGATAGTAGATATTGATTTTTGTAATATTAACAATAAAAAATCAAGGCAATGAGTAACAAAAGTGAGCAAACGGTATTGCAATGCTTGAAAACAAGGCCTAGCATTCATACTTTCACTAATGCAATCTCTCAACAATGCTAATATAATTGGATCATATAACCATCTCAAGACAAGCAATGAAGAATCACTCCAAAGTTCTTATCTAGCGGAGAACATAAGAAGAAATTGTTTGTAGGTTACGAATCCACCTCAAAGTTATTCTTTCCGATCAATCTTTTGAGCTATCCCTATAAGTGTCACAAACAACCCTAGAGTTCATACTGAAATAACACCATATGATACACATCAACCAACTCTAATGTCACCTAGATATTCCAATGTCACCGCGAGTATCCGTGACTTGATTATACGATATCCATCAAACAATTTCAGATTCATAATACTCAATCCAACAGAAAGAACCTCAAAGAGTGCCCCAGGATTTCTACTGGAGAAACAAGGAGGAAAATTTGCATCAACCCCTATGCACAAATTACCCCAATGTCACCTCGGGAATCCGCAAGTTGAGTGCAAAGACATACATCAAGTGCTCTCAAATACAACAAAGTATTCAATCCGATAACATTGGAATCTCAAAGGGAAAACTCAATTCATCACAACAAGATAGAGAGGGAGAAACACCATATGATTCAACCATATTAACAAAGCTCACGATACATCAAGATTGTGCCAAATCAAGAACACAAGAGTGTGTGTGAGAGAGAGAGATCAAACACATAGCTATTAGTACAAACCCTTAGCCCTGAGGGTGGACTACTTCCCCCTCATCATGGTAGCCGTCGGGATGATGAAGATGGCCTCCGGTGATGATTTCCCCCTCTGCTGGGGTGCCATAACAGGGTCCAAATTTGTTTTTCGAGGCTACAAAGGCTTGCGGTAGCCGTACTTCTGATCTAGGGTTATTTCTGGGGGTTTCTGAATATAAAAGATTTTTTGGCGTCGGTCTCACAGTGAGGGGGGCCTCGAGGGGCCCACTAGGCACCAGGGCATGCTAGAGGAGGGTGGCGTGCCCTGGTGGGTAGTGGCCACCTCCAGCCTCTTCTGGTCATTGATGTCTACTATGCAACTTTATTCTTGTAGACTCGTGTTGGGCCTCCAAGCGCAGAGTTTTGTAGGACAATAGAAATTTTCCCTCAAGTGGATGACCTAAGGTTTCTCAATCCGTGGGAGGCGTAGGATGAAGATAGTCTCTCTCAAGCAACCCTACAATCAAATACAAGAAATATCTTGTGTCCCCAACACACCAAATACAATGGAAATTGTATAGGTGCACTAGTTCGGCGAAGAGATGGTGATAAAAGTGTAGTATGGATAGTAGATATGAGTTTTTGTAGTGCGAACAATAAAAAACAACAAGGTAGTAAATAGTAAAACGGAGCACAAACGGTGTTGCAATAATGTAAAATGAGGCCTAGGGTGCATACTTTCACTAGTGAAATCTCTCAACAATGCTAACATAGTTGGATCATATGACTATCCCTCAAAGTGCAATAAAGAATCACTCCCGAGTTCCTATTAGCGGAGAACAAATGATAGAAATTGTTTGTAGGGTACGAAACCACCTCAAAGCTATTCTTTCAGATAAATCTATCCTAGAGTTCGTACTAAAATAACACAAAGCTATTCTTTCTGATCAATCTAACTAAATAACACCATATGACACACATCAACTAACTCTAATATCACCTAGATACTCCAATGTCACCACAAGTATCCGTGAGTTAATTCTACGATATGCATCAAACAACTTCATGATCATAATATTCAATCCACACAAATAACTACAAGGAGACCCCAAAGTTTCTATCGGAGAAAAGATAATAAAAACGTGCATCAACCCCTATGCATAGATTACCTCAATGTCACCTCGGGAATCCGCAAGTTGAGTGCCATAACATACATCAAGTGAATCAATATGATACCTCATTGTCATCTCAAGTATTCATATCGCAAGACATACATCATATGCTCTCAGATCTGAACATTCAATCCAACAAGACAAAACTTCAAAGGGTAAAGATTCAATTCATCACAACAAGAGTAGAGAGGGGAGAAACATCATATGATCCATCTATATTAACAAAGCCCATGATATATCAAGATCGTGACATCTCAAGAACACGAGAGAGAGATTAAACACATAGCTACTGGAACAAACCCTCAGCCCCGAGGGTGGACTACTCCCTCCTCAACGTGGTGGTCGCCGGGATGATGAAGATGGCCACTGGTGATGATTTCCCCCTCCGACGGAGTGCTGGAACGGGCTCCCGATTGGTTTTCAGTGGTTACAGAGGCTTGCGGTGGCGGAACTTCCGATCTAGGTTCCCTGTGAGTGTTGTTTGGAATATTTGAGAATTTATAGGGCGAAGACGGGGTACAGGAGGCCACCGAGGTGGCCACAACCCACCAGGGCGCGCCTGGGCGGCCAGGCGCGCCCTGGTGGGTTGTGCCCCCCTCGGGGCACCCCCCAAGTGCTCCCCTAGCCCATTGGTAGTCTTTTGGTCCATAAAAAATCCACAAAAAGTTTCACGGTGTTTGGACTCCGTTTGATATTGATTTCCTGCGATGTAAAAAATAAGCAAAAAGCAGCAACTGGTACTGGGCACCGGGTCAATTGGTTAGTCCCAAAAAATGATATAAAGTTACTATAAAATGATTGTAAAACATCGAAGAATGATAATATAACAGCATGAATACTTCATAAATTATAGAAGCATTGGAGACGTATCAGTCCTCCCACGAAGCTTTTGGTGCCTCTCTTGTTGCAAAAAAATCGTCAAAAAGTTTTGTTGCATTTGGAGAACTTTTATTTCTGCACAAAAAGCAACACAATGGTAGTTCTGCTAAAACAACGTCAGTCCAGGTTAGTTCCATTCAAATCATACCAAAACCATATAGAATTGTTGGAAACATGGCATGAATACTTCATAAATATAGATACGTTGGAGACGTATTAGCACCATTGCAAAAGTTCATCGTTTCAAAGCACCTCGTGATGATCGGGTGTGATAGAAAATCTACGTTCGCATACAACGGGTGTAAGCCAGTTTTACATATGCATAATACTTGGGTTAAACTTGATAAGCCTAGCATGTACACACATGGCCTCGGAACACAGGAGACCGAAAGGTCGAACATGAGTCATATAGTACTTATGATCAACATGATGATGTTCACCATGATAACTACCCCATCTCACGTGATGATCAGACATGGGTTTGTTGATTTGGATCATGTGTCACTTAGACAACTTGAGGGCTGTTGATTTAAGTGGGAGTTCATTAGTAATTTGATAAACTAAACTAAATTATCATGAACTTAGTCTTAATTGTCTTTGCAAAATTTGTGCTGTAGATCAATAACCCGCGTTGTAGTTCTCCTAAATTTTAACGCGTTCCTAGAGAAAGCTAAGTTGAAAGATGATGGAAGCAACTATGTGGATTGGGTCCGTAAATTGAGGATTACCCTCATTGTTGCACAGAAGGCTTATGTCCTTGATGCACTGCTAGGGGACACACCCCTCCAGTGTCGTCTATGGATGTTGTATACATCTAGCAGGCACGTTCTGATGACTACTCGATATTTCGGTGTGCCATGCTTTACGGCTTAGAACTGGGGCTCCAAAAATGTTTTGAGCGCCACGGAGCATATGAGATGTTCCAGGAGATGAAATTAGTATTTCAAGCTCATGCCTGGGTCGAGAGGTATGACATATCCTACAAGTTCTTTAGCTGTAAAATGGAGGCGAACAGTTCTGCTAGTGAGCATATACCCAGAATGTCTGGGTTGCACAACCACTTGACTCAGTTGAGAGTTAATCATCCAGATGACTCGATTATTGACAGAATTCTACAATCACTGCCACGAAGCTATAAGGGCTTTGGTATGAACTATAATATGCAAGGGACGGAGAAAAAACTTCCCGAGCTCTTCGCGATGCTTAAGGCTGCGGAGGAAATCAAGAAGGAGCATCAAGTGTTGATGGTTAAAAAGACCACTAGTTTCAAGAAAGGCAAAGGAAAGAAAGGGAACTTCAAGAAGAACGGTAAAGCAATTGTCACTCCCGTGAAGAAACCGAAGGCTGGACCCAAACCTGAAACTAAGTGCTTCTACTACAAGGGGAATGGTCACTGGAAGCGGAACTGCCCCAAGTACTTGGCAGATAAGAAGGCTGGCAATGTCAACAAAGGTATATTTGATATACATGTAGCTACGTCTTGAGCTTGTGTTGGTTTTCCTTGAAGAGGAAAGGGTGATGCAGCACTAGTAGCGTAAGTATTTCTCTCAGTTTTTGAGAACCAAGGTATCAATCCAGTATGAGGCTCCTCAAAAGTCTCACGCACCTACACAAACAAACAAGAACTCACAACCAACGCAATAAAGGGGTTGTCTATCCCCTCAAGGCCACTTGCGAAAGTGAGATCTGATAGAGATAATATGATAAGATAAATATATTTTTGGTATTTTATGATATAGATAGGAAAAGTAAAGATGCAAATAAAAGTAGATTGAAAGCCTATATGATAAAAGATAGACCCGGGGGCCATAGGTTTCACTAGTGGCTTCTCTCAAGATAGCATAAGTATTACGGTGGGTGAACAAATTACTGTCGAGCAATTGATAGAAAAGCGAATAATTATGAGATTATCTATGCATGATCATGTATATAGGCATCACGTCCATGACAAGTAGACCGACTCCTGCCTGCATCTACTACTATTACTCCACACATCGACCGCTATCCATCATGCATCTAGAGTATTAAGTTCATAAAGAACAGAGTAACTCATTAAGAAAGATGACATGATGTAGAGGGATAAACTCATGCAATATGATATAAACCCCATCTTTTTATCCTCGATAGCAACAATACAATACGTGCCTTGCTGCCCCTGCTGTCACTGGAAAGGACACCGCAAGATTGAACCCAAAGCTAAGCACTTCTCCCATTGCAAGAAAGATCAATCTAGTAGGCCAAACCAAACTGATAATTCGAAGATACTTGCAAAGATAACTTAATCACACATAAAAGAATTCAGAGGAGATTCAAATATTTCTCATAGATAAACTTGATCATCAACCCACAATTCATCGGATCTTGACAAACACACTGCAAAAAGAGTTACATCGAATAGATCTCCAAGAAGATCGAGGAGAACATTGTATTTTGATCCAAAGAGAGAGAAGAAGCCATCTAGCTAATAACTATGGAATTGAAGGTCTGTGGTAAACTACTCACAACTCATCGAAGAGGCCTTGGAGATGATGTAGAGGCCCTCCGTGATCGATTCCCCCTCCGGCGGAGCACTGACGAAGGCTCCAAGATGGGATCTCGCGAATACAGAAGGTTACGGCGGTGGAAATAGTTTTTGGTGGTCGTTTCTGATGTTTTCAGGGTACATGGGTATATATACGAGGAAGAAGTAGGTCGGTGGACGCCCGAGGGGCCCACCAAATAAGGGGCGCGCCTAGTAGGGGGGCGTGCCCTCCACCCTCGTGTCCGCCTCGTTTATTTCTTGACTTACACTCCAAGTCCTCTGGATCACGTCCGTTCCAGAAATCACGCTCCCGAAGGTTTCATTCCGTTTGGACTCCGTTCGATATTCCTTTTCTTCGAAACACTGAAATAGGCAAAAAACAGCAATACGAGCTGGGCCTTGGTTAGTAGGTTACTCCCAAAAATGATATAAATGTGTAAAGTAAAGCCCATAAACTTCCAAAACGGGTAATATAATAGCATGGAATAATAAAAAATTATAGATACGTTGAAGACGTATCAAGCATCCCCAAGCTTAATTCCTGCTCGTCCTCGAGTAGGTAAATGATAAAAACAGAATTTTTGATGTGGAATGCTACCTAGCATAATTCTCAATGTAATTTTCTTTATTGTGGCATGAATGTTCAGATCCAAATGATTCAAAATAAAAGTTCATATTGACATAGAAATAGTAATACTTCAAGCATACTAATCAAAGCAATCATGTCTTCTAAAAAACATGACTAAAGAAAGTTATCCCTACAAAATTATATAGTCTGGCTGTTGCTCTATCTTCATCACACAAAGTATTTAATCATGCACAACCCTGATGACAAGCCAAGCAATTGTTTCATACTTTAGTAATCTCAAACTTTTTCAACTTTCACGCAATACATGAGCGTGAGCCATGTACATAGCACTATATGTGGAATAGAATGGTGGTTGTGGAGAAGACAAAAAAAGGAGAAGGTAGTCTCACATCAACTAGGCGTATCAACGGGCTATGGAGATGCCCATTAATAGATATCAATGTGAGTGAGTAGGGATTGCCATGCAACGGATGCACTAGAGCTATAAATGTATGAAAGCTCAAAAAAAGAAACTAAGTGGGTGTGCATCCAACTCGCTTGCTCACGAAGACCTAGGGTATTTTCAGGAAGACCATCATTGGAATATACAAGCCAAGTTCTATAGTGAAAAATTCCCACTAGTATATGAAAGTGACAATATAGGAGACTCTCTATCATGAAGATCATCGTCTTACTTTGAAGCACAAGTGTGGTAAAAAGGATAGTAGCATTGTCCCTTCTCTCTTTTTCTCTCATTTTTTTTCTTTTCTTTTTTTTCTTTTTCTTTTTTTTCTTTTTTGGGCCTCTTCTTTTTTTTGGCCTTTTTTTCTTTCTCTTTTTTTATAAAGTCCAAAGTCTCATCCCAACTTGTGGGGGAATCATAGTCTCCATCATCCTTTCCTCACTTGGACAATGCTCTAATAATGAAGATCATCACACTTTTATTTACTTACAACTCAATACTTAAACAAGATATGACTTTATCTGAATGCCTCCGGCGGTGTATCGGGATATGCAATGAATCAAGAGTGACATGTATGAAAATTATGAAGGTGGCCTTGCCACAAATACGATGTCAACTACATGATCATGCAAAGAGCAATATGACAATGATGATGCGTGTCATAATAAACGGAACGGTGGAAAGTTGCATGACAATATATCTCGGAATGGCTATGGAAATGCCATAATAGGTAGGTATGGTGGCTGTTTTGAGGAAGGTATATGGTGGGTGTATGGTACCGGCGAAAGTTGCGCGACACAAGAGAGGCTAGCAATGGTGGAAGGGTGAGAGTGCATATAATCCATAGACTCAATCATTAGTCATAAAGAACTCATATACTTATTGCAAAAATCTACAAGTCATCAAGAACAAAGTACTACGCGCATGCTCCTAGGGGGATAGATTGGTAGGAAAAGACCATCGCTCGTCCCCGACCACCACTCATAAGGAAGACAATCAATAAATAAGATTGTGCTCCAACTTTATCACAAAGCGGTTCACCATACGTGCATGCTACGGGAATCACAAAATTCAACACAAGTATTCTTTAAATTCATAATCACCCAACTAGCATGACTCTAATATCACCATCCTAATATCTCAAAACAATTATCAAGCATCCAATTGATCATAGCATCCAATTCACTTCCTATGATAGTTTTATTATACCCAACTTGGATGCCCATCATTCTAGGACCAATTTTATAACCATAGAAAGTACCATGCCGTTCTAAGAGACTCTCAAAATAATATAAGTGAAGCACGAGAGATAAAAAATTTCTTCAAAATTAAGCCACTGCCGTGCTCTAAAAGATATAAGTGAAGCACTAGAGCAAAAATTATATAGCTCAAAAGATATAAGTGAAGCACATAGAGTATTCTAATAAATTCCAATCAAGTGGGTTCCTCCCAAAAGGTGTGTACAGCAAGGATGATTATGGTAAACTAAAAAGCAAAGACTAATATCGTACAAGACGCTCCAAACAAAACACATATCATGTGGCGAATAAAAATATAGCTCCAAGTAAAGTTACCAATGAACGAAGACAAAAGAGGGGATGCCTTCCCGGTGCATCCCCAAGCTTAGGCTTTTGGCTATTGTTGAATATCTTGGGGTTCCATGGGCATCCCCAAGCTTAGGATCTTGCCAGTCCTTATTCCATAATCCATCAAATCTTTACCCAAAACTTGAAAACTTCACAACACAAAACTCAACAGGAAATCTCATAAGCTCCGTTAGTGCAAGAAAGAAAAACCACCACATACGGTACTGTAATGAAATCATTATTTATTTATATTGGTGTTTAACCTACTGTATTCCAACTTCTCTATGGTTCATACTCCTACATACTAGCCATAGATGCATCAAAATAAGCAAACACCACACGAAAAACAGAATCTGTCAAAAACAGAACAGTCTGTAGCAATCTGTAACTCTAGAATACTTATGGAACTCTAAAAATCCTACCAAAATAAGAAGTCCTGGGCAATTTGTCTATTGATCTACAGCAAAAAGAATCAACACAAAATCACGTTTCTGTGAATTACTAAAATTATTTTCGTGTGTGCAAAGTTTCTGTTTTTCAGCAGAATCAAATTAACTATCACCATAGGTTATCCTATAGGTTCTACTTGGCACAAACACTAATTAAAACATGAAAACACATCTAAACAGAAAGTAGATGCAAAATTTATTACTAAAAAGAAGCAAGAACAAAAAACAAAGATAAAATTGGGTTGCCTCCCAACTAGCGCTATCGTTTAGCGCCCCTAGCTAGGCATAAAAGCGAGGATAGATCTAAGTAGTGCCATCTTTGGCACTCAATTCATAAGTAGTTCGCATGATAGATTCATAAGGTAATTTGAATTTCTTTCTTGGAAAGTGCTCCATGCCTTTCCTTAGTGGAAATTGGAATCTAATATTCCCTTCCTTCATATCAATAATCACACCAATCGTTCTAAGGAAAGGTCTACCAAGAATAATAGGACAAGAAAGATTGCAATCTATATCAAGAAAGATAAAATCTACGGGCACCAAATTCCTATTTGCAACAATGAGAACATCATTGATCCTTCCCATTGGCTTTTTAATGGTGGAATCCGCAAGGTGCAAATTTAAAGAGCAATCATCAAGATCATGGAAACCTAGAATATCACATAAAGTTTTCGGAATTGTGGAAACAATAGCACCCAAATCACATAAAGCATAACACTCATGATCTTTAATTTTAATCTTTATAGTAGGTTCCCACTCATCATAAAGTTTTCTAGGTATAGAAACCTCCAAATTAAGTTTTTCATCATAAGATTGCATCAAGGCATCAACAATATGTTTGGTAAAAGCTTTATTTTGACTATAAGCACGAGGAGAATTCACAACAGATTGCAACAAGGAAATACAATATTCTAAAGAACAATTATCATAATTAAATTCCTTAAAATCCAATATAGTGGGTTCAATGCTATTTAAAGTCTTGACCTCTCCAATCCCACTTTTACCAAATTTAGCATCAAGATCTAAAAACTTCAAATCATTGGGAAGCCTTTTAACTAAAGTGACACATCTCCAGCCCCATCATTATTAAGATTCATATTGCAAAACAAAGATATAATAGGGGACACATCAATAACTTTAAGATCTTCATCATTATTTTCATGGAAACTAGAAGAACACACTTTTACAAAGCAATCTTTCTTAGCACGCAATCTAGCGGTTCTTTCTTTGCACTCATCAATGGAAATTGTCATAGCTTTGAGAGACTCATTAATATCATGCTTAGGAGGTGTAGATCTAAGTTTCAAAGAATCAACATCAAGCGAAAGTCTATCAATGTTCCTAGCCAAATCATCAACTTTAAGCAATTTTTCTTCGAGCATGGCATTAAAATTCTTTTGAGAGATCATAAATTCTTTCACACTATTCTCAAAATCAAAGGGCATCTTATTAAAATTACCATAAGAATTATTGTAGGAATTTCCATAATTATTATACGAATTAGTAGGGAACGGTCTAGGATTAAAGTTTCCTCCATAAGCATTGTTGCCAAAATTATTCCTACCAACAAAATTCACATCCAGAGATTCATTATTATTCTCAATCAAAGTAGACAAAGGCATATCATTGGGATTAATTGAAGCACTCTTAGTAGCAAACAATTTCATAAGTTCATCCATCTTTCCACTCAAAACATTAATTTCTTCTATAGCATGCACTTTCTTACTAGTAGTTCTTTCGGTGTGCCATTGAGAATAATTAGCCATAATGTTATCAAGGAGTTTAGTAGCTTCTCCTAAGGTGATTTCCATAAACATGCCTCCCGCAGCCGAATCTAAAAGATTTCTGGAAGCAAAATTCAATCCGGCATAATTTTTTTGTATAATCATCCATAAATTAAAACCATGAGTAGGGAAATTGTGAATCATCAATTTCATTCTTTCCCAAGATTGGGAAACAAGCTCATGATCAAGTTGTTTAAAATTCATAATATCGTTCCTAAGAGAGATGATCTTAGCAGGAGGAAAATACTTAGAGATAAAAGCATCTTTGCACTTATACCATGAATCAATAGTATTCTTAGGCAAAGACGTAAACCAAACTTTAGCACGATCTCTAAGTGAAAACGGCAATAACTTCAATGTAACAATATCATTATCCGTATCTTTCTTCTTTTGCATCTCACACAAATCAACAAAGTTGTTTAGATGGGTAGCGGCATCTTCACTAGGCAGGCCGGAGAATTGATCTTTCATAACAAGATTCAGCAAAGCAGCATTGATTTCACAAGACTCAACATCATTAAGAGGACCAATCAGAGTACTAAGTAAATCATTATTATTGGTACTGGAAAAGTCATACAATTTGGTATTATCTTGCGCCATCACGATAAGTAATCCAACACACAAGCAAACAAAAAGGCAAGCGAATGAGAGAGAGGAGATTGGGAAAGAGAGGGCGAATAAAATGGCAAGGGTGAAGTGGGGGAGAGGAAAACGAGAGGCAAATGGCAAATATTGTAAATGCGAGGGAGATGAGTTTGTGATGGGTACTTGGTATGTCTTGACTTGAGCGAAGACCTCCCCGGCAACGGCGCCAGAAATCCTTCTTGCTACGTCTTGAGCTAGCGTTGGTTTTCCTTGAAGAGGAAAGGGTGATGTAGCAATAGAAGCGTAAGTATTTCCCTCAGTTTTTGAGAACCAAGGTATCAATCCAGTAGGAGGCTCCTCAAAAGTCCCATGAACCTACACAAACAAACAAGAACTCGCAACCAACGCAATAAAGGGGTTGTCAATCCCTTCAAGGGCACTTGCAAAAGTGAGATCTAATAGAGATAATATGATAAGATAAATATATTTTTGGTATTTTATGATATATATAGGAAAAGTAAAGATGCAAATAAAAGTAGATTGAAAGCTTATATGATAAAAGATAGACCCCAGGGCCATAGGTTTCACTAGTGGCTTCTCTCAAGATAGCATAACTATTACAGTAGGTGAACAAATTACTGTCGAGCAATTGATAGAAAAGTGAATAATTATGAGATTATCTAGGCATGATCATGTATATAGGCATCACGTCCATGACAAGTAGACCGACTCCTGCCTGCATCTACTACTATTACTCCACACATCGACCGCTATCCAGCATGCATCTAGAGTATTAAGTTCCTAAAGAACAAACTAACGCATTAAGAAAGATGACATGATGTAGAGGGATAAACTCATGCAATATGATATAAACCCCATCTTTTCATCCTTGATGGCAACAATATAATATGTGCCTTGCTGCACCTGCTGTCACTGGGAAAGGACATCGCAAGATTGAACCCAAAGCTAAGCACTTCTCCCATTGCAATAAAGATCAATCTAGTAGGCCAAACCAAACTAATAATTCGAAGATACTTGCAACGATAACTTAATCACACATAAAAGAATTCAGAGGAGATTCAAATATTTCTCATAGATAGACTTGATCATAAACCCACAATTCATCGGATCTCGACAAACACACCGCAAAAAGAGTTACATCGAATAGATATCCAAGAAGATCGAGGAGAACATTGTATTGAGATCCAAAGAGAGAGAAGAAGCCATCTAGCTAATAACTATGGACCCGAAAGTCTGTGTTAAACTACTCACAACTCATCGGAGAGGCCTTGGAGATGATGTAGAGCCTC
>NC_041381.1:442424037-442459138 GCF_002162155.2 Triticum dicoccoides | reverse complement strand
TCCCCCTCCAGCAAAGCGCCGGCAAAGCTTCCAAGATGGGATCTCGCGGATGCAGAAGGTTACAATGGTGGAAACAATTTTTCATGGTCGCTTCTAGTGTTTTCGGGGTACATGGGTATATATAGGAGGAAGAAATAGGTCGGTGGACGCCCGAGGGGCCCACGAGATAGGGGGCACGCCCAGTAGGGGGGCCTCCACCCTCATAGCTGCCTCATTTATTTCTTGACTTCCACTCCAAGTTCTCTAGATCGCGTTCGTTCCAAAAATCACGCTCCCGAAGGTTTCATTCCGTTTGGACTCCGTTTGATATTCCTTTTCTTCGAAACACTGAAATAGGCAAAAGAACAACAATACGGGCTGGGCCTCCGGTTAGTAGGTTAGTCCCAAAAATGATATAAATGTGTAAAGTAAAGCCCATAAACATCCAAAACGGGTAATATAATAGCATGGCTGTAGGATCTTGAGAAGAGGTGTCTAGACGGGGTGATTAGACACTAAGTACCAAAGTTGCAGTTTTTAACTTCTTTAAGTTTAAGTGGAGTTTAGGCACAACTTTAACATTCATAATACACAACAATCAAGCATGCAAAGAGTATATGAGTAGCGGAAAGTAAAGCATGCAACTTGCAAGAATGTAAATGGAAGGGTTTTGGAGGATTCAAACGCAATTGGAGACACAGATGTTTTTGTCGTGGTTCCGATAGGTGGTGCTATCGTACATCCACGTTGATGGAGACTTCAACCCACGAAGGGTAACGGATGCGCGAGTCCATGGAGGGCTCCACCCACGAAGAAGCAACCTTGTCTATCCCACCATGGTCGTCACCCACAAAGGACTTGCCTCACTAGCGGTAGATCTTCACGAAGTAGGCAATCTCCTTGCCCTTACAAACTCCTTGGTTCAACTCCACAATCTTGTCGGATGCTCCCAAGTGACACCTAGCCAATCTAGGAGACACCACTCTCCAAGAAGTAACAAATGGTGCGTTGATGATGAACTCCGTGCTCTTGTGCTTTAAATGATAGTCTCCCCAACAGTCAACTCTCTCTCATAGGATTTGGATCTGGTGTAAATAAGATTTGAGTGGAAAGCAACTTGGGGAAGGCTAGAGATCTAGATTCATATGGTAGGAATGGAATATCTTGGCCTCAACACATGAGTAGGTAGTTCTCTCTCAGAACTGGTAAGTTGGAAGTATAGGTTTGTTCTGATGGCTCTCTCCACAAATGAAGAGGGGGTGGAGGGGTATATATAGCCTGCACACAAAATCTAACCGTTACACACAATTTACCAAACTCGGTGGGACCGAATCAACAAACTCGGTTGGACTGATTTAGCAAATCTAGTGCCGCTAGGATTTTCGGTGGGACCGACATGCAACTTGGTAGGACTGATATGGTTAGGGTTAGGGCATAACGTAATCTCGGTGAGACCGATTTTGGTAATAGGATAACCAGAGAGTTGGTCAGGCAAACTTGGTGGGACCGATTACTCAAACTCGATGGGACCGATTTTGTTAATAAGTTAACCAGAGAGTTTGCATTGTAATCTCGGTAGTACCGATTGCTCAAACTCGGTGAGACCAATTTTTGTAATGGACATACACAGAGAGATTACAATCCCATCTCAGTGAGACCGAGATCCCTATCGGTGAGACCGATTTGTCTAGGATTTGTGGCAGTGGCTATGACATCTGAACTCGGTGGCGCTGGATAGAAAGAATCGGTGGGGCCGAGTTTGACTCTAGGTTTAGGTCATATGTGTGGAAGTGGGAAAGCATTTGAGGGTTTTTGGATCATATCACTAAGCACTTGAAGCAAGAGGCTCATTAAGCAACACCTCATCCCTCCTTGATAGTATTGGCTTTTCCTATAGACTCAATGTGATCTTGGATCACTAAAATAGAAAATGAAGAGTCTTGAGCTTGAAGCTTGAGCCAATCCTTTGTCCTTAGCATCTTGAAGGAGTTCCCACATCTTTTAGTCCATGCCACTCCATTGTTGAACTTATCTGAAACATACTAGATAAAAGTGTTAGTCCAACAAGAGATATGTTGACATTAATTACCAAAACCACCTAGGGAGCACTTGTGCTTTCAATCTCCCCCTTTTTGGTAATTGATGACAACATACATCAAAGCTCTAGATAAAGATATAAAGAATAGCAAGTAAAGCTTTGGAAAGACATGTAACAAGCATAGGCTCCCCCTACATGTATGCAATCATGTGAATATGGAATATAGAAGCATGTGAGAGCACAACCATGATAGAGTAGGCAATGTGTTACATGTATCTTGTCCATATGCATCAGAGCAAAGAATATTAAAGAAAATACCTTCATGCTCATGAGTCCTTCTTGCAAACAGTATGTACATCAGCAAGAATTCCTCATACACATGATTGTGATGCATATACTTACCTTGTAGTCTTGAGTTGGCTTAGGATGGAGTGAACCTGCGTAAACAAGGTTAGATAACACAGGTACATCTACTAGCCAGAGTAGACAGAAGAAACCACAAGAATACCAAGACTGGGATGACATATAGAGAGTGAGTACTAAGTACCACATTGGATTAGACATGTCCCCAAGGGTAAAGATATGCAATGAATTTAAATGATTTCTTTCCCTTAGATGTCTTGCTCCCCCTGAATCTAACATGGGATACTGGGAGAAGATAGGGAACAGAAAATCAGAGCTGAAAGATATAAATGAACATAGCTAATGCAAATAAGCACATATGAACATGTCTTTCCCCTCAAGAAGACATGTGGCATCTCTCCTCTTGAACACCAAGCATCTGGGATCCTTGAGAAATAATTTCTACTTGAGTATTCTCTCCCCCTGGAGATCTCTTTCTCCCCCTGTGGAAGTAATACTCTCTCCCTTTTGGAAGTGATAAGCTTTGATGTGATCTCTCTCCCTCTTTGACATCAATTTCCAAGAAGGGTATGATCCTTGAGTCCAACACAAAGCATTTATATAAATGGGATGCTTGTAGAGGACAAGATTCATTGAGTGGAGCTGGATCAGAAGAAACATAGAATAAGAGGCAAACTGTTTTTCCTGTTGTGAAATCGGTGGCACCGACTGGTATGCTTCGGTTGTACCGAAAGGATTCGGTTGGACCAAAAACAACAAATCGGTGAAACCGAGTTCATCGCAGAGAAAACACTTGTCACCTCAGCTTACTAGACTAGTAAGATCTCACAAAGATTTGCAAGGCATTTACTGAATGATATGCAATGAATTGGATGCAGAAAATGCAGAGCAAACAAAAAGAAATCTAGATGAAGGTTTTTTTTTGAAACAGGGAAACAAATATGCATGAGACAAATGCAAAAGCATAGTAAAGAACACGAGAGAACTTCATCTAGAGATGGTCGGCGACAAAGTCACCTATGTTAGATTATATTGACTTAGGAGTCAAGTGAGATCACTTGATCATAGATCATACTCATCGTTTAAGCTCAAAATGGGGTTACCATTTTTTGTTTAAGCATCTTGATGTATTCACATCTTGTCGAGTTGCTTTAGCTCATGACTCGGAGTAAAGCTTCTCTAAGATGGAATAACATACCTTGGTTGGTGGTGTTGACCATGTAGTTGAACTTGTGTGGGTTGCTCAAGGTTGATGTAGCTCATCAAGAGTTGGGAGCACCACTTGGAATTTGAGTCCATCTACCTACATGGGTTAGTTCTTGCAAGTAAGAGCACTTGTGTATCCAAAAATGACAATCATGAATCTCAACATAGAATTTGTCAAAGGATATGTTTGAATGGTTCTGTGCTTCCTTGTCTTCAACCACCAAAGTGCAGAGACTTGGTGATGTAGAGATTTCTCAAGATGTGAGTAGATTACAATCACATGGAATTTGATTCAACCAAGTACCTACATGGGTTATATAACATGCAAGATGCAAATATATCCAAGATATAAGATTTTCATCATAAGAGAAATATCAAGGATTAGCCATAAGCTCATGTGTTGCATGTTTCCAATGGAGTTTCTACTCCAAGTTTGAAGCATCTATGATGTTCAATTCTCCTCTCAACCTGCAAAACACTTTCTCATCAAGAGGTTTAGTGAATATATCCGCTAATTGCTTTTCGGTGCGAACATGCTTAAGATTAATGTCACCCTTAGCAACATGATCTCGAATGAAATGATGACGAACTTCAATATGCTTAGTTCGAGAATGTTGTATGGGATTATGACCAATTTTGATAGCACTTTCATTATCACAAAGCAATGGAAAATGTTTCACATATATCCCATAATCTTTAAGAGTTTGGGTCATCCAAAGTAATTGAGCACAACATGAACCAGTGGCAATGTACTCCGCTTTGGCGGTAGATAAGGATACCGAGTTTTGTTTCTTGGAGGACCAAGACACAAGATATCTACCAAGAAATTGACAAGTACCCGAAGTGGACTTTCTATCAACCTTGTCTCCGGCATAGTCCGAGTCGGAGTAGCCAACAAGATCGAAAGAGGCCCTCTTAGGATACCAAATGCCAAAATTTGGTGCATGAATTAACTATCTCACTATCCTTTTTACGGCCTTAAGATGACATTCTTTAGGAGCAGCTTGATATCTTGCACACGTGCACACACTTAGCATAATATCGGGACGTGAAGCACATAGGTATAACAATGAACCAATCATAGAGCCATAAACCTTTTGATCAACCAGTTCACCATCTTTGGTCAAGTCAAGATGTCCACTAGTAGGCATGGGTGTAGTCATACCTTTGCATTGTTGCATATTGAACTTCTTGAATAAGTCCTTGGTGTACTTTGTTTGAGAGACAAAGGTACCTTCCTTAGTTTGCTTGATTTGCAAACCAAGAAAGAATTTGAGTTCACTCATCATAGACATCTCAAACTTCTCGGACATTAGCTTCCCAAACTTCTCACTAAAATGAGGGTTAGTTGATCCAAATATGATATCATCAACATAAATTTGGCATACAAATAATTCTCCATTAACCCTTTTAGTAAAAAGTGTGGAATCAATTTTCCCAATTTCAAATCCCTTTTCAAGAAGAAACTTGGTCAAGCATTTATACCAAGCTCTAGGAGCTTGTTTAAGACCATAAAGAGCTTTGTGAAGTTTGTAAACATGATTGGGTTTCTTAGGATTGAGAAAGCCGGGAGGTTGTTAACATAAACTTCCTCCTCTATTTCACCATTTAGAAAGGCACTTTTAATGTCCATTTGGTATAAGGTGATATCATGGTGATTAGCATAGGCAAGTAAGATGCGAATGGATTCAAGTCTAGCAACGGGAGCATAAGTCTCACCATAGTCCATACCTTCGACTTGTGTGTAGCCTTGGACGATGAGACATGCTTTGTTGCGAACTACTTGTCCATCTTCATCTTGCTTGTTGCAAAACACCCATTTGGTACCGATGATGTTGTGGTTGTCGTCGGGCTTCTCAACCAATGTCCAAACTTGATTCCTCTCAAAGTTTTGTAGCTCTTCATGCATGGCATTTATCCAATCCGGATCTTCCAATGCTTCTTTGACCTTCATAGGTTCAATGCTAGAGATGAAAGAATAGTTTTTACAAAATTTAGCTAAACGAGTTTTAGAGCGAGTGATTCTCCCGGTTTGAATATCATTGTAGATTTGCTCGACGGGATGGTCTTTAGCAATTCTTGCGCGAACTTGTGAAAGCTTTTGCTTGGTTCTTGGTTGAACTTCTTCTTCATCTTGTTCTTCTTCTTGGCCTTCTTCATTGTTGGCATTGTCGTTCTCTTGTCGTGGTGTAGAAGGAGGTTGTTGACGTTCATCTTGATGCACTTCCTCGTTTTCTTCATCTTGGTGTGTCCCACTTGTGGATGCTTCCGTATCAACTCTTGGTTCCCCTTGTCGTGAAGTAGAAGCTTACACTTGGACGAACGAGGTACTCTCCTTCACTTCCGTTGGACGGACCTTGCCAATAGACAAGTCTTGGATTGCTTCCAAAGGATCTTTGTCTCCTACATCAATTGGCAATTGCTCTACTTGCGAGCCATTAGATTCATCAAACTTCACATCTACCGTCTCTTCAACCTTTCGGGTGAAATTATTGTAGACACAGTAAGTGTGAGAGTTTGAGCCATAACCTAGTAGGAAACCTTCATGAGACTTATGAGCAAATTTAGAACGACGATGCTTATCAAGAATGTAGCACTTTGAGCCGAATACTCGAAAGTATCCAACTTGGGGTTTGTTACCGGTGAGGAGCTCGTATGCCGTCTTGCCGAGTAGCTTGTGAAGATACAACCGATTTGTTGCATGACAAGCTGTCTCAACCACTTCTGCCCAAAAGTGCTTTGGCGTCTTGTACTCATCAAGCATCGTTCTCGCCATTTCGATGAGCGTCCGGTTCTTCCTCTCAACAACTCCATTTTGTTGAGGTGTGTACGTAGCCGAGAACTCATGTGAAATCCCTTCTTCGTCAAGTAAGGTGTCCACCTTTGCGTTCTTGAACTCCGTTCCATTGTCGCTTCAAACCTTCTTGATCTTCACTTCAAACTGATTTTGAGCCTTCCTGGCGAAGTTTTTGAAGATCTTGTGGACCTGCGATTTATCATCAAGAAAGAACACCCACGTAAATCTTGAAAAATCATCAACTATAACTAGACCAAAATAATTTCCACCGAGACTCTTGTAAGCGTTGGGACCAAAAAGATCCATGTGAAGTAGCTCAAGTGGCCTCCTTGTGGTCATGATGTTTTTCACGGGATGCCTTCCTCCAACCTGTTTACCTGCTTGACAAGCACTGCAAAGTCTATCCTTATCAAATATGACATCGTTAACACCAAGGATATGATTCCCTTTAATAAGCTTGTCAAGGTTTCTCATGCCAACGTGACCTAGTCGTCTATGCCATAACCAACATTTTGAGGATTTAGCAATGAAGCAAGTTTTAGGTTGAGCCTTTTTAGTGAAATTAACAATGTAAAGATCACCTCTACGAACACCGGTAAAGACCATTTTATGATTATCTCTACGAAACACTTGGCAATCTACTTCAGTAAATAGGACATTGAAACCGAAATCAGCAAGTCTAGATACTAAAAGTAATTTGTGGCCAAGAGATTCAATGAGCATAACATTTTGAGTGGAGCTATCATGTGAGATGGCCACCTTACCGAGGCCAACCACCTTACCCTTTGAGTTGTCACCGAAAGTGACATACTTTCGAGGACTATCACTTTCGGCAAGCTCACGAAACATGTCTTTATCTCTGATCATGTGATCAGTACATCCACTGTCAAGAACCCATTCCTTTCCTCCTGACATATATCCCCGAAGATTTGCCATAAGACCAAAATGTCTCATTGCATCGTCAAGATCGAAGTCACTATCATCATCCTCATCATAGTATCCATGTTCAACATCGTCATGTGGTGGATCAAGTCCTAGAGAGGGTCATTCGTTAGAGTGAGTTTGACAATGATCTTGCTTATGAATTCTTATAGCTTCGGAAATAATATCACCAATAATTCCAACATCTCCTTTGGCACGCATAAGGTTTGTAAGCTCAAATAGACGATCACCAAACATAGGATCACTAGTATTCATCTTACTCAAAGCAATGGACTTATGGAGAATTTCATCTAGATTTTTCAAGGAATAATTTGGAAAGTGTTCCTCAAGAAATTTCCATATGGTGTAGGCACACTTAAGAGTAGGCAAGTTTCTAATCAAGTTTCTAGGCAAGCCTCTAATGATAAGTTCAACAGTTCTAAGATTGCGAATCATGTCAATTGACTCATCAAGGGTAGGATGCATAGGATCAACATGAGGTGCACAAGGGCTAGAAATGTACTTGTTCAAATGATATTGATTGAAAATTACAAGCATCTCATTTTTCCACTCATGAAAATACTCTCCATCGAGAATAGGCACTCTGTGTCTAAGACTCCCCAAAGTAGACTCATCCATCTTCCTCCAATGGTGATTAAACCAAGCCAATGGAGACCAATGCTCTGATACCACTTGTAGGATCTTGAGAAGAGGTGTCTAGAGGGGGGTGATTAGACACTAAGTACCAAAGTTGCAGTTTTTAACTTCTTTAAGTCTAAGTGGAGTTTAGGCACAACTTTAACATTCATAATACACAACAAGCAAGCATGCAAAGAGTATATGAGCAGTGGAAAGTAAAGCATGCAACTTGCAAGAATGTAAAGGGAAGGGTTTTGGAGGATTCAAACACAATTGGAGACACGGATGTTTTTGTCGTGGTTCCGATAGGTGGTGCTATCGTACATCCATGTCGATGGAGACTTCAACCCACGAAGGGTAACGGTTGTGCGAGTCCACGGAGGGCTCCACCCACGAAGGGTCCACGAAGAAGCAACCTTGTCTATCCCACCATGGCTGTCGCCCACGAAGGACCTGCCTCACTAGCGGTAGATCTTCACAAAGTAGGAGATCTCCTTGCCCTTACAAACTCCTTGGTTCAACTCCACAATCTTGTCGGAGGCTCCAAGTGACACCTAGCCAATCTAGGAGACACCACTCTCCAAGAAGTAACAAATGGTGCGTTGATGATGAACTCCTTGCTCTTGTGCTTCAAATGATAGTCTCCCCAACACTCAACTCTCTCTCATAGGATTTTGATCTGGTGGAAAGAATATTTGAGTGGAAAGCAACTTGGGGAAGGCTAGAGATCAAGATTCATATGGTAGGAATGGAATATCTTGGCCTCAACACATGAGTAGGTAGTTCTCTCTCAGAACTGGTAAGTTGGAAGTGTAGGTTTGTTCTAATGGCTCTCTCCATGAATGAAGAGGAGGTGGAGGGGTATATATAGCCTCCACACAAAATCTAACCGTTACACACAATTTACCAAACTTGGTGGGACCGAATCAACAAACTCGGTCGGACCGATTTAGTAAATCTAGTGACCGTTAGGATTTTCGGTGGGACCGACATGCAACTCGGTAGTACCGATATGGTTAGGGTTAGGGCATAACGTAATCTCGGTGAGACCGATTACACAAACTCGGTGAGACCGATTTTGGTAATAGGCTAACTAGAGAGTTGGTCAGGCAAACTTGGTGGGACCGATTACTCAAACTCGGTGGGACCGATTTTGGTAATAAGTTAACCATAGAGTTTGCATTGTAATCTCGGTAGTACTGATTGCTCAAACTCGGTGAGACCGATTTTGGTAATGGACATACACAAAGAGATTACAATCCCATCTCGGTGAGACCGATTTGTCTAGGGTTTGTGGCAGTGGCTGACATCTGAACTCGGTGGCGCCGGATAGAAAGAATCGGTGGGGCCGAGTTTGACTTTAGGTTTAGGTCATATGTGTGGAAGTGGAAAAGTAGTTGCGGGTTTTGGATCATACCACTAAGCACTTGAAGCAAGAGGCTCATTAAGCAACACTTCATCCCTCCTTGATAGTATTGGCTTTTCCTATAGACTCAATGTGATCTTGGATCACTAAAATAGAAAATGAAGAGTCTTGAGCTTGAAGCTTGAGCCAATCCTTTGTCCTTAGCATCTTGAAGGAGTTCCCACATCTTTTAGTCCATGCCACTCCATTGTTGAACTTATCTGAAACATACTAGATAAAAGTGTTAGTCCAACAAGAGATATGTTGACATTAGTTACCAAAACCACCTAGGGAGCACTTGTGCTTTCAATGGAACAATAAAAAATTATAGATACGTTGAAGATGTGTCACATGTTATTTATGTATACCTTACTAGTGCTCGTAGTAGTGCCTCATATTTGTAACTCGAAACAGGAGCTGCGGATAAAGACTGGCTAAGGATGAGGTGACGCTGTGCATCGGAAATGGTTCCAAGGTTGATTTGATCGCCGTCGGCACGCTACCTCTACATCTACCTCCGGGATTAGTTTTAAACCTAAACAATTGTTATTTGGTGCTTGCGTTGAGCATGAACATTATATCTGGATCTTGTTTATTGCGAGGCAGTTATTCATTTAATTCAGAGAATAATGGTTGTTCTATTTATATGAGTAATATCTATTATGGTCATTCACCCCTTGTTAATGTTTTATTCTTGTTGAATCTCGATTGTAGTAATACACATATTCATAATATAGATGCCAAAAGATGCAAAGTTAATAATGATGGTACCACATATGTAGCGACCAGACCTCAAACAGTCTAGTCTCCGTGCATCAGTGTCATCCCTTGATCGGTAATGCTGACACGCACAATACTTGAGGATTTATAGCAGAGTTTCAATCACACACTTTTTACATCGAATGTCTCCAAAGAGAACTTATTACAATAATATGGCTTAAGGCCATCTAAATAGATAACAATGGAAGGCTTGGAAGATAAAGTGAGTCGATCAACTCCAACGGCATAGCTGAGTGAACGACAATGACTTGTGGGACCTTACTCATCGTCTGAAAAGTCTGCAACATGATATGTTTGTCAGGACCCCGACTCAATGCCACATCGATCTAGCATGTAACACCTCATATCACTTTGCGGCCTCACG
Organism: Triticum dicoccoides; assembly: GCF_002162155.2. Classification (NCBI taxonomy): domain Eukaryota; kingdom Viridiplantae; phylum Streptophyta; class Magnoliopsida; order Poales; family Poaceae; genus Triticum; species Triticum dicoccoides. Next base: position 442,448,646 of record NC_041381.1, on the reverse strand, counting down.
CACGGTATTCCCACGGGTGTCGCCTTACCTTTGCCCGGGACCGTTTGCGCCTTTTGGCACACGTATATGACAGTGTCGCTAGCATCCATATGATAAGGAGCCCGGGCTGACATGGCTAGTCGTGAACCCAAAGTGGCACAGACTTACAGGGACAGGCATCCATGACCCAGCATCGAACGTGTCGGTCATCAGCGAGTGAATCCAGGCTGTAGCACTGGGCTAGCAGGACTCCGGTGAACCGGGCTGTAGCGGGCTAACAGGACTCCGGTATTCATCGCGTGACATTTCCCCGAAGGGACAGACACAGGAACGAAGAAGGACACATGCCGGCCAGCCTAAGTGTTCCGGAGCAGTAGCAAGCTACCAAGGCTCAATGGAAACACTAGGAGACATTTCCCGGTAAGAGAGGCTACTAAAGATAAACAACTAGATGGTCAAATCCCACACATACCAAGCATTTCAATAACATACACACAATATGCTCGATATGTGCAATACAACATGGCATCACAAAATGACTCTACGACTCAAGTAGTTTATTCAATAGGCTCCGAGGAGCGAGACATCACAAACATGGGTCTCATGACCCAACAATCAGAGCATACAAGTCAAAGCACAAGCGGAAGCTATCATGTCTGAGTACAGACATCTATAAATGAAAAAGGCTGAGAAGCCTGACTATCTATCAGATCCTGCCGAGGGCTCAAGATCGTAGCTGAGGTATCAAGCTAAACGTCGAAGTCCACGCGAAACTACTAGTGAGACCGAAGTCTCTCTGCAAAACATAAAATAGGCAAACGTGAGTACAAATGTACCCAGCAAGACTTACATCAGAACTAACTACATATGCATCATTTTCAACAAGGGGATGGTGGGGTTTAACTGCAGCAAGCCAGCTTTGACTCGGTGGCTAACCTGAACTACGACTGCAAGTAACTCTTTTGAGGTGGCGCACACGAGTCCACATATTCACCATATCAATACACCACTATGGATCCGCTCCCGTCTCCCTACGAGAACGCCATCCATAGCACTCATGCTTATCTTGCGTATTTTAGAGTATCCACTTTCACTTGTCTATGAACTGATATAAGCAACCCAGAAGTCCTTTACCGCGGACACGGCTATTCGAATAGATGATGTTAACCCTGCAGGGGTGTACTTCTTCACACACGCTCTCACCACTTACCGCCGTTTACACGACATGTACTCGGCAACCTTCAAGCGGAAGCCCAACGTGGGTGTCGGCCACGGCCTACCTAAACACTCAAGTCTCTAGTCCAGGTTTATCGCCTATTCGGGTTCCATCCATGAGGAGATCCGGCCGGAGTTTCGCTCACAGCCCCAAACGATGTGAACAGGGTTCCGTGACACCAAACGGGCGCCCGGTTTACCCGGCCACGTTCCTACCGCATCACAGCCCACCCCTACGGTCAGCGCTGCGCACGGCCTCCAGCATACTACAAACACCAGAAACTACTTGCAACTCCTGGACAGAGGACAAGGGTGATTAAGAAGCCGAGAGGGTCCATTGGTTTCGGGCCCAATGCGTGGTAGTAGCTGAATCATGGATCACAAACACAGAACTCAGTTCCTGAGGACGGCTGCAATGAGACAACCCACCATGTACTCCTACATGGCCTCTCACCGCTACCTTTACCAAATCGTGTTCACACACTTAGCTCACACACAGTAGGACATGTTCACACACCTCTGATTCATCCCGGATGAATCAGACCTGACACAACTCTAAGCAGTAGCAGGCATGACAAACAAGCATGAATGAGTAGGCACAACAGGGCTCAAACAACTCCTACTCATGCTAGTGGGTTTCATCTATTTACTGTGGCAATGACAGGTCATGCAAAGGATAAAGGGGTTCAGCTACCGCAGCAAGTAACAGATGAATCGATGTTGTCCTAATGCAGTAAAAGAGAGCAGGAGCGAGAGAGTAGGATTGTATCGGAATGAACAAGGGGGTTTTGCTTGCCTGGCACTTCTGAAGATAGCATTGAGTCTTCATCAGTGTCAACGATCACGTCATCGGTATCACGTCTATCGAGAGGGGACAAATACCGGCAACACAGAAGGGAACACAATCAATGCAATGCACAATATGATGCATGATCATGACATGGCAAAATGAATGTGTTTTGAGCTAATGCAACTAAAACCAGATTAAATGAAGTTGGTTTGAATACAAGATTCAAATTCAAACTCCATATGTGATTATATAAATGCCCTTTATATGATTTGTGCTAAACAGCAGCTATAAGTTGTTCTAACATGCATGAAAATGGTACAGATGGATTCCTTGAATTTTTCTGATAATTTTTCATATATAATTTATTTAATTTGGAGTTACGGTTGAATTTCTATGATTTATTGAAGTTTTAGCCATTTTCTGGAATTTCAGAATTAAATTAAATCCAGAAAATGAGTTATGACATCAGCACTGCGTCATGCTTGCGTCAGCAAGTCAACAGGGCTGCCCCGGGTCAAACCTGACCAGAGGGTCCCATTAGTCAGTGACTTAGGGCTCGTTTAGGTCGCTGGTAGGTGGGCCCAGTCAACGGACACATCAGCCTGGTCAACTCCGACGTGTGGGGTCGGTCAAAGTGTGACGGGGCCAGGTCAAACTGACCTATGGGGCCCACAAAATTAGTACTAATCTAAACAGAGAGGTTAAACTAATTAATTAGGCACGGGGGCCCACTTGGCAGTGGCTCTAGTGGGTGATTAGCGAGGTGTTTACGCCCTAATTAAGTGGCCACGTCGGCGAGTGACGCCGGTGACCACGGCGACGGCGGAACCTCGCCGGAGTAGCTCGGGTTGGCACTACAGGCTGCGGTTGGGCACCCTGAGGGCACCAGGAGGAAGCCCGTGCTCCCGCGCATCTAGGGGGAGCCACGAGAGGGCGTGGGGTGGCCGGAGTTGAGCGCAGCATCGACCCCGGCGGCGGCCGGAGCTCGGGGGGTTCGCGGGACCGGCGCTATGGTGCATGGGAGGAGGGGTTGGTGGGCGCTACAGGCTCCTGGGAGTGCTCTGAGTACGTCTGCATGCTCGGTTTGGACGGAGGTGAACCAAAACGACGACGGCGACAAGTCCGGCGCCGGTGAGGTCTCGGTCTCGACGGAACTATGGCCTAGAGCTTGCAAACACGAGGGGAGAGAGAGGGGTTCTGCACAGAGGCTCACCGCGGAGCTGTAGGGAGGGTCAGTGGGCTCGGGGGCGCGCCGGAGTGGCCGAATTCGACGGAGAACGGCGCCGGGGCCGAAGCTTGGGGATGATGACGATGGCGGCTGCTCGGGGCCCTTCTGGTCGCGTGAGACGTCGAGGAGGTCGAGGGAGCTCTGGGAGGCGTCGGGGAGGCGAGAGGGGAATGGTGGCCGCGGTGAACGGCGTCGGTGGCGACGGCTCCGTTCGGGTCCGAGGTGCGGAGCGAGAGGGAGAGCAGGAGAAGGGGATGAGCACGGGAGGGAGTTGAAAGAGGCCTGAGGGAGCCGCGTGGCGTCTCCAGGGAGTAGCGGAGGCAAGCAGGGAGGCAGGAGGTGGCCGAGGCGGCATCGGCGCTCGCCACTGAGCTGCTTCGGTGCGAGGGGAGGAAGAAGACAAAGGGGAGGAGGTGGGCTGGGCCGGCCGGGTGGGGGAGCTGGGCCGGCTGGGCTGCACGGGTGAGGCCAGGTACTTCCTTCTCTCTCTCTCTTTTATTTCTGTTCTGTTTTATATTTTTCTTCTGTTTTTCTTTTATTTAAATTATTTTGCCACTGTTTTGAATTTAAAAATAATTCAAACAATGCCAAAACTCCTCTGAATATTTTTATATTGCTAGATGGACTTTTCCAAAAGCTTATAAAATATTTCAGGGGTATTTGAAATTATATTCTAATTATATGAATATAACTCAAATTCAAATAGCTAATGAATTAAATCCAAAGTCCCAAAAATAAATCCTTAAAAATGTTCAATATTTTGGTTGGGACCAGAACCCTTACCAAAAATTATCAAACATTTAAGAAGAGCATTTTGGAGCAATGAATGAGATTTCTAGGGTTTTTGCCCCTCTTTTATTTAGGGTTTTGAGGCTTCCAATATTCCTCAATTCAAGTTTCAAAAATATAGACATGATGCACACATGAAGCTAACCTAGAGCAATGCCTGAAGCTAGGGATGTGACAACTCACCCCCACTAAACAAGAATCTCGTCTCGAGATTCAAGCGTAGGGTAAAGTGAAGGGTAACGCAGACTAGTATAATCTTCACGATCCAGGGTGTACTTCAGTTGAACGTTGATTCATTCACCATCATTGTCTTGATGTCTTGCTCTGAGAAATCCTGCCAACATGACACGGAGGGAAGAAGGAGACTCTAGAAGGGTCGATCTTCTTGAAGATCGAACAACTCAGGATTAACTCACGGAATGAGACATAGCAACATCTCTCGAGCTGAGAGGCGAAGCACACATCCATAGGAATGGAGTGAAGCAGATGACGAAGGTTCACTAGGTAGACCACAATTTCACGCTTAAGAAGGTGGTAATCGATTGTCAACGTAGCGAGGAGTTGAGTTGCCATGATACCATAACGATACACCTTAGGGAAGGTGACTCGTAGAGATATCCCCTTAAGTGGCAAAAAATTTACTTTTGATTCAGAGATCATTGAAACTCTTTAAACCAGCCTAAGGCAATTCTCGAGCGATCATTTGGAGGGGGTCGGTAGAATGGCATACTTGGACTTGGATGATGTGGATTACCTTGTTGAAGACAACGCAATGGATGAATTTGCTTATCACCGGAAATGGAAGGGACCCATGGTTGAATGGCACATTGGTGGTGCAAACTGGGAACAAATGCAAATGCTGGGAACGATTCTGGTAACTGGGGAAGAACCCAACAACAGAGAGTGAATTCACTGTTTGAAAAGATCATAGCATTGCCGAGGAAACTGAGAGCAATCCCAGTTAGAGATGATGATAACACGTAGCGCTTGTGCGTGCTCTCAAGAACTTGAGCATTTCCATAATCATCAAGGTTTTATCAACATCCGTGTCAAGGGTCCGGTAACACAACTTACCACCATGATGAACAACGATGGACGATGCAGATGCAAAGGAAGATAACACCTTCTCAGATTTCACCTTAGCGAGGCCAAGGAAATAAAAATCTGGATGATCGACCGAGAGACATTTAGCACTCCGCTTCTAATGTTCTCCTTGATGTGCTAGTATAACCCATTCATAGATATGGTTTGATATCTAAAACATCAAGTAAAAGGTCGGACTTCGGGAACACAAAAATCCATAGGGGCAACTAGGGAGTAAATCCTACGAAATCCTTAGGGGAGGTGGCCAACTTCTTCAATCAAGATACTACAATAATAGGTCTTCCGGTTGGGTGTGTTGGCCACGACATCCACTTTACCGGTTATCGAGGAACCAATATTATAGTTCTTGGGGAAATGTTCCAACCATCATATCTGCCTGAGATTTAGATCTGGTTGGTGTCAGAATATTCCAGACCCATTGAGTCTAGGAAGAAAAATGAAAGTTTGCAACACAAATCGACGAGATGACGTTGCGGGATTCTCGGGAGATGAACTACGATAGCAAGCTCCAAAACATGAGCTGGTTCTGCTACTAACATGTGAACACGTTGTCCCAGACAAGTATGACCACATAGTAGTCTTATAATAAAACACTACCGAGTTCAGGAGGGGGAACCATCAACGAGGGTATCGAAGTCCTTACATAAGTCCGGATTAGCTCTTATGAAGATACTCCTTCTCCTTGAACAAATCAATCAGTGGCTTGGTGTGCTAGGGATACATATAGATTGAATGTTGCAAGTCTTCAAACCACAGCATTCTTCGCACGTGTGCATGACTGGTTTGGAATGATTCCAAAGAAAACAACATTGACTTTCTCGAACCCACGGCGGCAACTTGCAACAGATGCACATGAATTAAAGGAAGTCACTACCTTCATCCAAACATATGCTTCATGAGCTAGCATGAACAAATGCTTTCAAAAGTTTCCAACACTAGCTTAATGTTCAACAACATCATGGAGGAGATAAGGATGTTGTCAATGGGCTCAACAACAATTCATCCGGGTTTCCTTTTAAAAGGAATTCCATAGTTAAGTGAACACGGTGATAGCATTGGTCAGACCAAAGATGTAATGGTGTATGCTCGAGGGATCAACCACGAATAAGACAACATTACGAGCATCGTTGGTACTGATTTGATTTGACGATGGCCCACACTCAAATCAAAGGATTGATAAGACAATAGGTCCAACAACTGATCACAGGGACCAATCGATGAAGATATCATCTTTCTTCAACACACACTACACAAGAATATCCCTTTGGAACGAACTAAGTCAGACAAGCTTTTATCTTCCAACTCTCCAAGTTGTTGTCCAGCTTAACCAACTAGCTCAGGGATATCTAACACCGATTCTTGGAAAGAAGGTGGTTCATAAGAAACCAACTTGATCACGAGCTCAACATAACAGTCAGGTGACAACCTGGTAATACTACCGAGAAGATCTTCGAAAAGTCACGAACCACCGGTATGTTACTAAGCTCGAGAACAATCTCGCTTTTGAGGGCAAGACGATATGATCAAATGAGTGAGGACTTGACAAGATCCTAACTCATCAATCGAAGGGTGCACCGAAATAAGGACTAGGTAGCATAATCAACCTTAGAATGATGATTCAAAACCAACACGCTAAGAATGAAATTATTGTCCATTAACTACCAAGCAACAAGGTTGCTAGGAGTATTGAATTCACACATCACGATTCACTTGTCGGCCTTCCGGTTGCGACAACACGGATCCGAGGGATGAATAATGATGGCGAGAAGTATCACTACATCAAGAATTCACAAGAGCCGGTGCAATCCTCATGAAAATCCTGACATAAGACGGTAATACTTCAGGGTAGAACAGAATCAAAAGCTGGATTAGCAATTTGTTCTGCGGAGCACAACTTCTTTGACCCAATCCTGGATATGGAAGAGGTACTGGAGTTTGTTTCTCCTAGTCATTCTGCGATAGAATGGCTTGACGGACCACAAGAGTAATAGGCATCGATATCACGAATGCACACATAATCTTGACTATCAATTGATAGACGAGGGTCAGAATGCAACTAAAGAGAACAACTCAAAGGAACATATAATTTTCTGAGTTGTGGATGCATAGATTAGTATGTCGAACCAAGTTCAACATATTTCTTCCGGATAACCCATGCAGAAAGGTAGAACTGGCAGAGTCACGATTTATGAATGGAGAACTCCTCAAGAATAATCCTGTTGTGATATTTCAGTTCAACGAGGAACTTCTGCCATAAGTAGTTCACGGTATTTGGAAGAAGAAGATACCGCGGACTTCAAGGACTATCGCAAAGGTTACTAATATCCTGAAGGAACTAGCAAACACTATCAACATGAAGTAAGTAGAGTGAATCTCGGGTTCAAGAACCCAGGAACAGAATACCTATTACTAAGTAGCATCACGGGATGCTTTCGAAAATGATGGCCAGAATCATCACACTGGGAACACAAATCATGGCTAAATTACTAGATGATCCCCTGAAACACCTAGGGTCATAATAACATCTCCAACATATATGTCAAGGTAACGGAGTACCTCAACTCACTGATTAGTGTGGTTAATCTGGCCCATGGGAACATTGAAACGGGAAGAAAGGATTTGCAAATGCATCAGACTACTTAGAAACCTGGGATGACTCGGACAGCATAACGGCTGTAAATGCTCAGAAAAGACTTGAGACATTCACAAAAATGGTGGCATAACCACTCAGAAGCACAATATCAAGGTTTCGAGATCAACAATTAACATACGGAAGTAGAAACTGAACTCAAGCTTAGAACCATCAATCCTACAAGTCTGCAGATTAGTAACACGTGATCCTGATAGAAAGAAGAGATAGCCTAGTTCTTAATCCCCGTAGAAGAGAAGATGATGACTCAGATCAGAGGGCCATGAGGTATAAGGAGTAAAAAGAGCCTTACGTTCCATCCCACAGTCAATTCCCTTATATAACTAAAGAATTTCTAGACTCAACTTCGACCAGTTTGGCTTGGTAATCCTACAGGCAGTCAAGCTCTGATACCAACGCTGTCAGGACCCCGACTCAATGCCACATCGATCTAGCATGTAACACCTCATATCACTTTGCGGCCTCACGCACGGTATTCCCACGGGTGTCGCCTTACCTTTGCCCGGGACCGTTTGCGCCTTTTGGCACACGTATATGACAGTGTCGCTAGCATCCATATGATAAGGAGCCCGGGCTGACATGGCTAGTCGTAAACCCAAAGTGGCACAGACTTACAGGGACAGGCATCCATGACCCAGCATCGAACGTGTCGGTCATCAGCGAGTGAATCCAGGCTGTAGCACTGGGCTAGCAGGACTCCGGTGAACCGGGCTGTAGCGGGCTAACAGGACTCCGGTATTCATCGCGTGACATTTCCCCGAAGGGACAGACACAGGAACGAAGAAGGACACATGCCGGCCAGCCTAAGTGTTCTGGAGCAGTAGCAAGCTACCAAGGCTCAATGGAAACACTAGGAGACATTTCCCGGTAAGAGAGGCTACTAAAGATAAACAACTAGATGGTCAGATCCCACACATACCAAGCATTTCAATAACATACACACAATATGCTCGATATGTGCAATACAACATGGCATCACAAAATGACTCTACGACTCAAGTAGTTTATTCAATAGGCTCCGAGGAGCGAGACATCACAAACATGGGTCTCATGACCCAACAATCAGAGCATACAAGTCAAAGCACAAGCGGAAGCTATCATGTCTGAGTACAGACATCTATAAATGAAAAAGGCTGAGAAGCCTGACTATCTATCAGATCCTGCCGAGGGCTCAAGATCGTAGCTGAGGTATCAAGCTAAACGTTGAAGTCCACGCGAAACTACTAGTGAGACCGAAGTCTCTCTGCAAAACATAAAATAGGCAAACGTGAGTACAAATGTACCCAGCAAGACTTACATCAGAACTAACTACATATGCATCATTTTCAACAAGGGGATGGTGGGGTTTAACTGCAGCAAGCCAGCTTTGACTCGGTGGCTAACCTGAACTACGACTGCAAGTAACTCTTTTGAGGTGGCGCACACGAGTCCACATATTCACCATATCAATACACCACTATGGATCTGCTCCCGTCTCCCTACGAGAACGCCATCCATAGCACTCACGCTTATCTTGCGTATTTTAGAGTATCCACTTTCACTTGTCTATGAACTGATATAAGCAACCCAGAAGTCCTTTACCGCGGACACGGCTATTCGAATATATGATATTAACCCTGCAGGGGTGTACTTCTTCATACATGTTTCCACCACTTAGCGTCTGCACACGACATGTGCTCGGCAGACTTCAAGCGAAAGCCGACGTGGGTGTAGACCACGACCTACCTAAACACTCAAGTCTCTAGTCCAGGTTTATCGCCTATTCGGGTTCCATCCATGAGGAGATCCGGCCGGAGTTTCGCTCACAGCCCCAAACGATGTGAACAGGGTTCCGTGACACCAAACGGGCGCCCGGTATACCCGGCCACGTGCCTACCACATCACAGCCCACCCCTACGGTCAGCGCTGTCCACGGCCTCCAGCATACTACAAACACCAGAAACTACTTGCAACTCCTGGACAGAGGACAAGGGTGAATAAGAAGTCGAGCGGGGTCATATTTCAGGGCCCAATGTATGGTAGTAGCTGAATCATGGATCACAAACACAGAACTCAGTTCCTGAGGACGGCTTCAATGAGACAACCCACCATGTACTCCTACATGGCCTCTCACCGATACCTTTTACCAAATCGTGTTCACACACTTAGCTCACACACAGTAGGACATGTTCACACACCTCTGATTCATCCCGGATGAATCAGACCTGACACAACTCTAAGCAGTAGCAGGCATGACAAACAAGCATGAATGAGTAGGCACAACAGGGCTCAAACAACTCCTACTCATGCTAGTGGGTTTCATCTATTTACTGTGGCAATGACAGGTCATGCAAAGGATAAAGGGGTTCAGCTACCGCAGCAAGTAACAGATGAATCGATGTTGTCCTAATGCAGTAAAAGAGAGCAGGAGCGAGAGAGTAGGATTGTATCGGAATGAACAAGGGGGTTTTGCTTGCCTGGCACTTCTGAAGATAACATTGAGTCTTCATCAGTGTCAACGATCACATCATCGGTATCACGTCTATCGAGAGGGGACAAATACCGGTAACACAGAAGGAAACATAATCAATGCAATGCACAATATGATGCATGATCATGACATGGCAAAATGAATGTGTTTTGGGCTAATGCAACTAGCCACAGATTAAATGAAGTTGGTTTGTGTCAGGTCCCCGACTCGATGTCACATCGATCTAGCTGGTAACACCTTATATCACTCTGCGGCCTCACGCACGGTATCCCCACGGGTGTCGTCTTACCTTTTCCCGGGACCGTTTGCGCCTTTTGGCTCACGTATATGATAGTGTCGCTAGCATCCATATGATAAAGAGCCCGGGCTGACATGACTAGTCGTAAACCCAAAGTGGCACAGACTTACAGGGACAGGCATCCATGACCCAGCTTCGAACGTGTCGGTCATCAGCAAGTGGGTCCGGGCTGTAGCACTGGGCTAGCAGGACTCCGGTAAACCGGGCTGTAGCGGGCTAACAGGACTCCGGTACTCAAAGCGTGACATTTCCCCGAAGGGACAGACACAGGAACGAAGAAGGACACATGCCGGCCAGCCTAAGTGTTCCAGAGCAGTAGCAAGCTACCATGGCTCAGCGGTAACACTAGGAGACATTTCCCGGTAAGAGAGGCTACTAAAGATAAACAACTAGATAGTCAGATCCCACACATACCAAGCATTTCAATCATACATACAATATGCTCGATATGTGCAAATACAACGAAGCATCACAACATGACTCTACGACACAAGTACTTATTCAATAGGCTCCGAGGAGCGAGATATTACAAACAGGGGTCTCATGACCCAACAATCAGAGCATACAAATCAAAGCACAAGCGGAAGCTATCATGTCTGGGTACAGACATCTATAAATGAAAAAGGCTGAGAAGCCTGACTATCTACCAGATCCTGCCGAGGGCACAAGATCGTAGCTGAGGTAACAAGCTAAACGTCGAAGTCCACGTGGAACTACTAGTGAGACTGAAGTCTCTCTGCAAAAAACATAAAATAGGCAAATGTGAGTACAAATGTACCCAGCAAGACTTACATCAGAACTAACTACATATGCATCATTTTCAACAAAGGGATGGTGGGGCTTAACTGCAGCAAGCCAGCTTTGACTCGGTGGCTATCCTAAACTACGACTGCAAGCGACTCTTTTGAGGTGGCGCACACGAGTCCACATATTCACCATATCAATACACCACTATGGATCCGCTCCCGTCTTCCTACGAGAACGCCATCCATAGCACTCACGCTTATCTTGTGCATTTTAAAGTATCCACTTTCACTTGTCTATGAACTGATATAAGCAACCCAGAAGTCCTTTTCCGCGGACACGGCTATTCGAATAGATGATGTTAACCCTGCAGGGGTGTACTTCTTCATACATGTTTCCACCACTTAGCGTCTGCACACGACATGTGCTCGGCAGACTTCAAGCGAAAGCCGACGTGGGTGTAGACCACGACCTACCTAAACACTCAAGTCTCTAGTCCAGGTTTATCGCCTATTCGGGTTCCATCCATGAGGAGATCCGGCCGGAGTTTCGCTCACAGCCCCAAACGATGTGAACAGGGTTCCCGAGACACCAAACGGGCGCCCGGTACACCGTGCCACGTGCCTACCGCATCACAGCCCACCCCTACGGTCAGCGCTGTCCATGGCCTCCAGCATACTACAAACACCAGAAACTACTTGCAACTCCTGGACAGAGGACAAGGGTGAATAAGAAGTCGAGCGGGGTCATATTTCAGGGCCCAATGTATGGTAGTAGCTGAATCATGGATCACAAACACAGAACTCAGTTCCTGAGGACGGCTTCAATGAGACAACCCACCATGTACTCCTACATGGCCTCTCACCGACACCTTTTACCAAATCGTGTTCACACACTTAGCTCACACACAGTAGGACATGTTCACACACCTCTGATTCATCCCGGATGAATCAGACCTGACACAACTCTAAGCAGTAGCAGGCATGACAAACAAGCATGAATGAGTAGGCACAACAGGGCTCAAACAACTCCTACTCATGCTAGTGGGTTTCATCTATTTACTGTGGCAATGACAGGTCATGCAAAGGATAAAGGGGTTCAGCTACCGCAGCAAGTAACAGATGAATCAATGTTGTCCTAATGCAGTAAAAGAGAGCAGGAGCGAGAGAGTAGGATTGTATCGGAATGAACAAGGGGGTTTTGCTTGCCTGGCACTTCTGAAGATAGCATTGAGTCTTCATCAGTGTCAACGATCACGTCATCGGTATCACGTCTATCGAGAGGGGACAAATACCGGCAACACAGAAGGGAACACAATCAATGCAATGCACAATATGATGCATGATCATGACATGGCAAAATGAATGTGTTTTGAGCTAATGCAACTAAAACCAGATTAAATGAAGTTGGTTTGAATACAAGATTCAAATTCAAACTCCATATGTGATTATATAAATGCCCTTTATATGATTTGTGCTAAACAGCAGCTATAAGTTGTTCTAACATGCATGAAAATGGTACAGATGGATTCCTTGAATTTTTTTGATAATTTTTCATATATAATTTATTTAATTTGGAGTTACGGTTGAATTTCTATGATTTATTGAAGTTTTAGCCATTTTCTGGAATTTCAGAATTAAATTAAATCCAGAAAATGAGTTATGACATCAGCACTGCGTCATGCTTGCGTCAGCAAGTCAACAGGGCTGCCCCGGGTCAAACCTGACCAGAGGGTCCCATTAGTCAGTGACTTAGGGCTCGTTTAGGTCGCTGGTAGGTGGGCCCAGTCAACGGACACATCAGCCTGGTCAACTCCGATGTGTGGGGTCGGTCAAAGTGTGACGGGGCCAGGTCAAACTGACCTATGGGGCCCACAAAATTAGTACTAATCTAAACAGAGAGGTTAAACTAATTAATTAGGCACGGGGGCCCACTTGGCAGTGGCTCTAGTGGGTGATTAGCGAGGTGTTTACGCCCTAATTAAGTGGCCACATCGGCGAGTGACGCCGGTGACCACGGCGACGGCGGAACCTCGCCGGAGTAGCTCGGGTTGGCACTACAGGCTGCGGTTGGGCACCCTGAGGGCACCAGGAGGAAGCCCGTGCTCCCGCGCATCTAGGGGGAGCCACGAGAGGGCGTGGGGTGGCCGGAGTTGAGCGCGGCATCGACCCCGGCGGCGGCCGGAGCTCGGGGGGGTTCGCGGGACCGGCGCTATGGTGCATGGGAGGAGGGGTTGGTGGGCGCTACGGGCTCCTGGGAGTGCTCTGAGTACGTCTGCGTGCTCGGTTTGGACGGAGTTGAACCAAAACGACGACGGCGACAAGTCCGGCGCCGGTGAGGTCTCGGTCTCGACGGAACTATGGCCTAGAGCTCGCAAACACGAGGGGAGAGAGAGGGGTTCTGCACAGAGGCTCACCGCGGAGCTGTAGGGAGGGTCAGTGGGCTCGGGGGCGCGCCGGAGTGGCCGAATTCGACGGAGAACGGCGCCGGGGCTGAAGCTTGGGGATGATGACGATGGCGGCTGCTCGGGGCCCTTCTGGTCGCGTGAGACGTCGAGGAGGTCGAGGGAGGCACTGCGGAGCTCTGGGAGGCGTCGGGGAGGCGAGAGGGGAATGGTGGCCGCGGTGAACGGCGTCGGTGGCGACGGCTCCGTTCGGGTCCGAGGTGCGGAGCGAGAGGGAGAGCAGGAGAAGGGGATGAGCACGGGAGGGAGTTGAAAGAGGCCTGAGGGAGCCGCGTGGCGTCTCCAGGGAGTAGCGGAGGCAAGCAGGGAGGCAGGAGGTGGCCGAGGCGGCATCGGCGCTCGCCACCGAGCTGCTTCGGTGCGAGGGGAGGAAGAAGACAAAGGGGAGGAGGTGGGCTGGGCCGGCCGGGTGGGGGAGCTGGGCCGGCTGGGCTGCACGGGTGAGGCCAGGTACTTCCTTCTCTCTCTCTTTTATTTCTATTCTGTTTTATATTTTTCTTCTGTTTTTGTTTTATTTAAATTATTTTGCCACTGTTTTGAATTTAAAAATAATTCAAACAATGCCAAAACTCCTCTGAATATTTTTATATTGCTAGATGGACTTTTCCAAAAGCTTATAAAATATTTCAGGGGTATTTGAAATTATATTCTAATTATATGAATATAACTCAAATTCAAATAGCTAATGAATTAAATCCAAAGTCCCAAAAATAAATCCTTAAAAATGTTTAATATTTTGGTTGGGACCAGAACCCTTACCAAAAATTATCAAACATTTAAGAAGAGCATTTTGGAGCAATGAATGAGATTTCTAGGGTTTTTGCCCCTCTTTTATTTAGGGTTTTGAGGCTTCCAATATTCCTCAATTCAAGTTTCAAAAATATAGACATGATGCACACATGAAGCTAACCTAGAGCAATGCCTGAAGCTAGGGATGTGACAACTCACCCCCACTAAACAAGAATCTCGTCTCGAGATTCAAGCGTAGGGTAAAGTGAAGGGTAACGCAGACTAGTATAATCTTCACGATCCAGGGTGTACTTCAGTTGAACGTTGATTCATTCACCATCATTGTCTTGATGTCTTGCTCTGAGAAATCCTGCCAACATGACACGGAGGGAAGAAGGAGACTCTAGAAGGGTCGATCTTCTTGAAGATCGAACAACTCAGGATTAACTCACGGAATGAGACATAGCAACATCTCTCGAGCTGAGAGGCGAAGCACACATCCATAGGAATGGAGTGAAGCAGATGACGAAGGTTCACTAGGTAGACCACAATTTCACGCTTAAGAAGGTGGTAATCGATTGTCAACGTAGCGAGGAGTTGAGTTGCCATGATACCATAACGATACACCTCAGGGAAGGTGACTCGTAGAGATATCCCCTTAAGTGGCAAAAAATTTACTTTTGATTCAGAGATCATTGAAACTCTTTAAACCAGCCTAAGGCAATTCTCGAGCGATCATTTGGAGGGGGTCGGTAGAATGGCATACTTGGACTTGGATGATGTGGATTACCTTGTTGAAGACAACGCAATGGATGAATTTGCTTATCACCGGAAATGGAAGGGACCCATGGTTGAATGGCACATTGGTGGTGCAAACTGGGAACAAATGCAAATGCTGGGAACGATTCTGGTAACTGGGGAAGAACCCAACAACAGAGAGTGAATTCACTGTTTGAAAAGATCATAGCATTGCCGAGGAAACTGAGAGCAATCCCAGTTAGAGATGATGATAACACGTAGCGCTTGTGCGTGCTCTCAAGAACTTGAGCATTTCCATAATCATCAAGGTTTTATCAACATCCGTGTCAAGGGTCCGGTAACACAACTTACCACCATGATGAACAACGATGGACGATGCAGATGCAAAGGAAGACAACACCTTCTCAGATTTCACCTTAGCGAGGCCAAGGAAATAAAAATCTGGATGATCGACCGAGAGACATTTAGCACTCCGCTTCTAATGTTCTCCTTGATGTGCTAGTATAACCCATTCATAGATATGGTTTGATATCTAAAACATCAAGTAAAAGGTCGGACTTCGGGAACACAAAAATCCATAGGGGCAACTAGGGAGTAAATCCTACGAAATCCTTAGGGGAGGTGGCCAACTTCTTCAATCAAGATACTACAATAATAGGTCTTCCGGTTGGGTGTGTTGGCCACGACATCCACTTTACCGGTTATCGAGGAACCAATATTATAGTTCTTGGGGAAATGTTCCAACCATCATATCTGCCTGAGATTCAGATCTGGTTGGTGTCAGAATATTCCAGACCCATCGAGTCTAGGAAGAAAAATGAAAGTTTGCAACACAAATCGACGAGATGACGTTGCGGGATTCTCGGGAGATGAACTACGATAGCAAGCTCCAAAACATGAGCTGGTTCTGCTACTAACATGTGAACACGTTGTCCCAGACAAGTATGACCACATAGTAGTCTTATAATAAAACACTACCGAGTTCAGGAGGGGGAACCATCAACGAGGGTATCGAAGTCCTTACATAAGTCCGGATTAGCTCTTATGAAGATACTCCTTCTCCTTGAACAAATCAATCAGTGGCTTGGTGTGCTAGGGATACATATAGATTGAAGGTTGCAAGTCTTCAAACCACAGCATTCTTCGCACGTGTGCATGACTGGTTTGGAATGATTCCAAAGAAAACAACATTGACTTTCTCGAACCCACGGCGGCAACTTGCAACAGATGCACATGAATTAAAGGAAGTCACTACCTTCATCCAAACATATGCTTCATGAGCTAGCATGAACAAATGCTTTCAAAAGTTTCCAACACTAGCTTAATGTTCAACAACATCATGGAGGAGATAAGGATGTTGTCAATGGGCTCAACAACAATTCATCCGGGTTTCCTTTTAAAAGGAATTCCATAGTTAAGTGAACACGGTGATAGCATTGGTCAGACCAAAGATGTAATGGTGTATGCTCGAGGGATCAACCACGAATAAGACAACATTACGAGCATCGTTGGTACTGATTTGATTTGACGATGGCCCACACTCAAATCAAAGGATTGATAAGACAATAGGTCCAACAACTGATCACAGGGACCAATCGATGAAGATATCATCTTTCTTCAACACACACTACACAAGAATATCCCTTTGGAACGAACTAAGTCAGACAAGCTTTTATCTTCCAATTCTCCAAGTTGTTGTCCAGCTTAACCAACTAGCTCAGGGATATCTAACACCGATTCTTGGAAAGAAGGTGGTTCATAAGAAACCAACTTGATCACGAGCTCAACATAACAGTCAGGTGACAACCTGGTAATACTACCGAGAAGATCTTCGAAAAGTCACGAACCACCGGTATGTTACTAAGCTCGAGAACAATCTCGCTTTTGAGGGCAAGACGATATGATCAAATGAGTGAGGACTTGACAAGATCCTAACTCATCAATCGAAGGGTGCACCGAAATAAGGACTAGGTAGCATAATCAACCTTAGAATGATGATTCAAAACCAACACGCTAAGAATGAAATTATTGTCCATTAACTACCAAGCAACAAGGTTGCTAGGAGTATTGAATTCACACATCACGATTCACTTGTCGGCCTTCCGGTTGCGACAACACGGATCCGAGGGATGAATAATGATGGCAAGAAGTATCACTACATCAAGAATTCACAAGAGCCGGTGCAATCCTCATGAAAATCCTGACATAAGACGGTAATACTTCAGGGTAGAACAGAATCAAAAGCTGGATTAGCAATTTGTTCTGCGAAGCACAACTTCTTTGACCCAATCCTGGATATGGAAGAGGTACTGGAGTTTGTTTCTCCTAGTCATTCTGCGATAGAATGGCTTGACGGACCACAAGAGTAATAGGCATCGATATCACGAATGCACACATAATCTTGACTATCAATTGATAGACGAGGGTCAGAATGCAACTAAAGAGAACAACTCAAAGGAACATATAATTTTCTGAGTTGTGGATGCATAGATTAGTATGTCGAACCAAGTTCAACATATTTCTTCCGGATAACCCATGCAGAAAGGTAGAACTGGCAGAGTCACGATTTATGAATGGAGAACTCCTCAAGAATAATCCTGTTGTGATATTTCAGTTCAACGAGGAACTTCTGCCATAAGTAGTTCACGGTATTTGGAAGAAGAAGATACCGCGGACTTCAAGGACTATCGCAAAGGTTACTAATATCCTGAAGGAACTAGCAAACACTATCAACATGAAGTAAGTAGAGTGAATCTCGGGTTCAAGAACCCAGGAACAGAATACCTATTACTAAGTAGCATCACGGGATGCTTTCGAAAATGATGGCCAGAATCATCACACTGGGAACACAAATCATGGCTAAATTACTAGATGATCCCCTGAAACACCTAGGGTCATAATAACATCTCCAACATATATGTCAAGGTAACGGAGTACCTCAACTCACTGATTAGTGTGGTTAATCTGGCCCATGGGAACATTGAAACGGGAAGAAAGGATTTGCAAATGCATCAGACTACTTAGAAACCTGGGATGACTCGGACAGCATAACGGCTGTAAATGCTCAGAAAAGACTTGAGACATTCACAAAAATGGTGGCATAACCACTCAGAAGCACAATATCAAGGTTTCGAGATCAACAATTAACATACGGAAGTAGAAACTGAACTCAAGCTTAGAACCATCAATCCTACAAGTCTGCAGATTAGTAACACGTGATCCTGATAGAAAGAAGAGATAGCCTAGTTCTTAATCCCCGTAGAAGAGAAGATGATGACTCAGATCAGAGGGCCATGAGGTATAAGGAGTAAAAAGAGCCTTACGTTCCATCCCACAGTCAATTCCCTTATATAACTAAAGAATTTCTAGACTCAACTTCGACCAGTTTGGCTTGGTAATCCTACAGGCAGTCAAGCTCTGATACCAACGCTGTCAGGACCCCGACTCAATGCCACATCGATCTAGCATGTAACACCTCATATCACTTTGCGGCCTCACGCACGGTATTCCCACGGGTGTCGCCTTACCTTTGCCCGGGACCGTTTGCGCCTTTTGGCACACGTATATGACAGTGTCGCTAGCATCCATATGATAAGGAGCCCGGGCTGACATGGCTAGTCGTAAACCCAAAGTGGCACAGACTTACAGGGACAGGCATCCATGACCCAGCATCGAACGTGTCGGTCATCAGCGAGTGAATCCAGGCTGTAGCACTGGGCTAGCAGGACTCCGGTGAACCGGGCTGTAGCGGGCTAACAGGACTCCGGTATTCATCGCGTGACATTTCCCCGAAGGGACAGACACAGGAACGAAGAAGGACACATGCCGGCCAGCCTAAGTGTTCCGGAGCAGTAGCAAGCTACCAAGGCTCAATGGAAACACTAGGAGACATTTCCCGGTAAGAGAGGCTACTAAAGATAAACAACTAGATGGTCAGATCCCACACATACCAAGCATTTCAATAGCATACACACAATATGCTCGATATGTGCAATACAACATGGCATCACAAAATGACTCTACGACTCAAGTAGTTTATTCAATAGGCTCCGAGGAGCGAGACATCACAAACATGGGTCTCATGACCCAACAATCAGAGCATACAAGTCAAAGCACAAGCGGAAGCTATCATGTCTGAGTACAGACATCTATAAATGAAAAAGGCTGAGAAGCCTGACTATCTATCAGATCCTGCCGAGGGCTCAAGATCGTAGCTGAGGTATCAAGCTAAACGTCGAAGTCCACGCGAAACTACTAGTGAGACCGAAGTCTCTCTGCAAAACATAAAATAGGCAAACGTGAGTACAAATGTACCCAGCAAGACTTACATCAGAACTAACTACATATGCATCATTTTCAACAAGGGGATGGTGGGGTTTAACTGCAGCAAGCCAGCTTTGACTCGGTGGCTAACCTGAACTACGACTGCAAGTAACTCTTTTGAGGTGGCGCACATGAGTCCACATATTCACCATATCAATACACCACTATGGATCTGCTCCCGTCTCCCTACGAGAACGCCATCCATAGCACTCACGCTTATCTTGCGTATTTTAGAGTATCCACTTTCACTTGTCTATGAACTGATATAAGAAACCCAGAAGTCCTTTACCGCGGACACGGCTATTCGAATAGATGATATTAACCCTGCAGGGGTGTACTTCTTCATACATGTTTCCACCACTTAGCGTCTGCACACGACATGTGCTCGGCAGACTTCAAGCGAAAGCCGACGTGGGTGTAGACCACGACCTACCTAAACACTCAAGTCTCTAGTCCAGGTTTATCGCCTATTCGGGTTGCATCCATGAGGAGATCCGGCCGGAGTTTCGCTCACAGCCCCAAACGATGTGAACAGGGTTCCGTGACACCAAACGGGCGCCCGGTATACCCGGCCACGTGCCTACCACATCACAGCCCACCCCTACGGTCAGCGCTGTCCACGGCCTCCAGCATACTACAAACACCAGAAACTACTTGCAACTCCTGGACAGAGGACAAGGGTGAATAAGAAGTCGAGCGGGGTCATATTTCAGGGCCCAATGTATGGTAGTAGCTGAATCATGGATCACAAACACAGAACTCAGTTCCTGAGGACGGCTTCAATGAGACAACCCACCATGTACTCCTACATGGCCTCTCACCGACACCTTTTACCAAATCGTGTTCACACACTTAGCTCACACACAGTAGGACATGTTCACACACCTCTGATTCATCCCGGATGAATCAGACCTGACACAACTCTAAGCAGTAGCAGGCATGACAAACAAGCATGAATGAGTAGGCACAACAGGGCTCAAACAACTCCTACTCATGCTAGTGGGTTTCATCTATTTACTGTGGCAATGACAGGTCATGCAAAGGATAAAGGGGTTCAGCTACCGCAGCAAGTAACAGATGAATCGATGTTGTCCTAATGCAGTAAAAGAGAGCAGGAGCGAGAGAGTAGGATTGTATCGGAATGAACAAGGGGGTTTTGCTTGCCTGGCACTTCTGAAGATAGCATTGAGTCTTCATCAGTGTCAACGATCACGTCATCGGTATCACGTCTATCGAGAGGGGACAAATACCGGCAACACAGAAGGGAACACAATCAATGCAATGCACAATATGATGCATGATCATGACATGGCAAAATGAATGTGTTTTGAGCTAATGCAACTAAAACCAGATTAAATGAAGTTGGTTTGAATACAAGATTCAAATTCAAACTCCATATGTGATTATATAAATGCCCTTTATATGATTTGTGCTAAACAGCAGCTATAAGTTGTTCTAACATGCATGAAAATGGTACAGATGGATTCCTTGAATTTTTCTGATAATTTTTCATATATAATTTATTTAATTTGGAGTTACGGTTGAATTTCTATGATTTATTGAAGTTTTAGCCATTTTCTGGAATTTCAGAATTAAATTAAATCCAGAAAATGAGTTATGACATCAGCACTGCGTCATGCTTGCGTCAGCAAGTCAACAGGGCTGCCCCGGGTCAAACCTGACCAGAGGGTCCCATTAGTCAGTGACTTAGGGCTCGTTTAGGTCGCTGGTAGGTGGGCCCAGTCAACGGACACATCAGCCTGGTCAACTCCGACGTGTGGGGTCGGTCAAAGTGTGACGGGGCCAGGTCAAACTGACCTATGGGGCCCACAAAATTAGTACTAATCTAAACAGAGAGGTTAAACTAATTAATTAGGCACGGGGGCCCACTTGGCAGTGGCTCTAGTGGGTGATTAGCGAGGTGTTTA
Organism: Triticum dicoccoides; assembly: GCF_002162155.2. Classification (NCBI taxonomy): domain Eukaryota; kingdom Viridiplantae; phylum Streptophyta; class Magnoliopsida; order Poales; family Poaceae; genus Triticum; species Triticum dicoccoides. Next base: position 442,427,176 of record NC_041381.1, on the reverse strand, counting down.
TGCCCTAATTAAGTGGCCACGTCGGCGAGTGACGCCGGCGACCACGGCGACGGCGGAACCTCTCCGGAGTAGCTCGGGTTGGCACTACAGGCTGCGGTTGGGCACCCTGAGGGCACCAGGAGGAAGCCCGTGCTCCCGCGCATCTAGGGGGAGCCACGAGAGGGCGTGGGGTGGCCGGAGTTGAGCGCGGCATCGACCCCGGCGGCGGCCGGAGCTCGGGGGGGTTCGCGGGACCGGCGCTATGGTGCATGGGAGGAGGGGTTGGTGGGCGCTACGGGCTCCTGGGAGTGCTCTGAGTACGTCTGCGTGCTCGGTTTGGACGGAGGTGAACCAAAACGACGACGGCGACAAGTCCGGCGCCGGTGAGGTCTCGGTCTCGACGGAACTATGGCCTAGAGCTCGCAAACACGAGGGGAGAGAGAGGGGTTCTGCACAGAGGCTCACCGCGGAGCTGTAGGGAGGGTCAGTGGGCTCGGGGGCGCGCCGGAGTGGCCGAATTCGACGGAGAACGGCGCCGGGGCCGAAGCTTGGGGATGATGACGATGGCGGCTGCTCGGGGCCCTTCTGGTCGCGTGAGACGTCGAGGAGGTCGAGGGAGGCACTGCGGAGCTCTGGGAGGCGTCGGGGAGGCGAGAGGGGAATGGTGGCCGCGGCGAACGGCGTCGGTGGCGACGGCTCCGTTCGGGTCCGAGGTGCGGAGCGAGAGGGAGAGCAGGAGAAGGGGATGAGCACGGGAGGGAGTTGAAAGAGGCCTGAGGGAGCCGCGTGGCGTCTCCAGGGAGTAGCGGAGGCAAGCAGGGAGGCAGGAGGTGGCCGAGGCGGCATCGGCGCTCGCCACCGAGCTGCTTCGGTGCGAGGGGAGGAAGAAGACAAAGGGGAGGAGGTGGGCTGGGCCGGCCGGGTGGGGGAGCTGGGCCGGCTGGGCTGCACGGGTGAGGCCAGGTACTTCCTTCTCTCTCTCTCTTTTATTTCTATTCTGTTTTATATTTTTCTTCTGTTTTTGTTTTATTTAAATTATTTTGCCACTGTTTTGAATTTAAAAATAATTCAAACAATGCCAAAACTCCTCTGAATATTTTTATATTGCTAGATGGACTTTTCCAAAAGCTTATAAAATATTTCAGGGGTATTTGAAATTATATTCTAATTATATGAATATAACTCAAATTCAAATAGCTAATGAATTAAATCCAAAGTCCCAAAAATAAATCCTTAAAAATGTTCAATATTTTGGTTGGGACCAGAACCCTTACCAAAAATTATCAAACATTTAAGAAGAGCATTTTGGAGCAATGAATGAGATTTCTAGGGTTTTTGCCCCTCTTTTATTTAGGGTTTTGAGGCTTCCAATATTCCTCAATTCAAGTTTCAAAAATATAGACATGATGCACACATGAAGCTAACCTAGAGCAATGCCTGAAGCTAGGGATGTGACAATGTTGCAGCCTGAAACGGGTCAGCACATGGAATATGCTGGCAATGTAACACAAAGAGTAATGAACAGAATAAATGATATCACTACCTGCATATATGGCTGGTGGAAAGCTCTATGGTTAAAGTTTTGCATAAAGCCAATTTTTCCCTACATCAAAGGAATAAATTTCATTTAACTATCATGGTGGTTGTTAAACATCGAGAAGGTTCCTCCAACTCAATCCCAATTAAACATGTATCAATTACCCCAAAAAATTAATTTAGAGTGATGAGATCAACATGATAATCCAAGAACCAGATACTCAAGATGTCCATAACCGGGGACACGGCTAACCATGATTAGTTTGTACACTCTGCAGAGGTTTGCACACTTTTCCCCACAAGACTCGATCTCCTCCATTGGATTTCTCGCACTACATGATGTTTGAGAAATGGATGACTGAGACACAGTCTTTCAGAAACATTAACTATTTACTCTGGGTGGACAGTTACACCTACTTTCCCCTACATCTACTAGCCCACCACTGAAAGAGGTCATGCAACCTACTCAACTATGCTAGAGCCCATAATAGCTTGTTGCAGCGCACGGAAGTTTCTAGCATGAATAATCTTATGATCCCTTTGAGCCTGGGTGGCGAACCGTAGGATGATCACAAGGGTACTCTAGGATAACCTAGGACAACACTGGATTCTCCAGGTGCCCACAAGCAATCCACCTAGATGTGTATTTAAGTAGCCACCTTAAGTTAACCATTAATTAACAAATACTCACATCTGTCATGGATACACTCACCTAATCCACGTCTACGAGCATAGCATAGCAATCCTGATCATAACGTAGAAGTAACTCCCAAAGGTTTGATATTTAAAGGGCAATAGGTTCTACCTCATCATCTACTTCCCCAACCCACATGTTAATCAGATCCTAACCATGCAATGTTTGAGGATTGAAACTAATGCATAAAAATTGGGTAATAAAGGGTATGATCAAAGTGTTACTTGCCTTGCTGATGATCCGCAAAACCTAGAGACTCGTAGTAGCACGCTTCGCACTACGGGAATTCTATCGCAAACAAACAAAAGTATACATAAGCACTCACACTAGAAGCACGGGAAAAACTCAAATAAGAAGATCTAACAAGAAAGTTCAACTGAAGAACTCCGGTTTGCAAAAAGAATCAAATCAAACGGAGCAACGAAACTCAAACTATGAAAGAAACAAGAATCGTTTACTAATCTGGACTAAAGTCAAATTTTTCAGTACCAAAATCATGTTCAAGTTGGTTAAACATAAAGAGGGCTTCGAGACGAAGATCGAGGCGCTTGTTTCATCTAATTTGGATAAATGAGAGAAAAGATATACTAAATCGAAGATCGGGGCAGAAATAACGATCGAAAATAATCGCAAATAAAACCCTGGAAAAAAACCGAGATGAACAGGCTAACGAATGAACGTTCGCTGTCTACGACAAACCAACGAACAACGTTCGTTAAAACGAACTTACGGATGAACGTCCGCTAATTAACTAAACTGAAAAAAACCAAACTGATCTATTCTAAAAAAACAGATCTAGGTTTCTAAAAAACCGAAACAGCGGCGGCGGCGGCATCTACCTCCGGTGAGGCTCTGGCGAGGCGGGGCAGCGCCGGGGGGGGGGATCTGGGTGGCGGCAAGGCTCTGGCGGGTGGCGGCGCGGCATTGGCG
>NC_041381.1:442404157-442423784 GCF_002162155.2 Triticum dicoccoides | reverse complement strand
GGGGGGGTGGCGCGATGCTTGGAGAAGGGGGTGCCGGGTCGGGGTCGACCTCGGGAGGCGTGCCCTGGCCGGACTCGATCACGGCGGCGGCGGGGTCTACCTCGCGCACGGGGAGGCGCGGCGGCGCAGGCGCGGCCTGGCTCGGCTGGGCCTTCGGCCCAGTCGGGCGGCGGAGATTTTTTTTAAAATAAATTCCGCCGAACTGAAAAAAAATCCTAATAAGACATGAGAAAAACCTAAAAATGCCAGAAACAATTTCCATCGTCTAAATAGAATATTTAGAACAAAGTGAACATTTTTCTGGCCTAAAAATGCAACTTTGAAAACATGCATATTTTTCTAATTCAAATAAAATAGCAATAAAACTCCAAATAAAATACTTATTTGATTTTAATATTTTTCCTTCAATATTTCTTTTATTTTAGAGACGTCATTTTATCCCCTCTCTTTTATTTTGACATTGGAAATATTTGGAGAGGAAATGATTAAAACCAAAATGATCCTTTTTTCAATATTTAAGAAAACTCAAATATGAAAATAATTGAAATCCCCAACTCTCTCCGTGGGTCCTTGAGTTGCTTAGAATTTATAGGATCAAATAAAATGCAATAAAATATGATATGCAATGATGACCTATGTATAACATTCCAAATTGGAAATTTGGAATCTTACAAACCTACCCCCCTGAAGATGAATCTCGCCCTCGAGATTCAGGTTGGCTAGAAAATAGGTGCGAGTGGTCCTTCCGTAGGTCTTCCTCTCGTTCCCAGGTGGCTTCATCCTCGGTATGGTGGCTCCACTAAACTTTGCAAAACTTGATAACCTTGCTGCATGTGACTCGGCTGGCAAACTCGAGAATCTTCACCGGTTTCTCCTCGTAAGTCAAATCACTATCCAGCTGAATCGCTTCCAGTGGCACTGTATCTCACAAAGGAATATCGGCCATCTCTGTGTGGCACTTCTTCAACTGGGAAATGTGAAACACATCGTGAACTCCTGACAATCCTTTTGGCAATTCCAGCTTGTAAGCAACTTCTCCCACACGTTCCAAAACTTTGTATGGTCCCACAAAACATGGTGCTAACTTTCTCTTTACTCCAAAACGCTTAACTCCTCGGAGTGGGGACACATGAAGATATACTCTGTCCGACTTCGTAAACCGCCTCCTTGCGTTTAGAATCCGCATAACTCTTCTGCGTGGACTGGGCTACCTTGAGTCTATCATGAATCACTTTAACTTTCTCTTCAGACTCCTTAATCAAATCTGGTCCAAACAACTGACGATCTCCAACTTCATCCCACAATAACGGTGTCCTGCTCCTCCTTCCGTATAAAGCTTCGAAAGGGGCCATCTTCAAACTAGCTTGATAACTGTTGTTGTAAGACAACTCTACATATGGCAAATTGTCGTCCCAACTAGATCCATAATCTAGCACACAAGCTCAACATGTCCTACAGAATCTGATTGACTCTCTCGGTCTGTCCATCTGTCTGTGGATGAAAGGTTGTACTGAACTCTAGCCTGGTACCGAAAGTCTCATGCAACTGATTCCGGAACTTTGAGGTAAACTGGGTTCCTCTATCTGATACAATGGTCCTCGGAACTCCATGCAGACATACGATCCTGTTCATATATATCTTTGCCAACTTAGCACTCGTATAAGTGGTCTTCACTGGGATGAAATGAGCTAATTTCGTCAATCGATCGACTACAACCCATATAGAGTCATAGCCTGAACAAGTCCTGGGCAATCCCGTAACAAAATCCATGCCAAGCTTGCCCCACTTCCATTCGGGTATCGACAATGGCTGTAGCAATCCTGCTGGCTTCTGATGCTCTTCCTTAACTCTCTGACATACATCACATACTGATACATACTCAGCAATATCCTTCTTCATTCCGATCCACCAGAAACTTTCCTTAAAATCCAGATACATCTTGGTGTTTCTTGGGTGAATCGAATATGGCGAATCATGGGCCTCCTGCAGAATCAACTTCCTGATCTCGGGGTCATTAGGCACGTATACGCGATCCTCAAACCATAAAGTATCATGCTCATCCTCACGAAATCCTTTAGCCTTTCCTTTGCTCATCCTTTCCTTTATTTCAGCAACCTCCTTGTCAATCTTCTGGGCTTCTCTGATCTTATCCATCAAAGTGGAATGAATTTCCAATGCTGCTACATAACCTTTCCGAACTATTTCCAAACATAGCTCGCAAAGATCCTCTGTTAACTCCTTGGGTAAATCTCCGGTCATGAGCGTGTTGACATAAATCTTGTGACTCAATGCATCGGCTACTACATTAGCCTTTCCGAGATGATAGTGCAACTTCATATCATAATCCTTAATGATCTCCAACCATCTCCTTTGCCTGAGGTTCAACTCCTTCTGCGTGAAGATATATTTCAAACTCTTGTGATCTGTGTATACCTCACAGTGGTTTCCGCTGAGAAAATGTCTCCATGTCTTCAACGCATGCACTACGGCTGCTAACTCCAAATCATGAGTAGCATAATTTTGCTCATGATGTTTAAGATGTCGTGAGGCATATGAAACCACTCTTCCCTCCTGCATAAGCACTACTCCAAGTCCTCAACGAGAAGCGTTGCAATACACTTGATAATCCTTTTGTTGATCTAGAAGAATCAGCACTAGGGCTGTAACCAAACGTTTCTTCAACTCCTGAAAACTGGCTTCACACTCCTCAGTCCATTCGAACTTGGTGTCCTTCTTCAACAACTCTATCATGGGATTTGCAATCCTGGAGAAATTCTCTATGAACCTCCGATAATATCCTGCGAGTCTAAGAAAACTCCTGGTCTCTCCAACTGACATGGGTGCCACCCATTTAGACACAGAAACAACCTTGGTGGGGTCTACTGCTATTCCTTCTCCGGATATAACATGTCCGAGGAATCCAACTTTATTCAACCAAAACACACACTTGCTGGACTTGGCATATAACTGATGTCTCTAAGCTTCTCGAGAACCAAACGCAAATGCTCCTTATGCTCCTCTTCATTCATCGAGTAGACAATATATCATCAATGAACACTACGACGAACTTATCCAAAAACTCCATGAACACTTTGTTCATCATGTTCTTGAAATAGTCAGGCGCGTTAGTCAGACCAAACGACATAACAGTATATTCATATAGCCTGTACCTTGTAGTAAAGTTGTCTTAGGTATATCCTGCTCTTGAATCTTCAGCTGATGGTATCCTGATCATAGATCGATCTTGGAAAATACTTTAGCTCATTGCAACTGGTCAAACAAATCATTGATCATCGGCAGTGGGTACTTGTTCTTAATCATCACTTCATTCAACGCACGATAATCAACAACCATCCTGAACGATCCATCCTTCTTCTCCACTAGAAGTACTGGGCTGCCCAAGGTGATGAACTTGGTCAAATGTAACCTTTATCTAGTAAATCCTTAATCTAATTCTTAATTTCCTCCAAATCCTTTGCGGGCATCCAATACGGTCTCTTCGATATTGGCCATGTGCCTGGCAAAAGCTCTATCAAAAACTCAAAGTCTCTATCCGGTGGCATGCCTGGCAACTCATCCGGAAATACGTCGGGGTAATCCTTCACCACTGGTATTTCCTCCTTTACAAATCCTGATAAGGAATTCACTTGAGTCCTCTTCGGCACATGCCGGGATACATACTTGATCCTTCTTCCTTCTGGGGTGGTGAGCATAATTGACTTACTGGCGCCATCGATGTTCCCTCCATACATCGATAGCCAATCCATACCCAATATCAGATCCAATCCTTGCGACTCTAGAATTATCAGATCCGAGGGGAAAACATGCCTACCTATGGTCAATGGCATCTGAAAACATCCTTGGCTTGCCATATGCTCTACTCCTGGCGAGCTTATTAACATAGGTGTCCTAAGAACATTGGTGGGCAACTTATACTTATCCATGAATCCCCTTGATATGTATGAATGCGATGCACCAGTAGCAAAAATAACGATTGCAGTAAATGACTTAGCCAAAAACTTACCTATAACTGCATCTGGGTGCTCTTCAACCTCCTCCACAGTAACGTGGTTCACTTGTCCCCTGTTGAAAGGGTTGGGCTTCTTCCCAGAACTTCCATTGCCATTTCCAGTCTTTGCTTCAGAACACTCGGTGGCGTAATGTCCATTCTTCCCGCACTTGAAACAAGTAATGTGACTTAGATACTTCTTGGCGGGCATTGTTGGGTTGGAACGGTTCTGGCCGTTGCTTTCTCCATTCCCATTCCCATTCTTGGGGCCACTATGGTTATGCGAACTTCCTCCATTGGAATTATGGCCTCCATGGTTATGGTGAACATGTCATCTCGAGTTCGGGGTAAAATGAGGCCTCTGCTGAGCTCCTGAATTGTCTTCCCTTGTCCATACTTCCTCTTGCGGCTATCTATCTACTGCTGCTTCCCTTCAATCATAAGAGCTCTATCCACCAACTCCTAGTAGTTGTTGAAGGTTGCCACCATCAATTGCATGCTCAGCTCATCATTCAGTCCTTCCAGAAACTTCTCCTGCTTAGCAGCATTTATAGCTACGTCATCAGGGGCATAGCATGCTAACTTACTAAACTCATCCACATACTGGCCCACTGTGCGTCCTCCTTGGCGCAAGTTGTGAAACTCGCACTTCTTCATGTTCATAGCTCCTTCTAAGACATGGGCAGTGCGGAAAGCCTGCTGAAACTGATCCCATGTAACAGTGTCAATGGGGTAAGTGACTGTGAAATTCTCCCACCATGATGCTGCGGGTCCATCAAGCTGATGTGCGGCAAAGCGCACTCTCTCTGCATCTGTGCATCCTATAGTGGTCAGATCCCTTCCAATATTGTGGAGCCAATCATCTGCAACAATCGGCTCGGTGCTACAAGAGAACACTGGCGGATTCAGCCTTAGGAAACGGGCTAAGTGATCAACAGGTGGTGGTGGTGGGTTGTTGTTGTTGTTGCCTTGGTTCTGATTCTGAACTAGTAGCTTGATACGTCTCCGACGTATCTATAATTTTTGATTGCTCCATGCTATTTTATTACCTGTTTTGGATGTTTATGGGCTTTACTTTACACTTTTATATCATTTTTGGAATATCAAATGGAGTCCAAATGGAATGAAACCTTCGGGATCGATCTTTTTGGAACAAATGCAACCCAGGAGACTTCGAGTGGATGTCAAGAAGCAGTCGAGGCGGCCAAGAGGGAGCCTGGCGCGCCCTAGGGGGGTGCGCGCGCCCCCACCCTCGTGGCCCCCTCGTGGCTCCACCGACCTACTTCCTCCTCCTATCTATATCTGCGTACCCCGAGAACATCCAGGAGCACCAGGAAAAACTATTTCCACCGCTGCAACCTTCGATATCCGCGAGATCCCATCTTGGAGCCTTCGCCGGTGCTCCGCCGAAGGGGGAATCGACAACGAAGGGCCTCTACATCATCTCCAAGGCCTCTCCGATGAGTTGTGAGTAGTTTACCATAGACCTTCGGGTCCATAATTATTAGCTAGATGGCTTCTTCTCCCTCTTTGAATCTCAATACAAAGTTCTCCTCGATCTTCTTGGAGATCTATTCTATGTAACTCTTTTTGCGGTGTGTTTGTCGAGATCCGATGAATTGTGGGTTTATGATCAAGTTTATCTATGATAAATATTTGAATATCCTCTGAATTCTTTTATGTGTGATTGGTTATCTTTGCAAGTCTCTTCGAATTATCAGTTTGGTTGAGCCTACTAGATTGATCTTTCTTGCAATGGGAGAAGTGCTTAGCTTTGGGTTCAATCTTGCGGTGTCCTTTCCCAGTGACAGCAGGGGCAGCAAGGCACGTATTGTATTGTTGCCATCAAGGATAAAAAGATGGGGTTTATATCATATTGCTTGAGTTTATCCCTCTACATCATGTCATCTTTCTTAATGTGTTACTCTGTTCTTATGAACTTAATACTCTAGATGTAGGCAGGAGTCGGTCGATGTGTGGAGTAATACTAGTAGATGCAGAATTGTTGCGGTGTACTTGTTGCGGACGTGATGCCTATGTACATGATCATGCCTAGATATTCTCATAACTATGCACTTTTCTATCAATTGCTCGATAGTAATTTGTTCACCCACCGTAATACTTATGCTATCTTGAGAGAAGCCACTAGTGAAACCTATGGCCCCCGGGTGTATCTTTTATCATATAAGTTTTCCATCTATCTTTATTTTGCAATCTTTACTTTCCAATCTATATCATAAAAATACCAAAAATATTTATCTTATCTTATTATCTCTATCAGATCTCACTTTTGCAAGTTACCGTGAGGGGATTGACAACCCCTTTATCGCGTTGGTTGTGAGGTCCTTGTTTGTTTGTGTAGGTACGAGGGACTTTTGAGGAGCCTCCTACAATATATATACCTTGGTTCTCAAAAATTGAGGGAAATATTACACTACTTTGCTACATCACCCTTTCCACTTCAAGGGAAAACCAATGCAGTGCTCAAGAGGTAGCATAGCTGCATCAAGGTATTTTATTACTGGATCAGCAGAGTGAGCTCCGGTGGGAAAGCAAATCCATTGTCATTTCTCGGAGGCATCTGATGGGTTTAGAAAAGGTGAGAACAGAATAGAATGAGGTCTAAAGGGAAAACACTACCCATATGCACATGAGACAAACACAATCATATCACTTCAATCAATTCAAACAAGGGCATACAATCGGTCTAACTATCGTTACAAAAGTGCTTGGACTATTATATATACATGGGGAAATACTACTACTAATATGGTGGTCGACTGAAGCTTTGATCGGTGGAAGACTCCATGATATCTGCTCCAGCTTCATCAACATAGTCATCATCACTATCGTCGGGATCAGAATCGGTGTCATCGATGATGATGTAGTCCTCCGAACGAATGTCCATGGAATGGTCATCATCTCCTCCTGGCGCGGGGTCTCCCATGAATACTCCTAGCTTCCTTGACAGGTCGTCATTCTTCTCCACTAGTATCGTCATTTTCTCCTCATGTCGATCGCATGTAGACTTGAGTTCCTCCGCTAGCTCCGTAATTCTGGTCATTGCCTTCTTCAGATCTATCATGCGTGCGCACATCTAGTTCTCCTGGCGATGAATGTGCTGGTTTAACTCCTGAATGAAAGCTGCAATGGACATGTCCCTCCTGGTGCTAATCATCTCCCATTGCTCATCTCGGCGCCCACATATTTGGTAGATAGTATCCTTAAGATCCTTGTGATAAACTTCTCCAATGCGTCCCATGGCGATGTGGGCTTCCATGCTCTTTCCTAGACTCCAGCTTGGTGCATCAAAGGAAAACTCGATGGGCTCAGTGACTGGCATGAACGTCCTTCCTGGAACTTGAACTCGAATCATCCAATGCTCCTCTTCTGGTAAAGCGGCGGCATAGGTCCCGGTGAAGCTTGGTATTCCGATGTTCAGGTACCTAGTAACTTCCTTCAAGTGTCATCCAAAAGGGGTGTCTTCATCCGGTTGTGTAAACTTGTTCCTTGAGTCCACCATCCTATAGAGTGGAAAAGGGAGAGGAGTCAGAAATGAGTAGAGAGGAGTGACCTATGGTTTTAGCTTAGTGGTCGTGTCCTACAGTCAGCATGTGCTCTGATACCATCTTGTAGCGACCAGACCTCAAACAGTCTAGTCGATGTGCATCAGTGTCATCCATGGATCGGTAATGCTGACACACACAATACTTGAGGATTTATAACAAAGTTTCAATCACACACTTTTTACATCGAATGTCTCAAAAGAGAACTTATTACAATAATATGGCTTAAGTCCATCTAAATAAGATAAACGCGGAAGGCTTGGAATATAAAGTGAGTCCATCAACTCCAACGACATAGTTGAGTGAACGACAACGACCTATGGCACCTTACTCGTCGTATGAAAAGTCTACAACATGATATGTTGCAGCCCGAAATGGGTCAGCAAATGGAATATGCTGGCAATGTAACACAAAGAGTAATGAACAGAATAAATGCTATCACTACATGCATATATGGCTGGTGGAAAGCTCTATTGTTGAAGTTTTGCATAAAGCCAATTTTTCCATACATCAAAGGAATAGATTTCATTTAACTCTCATGGTGGTTATTAAACATCGAGAAGGTTCCTCCAACTCAATCCCAATTAAACATGTATCAATTAACTCAACAAATTAATTTAGAGTGATGAGATCAACATGATAATCCAAGAACCAGATACTCAAGATGTCCGTAACCGGGGACATGGCTAACCATGATTAGTTTGTACACTCTATAGAGGTTTGCGCACTTTTCCCCAGCAGACTCGATCTCCTCTATTGGATTTCTCGCACTGCATGTTGTTTGAGAAACAAATGATCGAGACACAGTCCTTCAGAAACATTAACTCTTTATCTGGGTGGACAGTTACACCTACTTTCCCCTACATCTGCTAGCCCACCACTAAAAGAGGTCATGCCACCTACTCAACTAAGCTAGAGCCCAGCTTGTGGCTTCACACGGAAGTTTCTAGCATGAATAATCTTATGCTCCCTTTGAGCCTGGGTGGCGAACCATAGGATGATCACACGGGTACTCTGGGATATCCTAGGATAACACTGGATTCTCCAGGTGCCCACGACCAATCCACCCAGATGTGTATTTAAGTAGCCACCTTAAGTTAACCATTAATTAAAAAATACTCACATCTTTCATGGATACACTCACCCAATCCACGTCTACGAGCATAGCGTAGCAATCCTGAGCATAACGTAGAAGTAACTCCCAAAGGTTTGATATTTAAAGGGCAATAGGTTCTACCTCATCTTATACTTCCCAAACCAACATGTTAATCAGATCCTAACCATGCAATGTTTGAGGATTGAAACAAATGCATAAAAACTGGGTAATAAAGGGTATGATCAAAGTGTTACTTGCCTTGCTGATGATCCACAAAACCTAGAGACTCGTAGTAGCACGCTTCGCACTTCGAGAATTCTATTGCAAACAAAACAAAATCATACATAAGCACTCAAACTATAAGCATGGGTAAAACTCAAATAAGAAGATCTAACCATAAAGTTCAACTGAAGAACTTCGATTTGCAAAAAGAATCAAATCAAACGGAGCAACAAAACTCAAACTACGAAAGAAACAATAATCGTTTATTAATCTGAACTAAAGTCAAATTTTTCAGTACCAAAATCATGTTCAAGTTGGTTAAACATAAAGAGGGCTTCAAGACGAAGATCTAGGCACTTGTTTCATCTAATTTGGATAAATGAGCGAAAAGATATACTAAATCGAAGATTAGGGCACAAATCGCGATAAAAAATAATCGCAAATAAAACCCTGAAAAAAAACCTGAGATGAATAGGCTAACAAACGAACGCTCGCTGTCTGCGACTAAACGACGAACAACGTTCGTTAAAACGAACGTACCGACGAATGTCCGCTAATTAACTAAACCAAAGAAACCAAACTGATCTATTCTAAAAAACGGATCTAGGTTTCTAAAAAAACCGAACGGTTTTTTTTAAAAACCGAAACGGTGGCGACGGCATCTACCACCGGCGAGGCGGGGCAGCATCGGGGGGGGCTCTAGGTGGCGGCGATGCTCCGGCGGGCGGCAGTGGGAGGCGGCACGGCGTTGGCGGCGAAACAACGCGGCGACGGCGGTGTTAGGCGGCGGCTTCCGGCAGCGGGGTACGGTGTGGGGCGAGGCCTCGGGCAGCGGCGGTGGGGTATTTAAGAGTGGGGTGGTGCGATGCTTGGGGAAGGGGACGCCGAGTCGGGGTCGGCCTCGGGAGGCGTGCCCCGACCGGACTCGGTCGCGGCGGCGGCGGGGTCTCCCTCCCGCACGGGAAGGCAGCGGCGGTGCCGGGGTCTCCCTCCCGCACGGGAAGGCAGCGGCGGCGCCGGCGCGGCCCGGCTTAGCTGGGCCTTTGGCCCAGTCGGGCGGCGGAGATTTTTTTTAAATAAATTCTACCGAACTAAAAAAATCCTTATAAAGTGTAAAAAAATCATAAAAATGCCAAAAAAAACAATTTTCACCATGTAAATAGAATATTTAGAACAAAGTGAACATTTTTCTGGCCTAAAAATGCAATTTGGAATACATGCATATTTTTCTAATTCAAATAAAATAGTAATAAAACTCTAAATAAAATACTTATTTGATTTTAACATTTTTCCTCCAATATTTATTTTATTTTGGAGAAGTCATTTTATCCCCTCTCTTTTATTTTGACATTGGAAATATTTGGAGAGAAAATGATTAAAACCAAAATGATCCTTTTTTTAATATCTGGGAAAACTCAAATTTGAATTGAAATCCCAAACTCTCTTCGTGGGTCCTTGAGTTGCTTAGAATTTCTAGGATCAACCAAAATGCAATAAAATATGATACACAATGATGACCTATGTATAACATTCCAAATTGGAAATTTGGGATGTTACAACATATTTGTGGCACTGCCACTTATGTCATATTGGTGTAAAGTGCATGAAGAAACTCCATGCTGATGGATGTTTCAAATATCTTGATTATGAATCATTTGATACACGTGAATCTTGCTTGATCATGGGCAAGATGACTAAAATCCGTTCTCTAGAACAGTGGAGCGAGCTAGTGATTTATTGGAAATAATACATACTGATTTATGCGGTCCGATGAGTGTTGAAGCACGTGGTGGATATCATTATTTTCTAACCTTCACAGGTGATTTGAGTAGATATTGGTATATTTACTCTATGAAACACCAATCTGAAACATTTGAAAAGTTCAAGGAATTTTAGAGTGAAGTGGAAAATCATCCTAAGAAGAAAATAAAGTTTCTACGATCTGATGATGGAGGTGAATATTTGAGTTACGAGTTTGGTATGCAATTAAGACAAAGTGGAATTGGTTCACAGCTCAAGCCACCTGGAATACCACAGCGTAATGGTGTGTCCAAACGTCGTAATCATACTCTATTGGATATGGTGGGTTCTGCGATGTCTCTTACCGATTTGCTACTTTCATTTTGGGATTATGCATTAGAGATAGCCGCATTCACTTTAAATAGGGCACCGTCTAAATCCGTTGAGACGACACCGTTTGAGTTGTAGTTTGACAAGAAACCTAAGCTGTCATTTCTTAAAGTTTGGGGATGCAATGCTTATGTCAAGAGGCTTCAGCCTGATAAGTTGGAACCCAAAGCGGGTAAGTGCTTCCTCACAGGATACCCTAAAGAGACCATTGGGTATACCTTCTACCACAAATCCAAGTGCAAGATCTTTGTTTCTAATGAAAGACCTCGGTGAAGCTACTTACATATTGGGCATCAAAATCTATAGAGATAGATCATGACGCCTAATAGGACTTTCACAAAGTACCACCTTGACAAAGTTTTGAAGAAGTTCAAAATGGATAAGTCAAAGAAAGGGTTGCCTATTTTGCAAGGTGTGAAGTTGAGAGTAAGACTCAAAGCTCGACCATGGCAGAAGAAAGACAAAAGATGAAAGTCATTCCCTATGCCCCAGCCATAGGCTCTATAATGTATTCCATGCCGTGTACCTGACCTGATGTGTGCCTTGGCATAAGTCTGGTAGGGAGGTACCAAAGTGATCCAGGAGTAGATCACTTGGCAGCGGTCAAGAATATCCTGAAGTACCTAAAAAGCACTAAGGACATGTTTCTCACTTATGGAGGTTACAAAGAGCTCGTCATAAAGGGTTACATTGATGCTAGTTTCGACACCGGCCCGGATTACTCTAGGTCTCAAACCAGATATGTATTTATATTAAATGGTGGAGCGGTCAGTTGGGGCAGTTCCAAGCAGAGCATTATGGCCTGATCTACAGTTGGCCCACAAGTCAGCCTCCAAATCTAGTGGGTCCCAGCTAGCAGGGGGAATCATTTTTTTTTGCTTGTAATAAGGTGGCACTTCCTTGCGTGTTAAGATGTTTTTTGGGTTTTTTAGTTTCTTATTTTTTGAGTTAGAATACAAAGAAAACAATTTAGCATCTATGGTACAATTTATATTTTTGGGAAATGGATAATAACAAAGCTGGTGGGTCCCACCTGTCAGGGAGAGGTAACTTTTTTCCATGTAATAAAGGAAACACTTCCCTGCATGCGAAGATGTAGCTGGTGGCTCAAACCTATTAGGGGGAGAAATCATTTGTTTTTTCATAATAAGGAGGGAATTTCTCGCGTGCAGTCATGGGCCATGAGGGTCCCTACTGTCAGCCACTCCATGTTCATGCCTCTTCCGATGGCTGTCATTTGTTGACAAAATTGACCACGCCGCACCGAGCGAACCAACGCGGTGGACGATGGCAAGGCCTAGGAAGGGAACGACCCGGAGCCAGCGAATACACATCAGTGGATACCCATGTGGAGGGGAGTATGAGGGTTCACTCGTTCGGCTGTGGTGTGAGGTTGTCATCGCCGAAGAATAATAGGAGGTGTTGGTGAGTAGAGGAATGGCCTGGACGACGATGGGATTAGGGCGGCAGAGAACATATATCCCATTTTTGATTTGTTATAATGTACAACCCATTTTTTAATTCTAATGGAATTTACTCAGCCTATTTACTGTTTGTTAAAATTACAGCCCATTTTCTAGCCATGACTTTGTTAATAATTTCAGCCAACCGCTCAAAAATAATTCAACAAAATTTCTAACATTTTGATGGGATCTGGAATATTTTTTAACCCGAAATTTAGATTCAGATTAATATAATTCCAAAATAACTTTGTATTAGGTAAAAATCCAATGAAATTTTTTTGCGCACAACAAGTAATGAAATTAAAAAATGTACCTTTTGAGAAGAAAAAAAATATACCTGTTCGGTGCGTTTTTTATATTTACATGCAATTTTTTAATTATAGCCCATTTATTATTTCTTAAAGCCCATTTTCTTGGCAAGTCTAATGCGGACCGGAGAATAACAAGTTAACCAGGGTTGGGTATTCCGCAAAAAAAGAATAGCTGGGCTAGCCATTTTCACATTTAAACATTAATATCTGGGCTGGATATATGGTCGACAAAAAATAATAGCCTGGGCCAGACGGGCCACAGCCAACCCAGTTGATACCCTGCTCCTCTGAACAACAACAAAAACATCTCTCAAGAAAAACTCTGCTCACACCTCAAAAACACAAATACTGATAGTGCTGCAGGGTCCCAGCTGTCGGCTGCTCCTTGTGCAATTCTCTTGTTTATTGACTATATAGGTTGACGATGGTGTGGGAGCATGATGTCAGGAAACTAGGAGGATGCAAAAAAAATTATAGTTGTATATAATAAGGAGGAACTTGCGTACGTACGACTATGGCCCTGGTGGGTCCCTACTATCATCCTCTCCAAGTAAAGTCATCTCCTGATTCCTCATGTTCGTTGGCCATGTTGACAATGCTCGGTGCCATGGCGAGTGCAACAACTCGAAGGACGATGGAGCGGGCCTCGCGGGCCCTACGGATGGTCTGATATAGCGCCCGCTGCTCATTCAGGAAACTGGGATCATAGGACACCTATGAACAACTTCGAGAGAGTGAGCCGTCATGAAACGGTAAGGTCGCGCTTGGGGGATCTGGATTGTTTCACACGTGTATTAAGATACAAGTGTAATTTACTCATCACCAAACACAATGCGTAAAATACAGGCATAATGAAAACAACGGCCCGAGGTCTGTAATGAAAACCTGCGAGTTACGCGTGTAATTTGAGAGATCAGTGTATATTTTACTAGTCGAAATCGACCAACAAAGCACTTCGCCCAAGATCATCTGCCTTTATTTACAAACGTCAGTTTTACAAGCGGTTTTGGTTGGAAAATGGCGATCCAATCATGGCCTAAGATGATGAGTTGGTCGGAAGATAATATGTTTCACCTCTAACCTACCCGAGTTGTCGTATAGGCTATGAATGAAACATAAGATGATGAACTTCTTAAGCATAGAAACAACAGAAGAGGATGATCTTCTTAACATGCAAATCACTGGCATTAGATCAACATGCAAAACAATATGAAGCATTATTCTCAGGAGGCATGGTGAACTGCTTGTGATGCCGCATGCCACAGCATTCCAAGCTCAACTTTACAATCAAACTCACAAGGCCTAGCATTACATAGACAACATTCAGATGAAACCCTTAAAATACCTTACATAAGTCAACATTCATGTGACTATGCATCTTAGCAGAGTAAATATTTACTTCTGAACTGAACATAGGAATAGGAAAAAACAATCGATGCTGCTCACAACAAAGGGTGTCCCACTCAAAAATATCAAATGCATGTCTTCTGGCTAACATCAATGAGCAAAATTTGACAAGGTTTTCCAATTCCAATGTATTAAACTAACGTCTTTTTGCTAACATCAATGATTAAACTTTGACAAGCTTTTCCAATTCAAAATATGTAATTCCTATTATTGTGGAATGGGCAGGGTTTTCATCAGTTTGCACATTGAAATGGCACATGGAGCCGAATTAACCAGTGTATCTTTTTGTGTAGTTCCATGAAATCAAACAATGTCTTGCGTAGCATGGTGGATTTTGTATTTATATGTTGCAAGGCATTGAACACGTTGGCAGCTCCATTCAAGTAGATAGTCTGGTGGCTCAAGGTGAAGACGAATGATTAGAGAACCATTCGATGTATTGTGCATGATGAAGTATTATGGAGGACATGAACCATCTAGACATTTTGTGTTGTTCCACTAAAATAAAGCTGAGCATCCTTGTCTGCATAAATACGGAAAAAGCTTGATGAATATAATAGTGGTACTAGTTGATTAAACATATGCTTACAACTATAATCATCTTTGTTATCTTAACAAGAAAAGATAGCAATACAATAGCTTGAATTAAACATTTAATAAAAACAATACAACAATATAAGTAGCACAACATAACAAAGAACAATCATGTGGATGAAGGCCAATACTGACCTCATTTGTTACAGCTGCATCGACAACTAAATTGGTCATACCTTTCCTTGTGGGTGAATTTTGCACTCCACGTGTTGTTGAATTTCCTATGCTCTCTGGAGACTAGTCATGTCACTGGCGTCTACTAATACTCTGTAAAGATTCTCGATCATTCCTTGTGTAATGTAGCGCAAACAGTGACTGCTTCTTTCTGCAAAGTGGAAAGAAAAACTGGGCCCAATAATGCAACAGTTTGCCTTAAACACATTGGCTCCTTTTGTGCAGTTCAACTAAAATCAAAGTCGAAATAGAACCGAGCAGAAGTTTTGATATCCCCGAATGCAACAATAGGTGTAAGGGAAACAATTACCGAGCAATAATGGTTGATGACTTATACTCCCAGAAGAAAAAACATCTACCTTATCTTAATGGGAAACAAAGCAGGAGAGCAGCAATTCTCAAACAATGTGATTCATTCATATTAACTTAGACATTATCTTAACAATGCCTTGTTTCAACATGAATAAAAATGACAAAGTAGAAAAGTACCATTCCTAAAACAATGTGACTAATTCATATTAACAGAGACATTATCTTAACAATACCTTGGATAACATGTAGAAAGAACTACAAAGCAGGATAGTACCATTTGTAAAACACTGTAACTGATATATAATAACAGAGACATTATCTCAACACTACATTTCTTAAACATGTACTCCGGCCGATCCCTAACAGAAATGGTACTCCCGCCGATCCCTAACAATTGTAGTTTTGAACTAAGATTCAGCAGTTAATTTTGAGAGTGGTATTTCTTAATTTTACCAGCGGCACTAGATTAACAAAAATCATAAACAGTTCCAGGGGAGATTGGGCGCAACAACACCATGTGCTTCCATCTACTTATAAAGGGGGTGATGCAGAGTTTGTTGTAACAAAGCAACAAGCATCATGTCTGGGTTGGTCCCAATTTTGTTCACTTAACGGGAAGAGACAACAATTCAATAGCTTCAATTCAACAATTATTTAAAACAGTACCAATACAAGTAGCACATCATCTCAAAGCACACACTGGTACCGTAAGATGCTATACAAATGGTTTTTAACCCCTTTCTGCGACGGCATTTGGAACCGTCGCCAAGTGAGTGTGGGCGATAGGGGGGTCCTTTCCACACGACCCAAAAACCGTCGGGGATGGGCGAGCGGCTACTAACGATCACCATAGAATAAACGTATGAGAAGCCGCCCCAGTCCCACGCGTTACATCTCGACGTTAAGTTTCTGATCAGAGAGGCATCCCAAACGATTACGCTGCTATACATGTGTGAAAAAGGTGGCCATCAACGTTTAATCTACTGATATGTTTGTGATAGGTACGTTATCACACACGGTTCAAGAATGTAAAATGTGTGTGGTGCCTCTACTAACGCCAACATGTACATTTTCATAACTGTGTGCGATTGGTATTCCTATCACACATGCACACTGGTTTGAAACGTTTGCCGTATTACCATGAATTGCACACGCATATGAGACGAAACCATGTGTGCGTCCTTCGGCCATCACAAACGTTTCACGTCAAAGAACCATCTGTTTCCTTTTTCTCATCGCACATGCCCATTTCTTTCCAAATGTGTGCACATTATTTTATTTGCTCGTGTACATTTTTTGCCTGTAATTTATTATTAGAATTGGAAATTTTGAATATGAAATGTGCAATTCAAATTCTCAGCACAATGTTTCAATAACGAATCCATAAATAAATTTGTCAGTACAATATGTTCAGTAATTACAGGATTAGACAGCAATTAACTATGATGAACCACAATATTTACAGGCGATAAAGGTGAAGAGACAAGTGTAAATCATTTTGACTGCCGATGGTGTTGAAGAAGCGGAATACACATAATGTGCCTTCCTGCATGCCATAGGCAAGACAACTTTTGTCCAACCCCTTGTGACGATCGCCCGTCCATCCTTCACCGCCTTCAGGAAGACTTTTAGAGCATTATCATGGTAGCATGAATTATATACTTTAACCTTAGTTTCCTCTACTCCGGTCATGCAGTTTGCAAGTTAATCATCAATAAATAGCTTTGGAAACTACTGAAAGGAGAAAAATATCAGATCATGAGGTCTAATAGAGTAACTTGTTGTGGGCAGGCGGAAAAGGCAACACACTACTTACCATCCTAAAGTTCACTATTGTCTTGGACAAAGTGTAAATAAAGAGCTTAATTCCCATCACCCATTTCTTTCGCCTAACATTCTTTCTTAGTTTCCTCACTTGACGCTTATTCATGAGTATCTCATTGCCCCATACACAAAAGGGATCTATGCGTGGATCAATACCGCTCATATATGTACCTACAAGCAACATGTAAATGTTAGAAGCTAAACTGATATTGCACAAATGATGTAAAATACAACTACCTACACTCCTAAGTACAAATATTTTTAGAGATTTCAATATGAACTACATACGGATATATACAGAATTATAGATATAGTTTAGATTAGAATCTAGATTCACTCATTTTGCTCCTTATGTAGTCTATATTGGAATCTCTAAAAATACTTAAATTTACGAATAGATGGTGTATAAGACATGGGATGCGACTAACCTCGACGGCAAACAACAGCATCACCCATTGTAACCCTGTGTAAGTACATGGAAAGCCAATGTTAACTACAACAGGGTTAACATCCACCAAAAATAGCAAATGGTAATAAAAAGGCAGCATCTATAATGATATCTTCATTGCGAAAGAGTAGCACGGTAGCAAAGGGACGGATTAAAAAATGGATACAACTGTTAATTGGAACAGGTTTAACAACATCCTAATTCATGTTTTGTAAGTTTGTAGCCATTGAAATACAACTGTTTAAAAATGGATACAACTGTTAATTGCAACAGGCTTAATGGCCATTGAAACCGGTACTGATAAAAATGCAATTGGCAGAGTTAAACATCACAAGGCGGTGCTGCCAGAGCAGATAATGGCCCAGTTGTCTATAAAAATGTAGGGAAAATAGCTAAAATGTGTTAGGCATGTTTGCTACAAGATGCTTAGGACATCGACCGTACAAAACATAGCCATTATTTGCAACTGGTATTGGTAAGATTGAACTTGTGAGTTTATACTTGGTAAGTCCTGAGAGGTAGTTGCTGGGGCACCTCATCTTGGCGAGAGCCCGCCCAAAGTCAGCGGCGGCGGAGGAGAGCTCTTCCTCCGGGTCAAAGCGTTGATCAGTGCCCCTGACACTTGTACCTACAAGAAGCAAGTAAATGTTAGAAGCCAAACTGTAATTGCACAAATGATGTAAAATACTGTAAGACATGGGATGCAGCTAACCTCGACGGCAAAAAACAGCATTACCCGTTATGGCCCTACATAAGTACATGGATAGGCATGTTAAGTACAACAGGGTTAACATCCACCAAAAATAGCACATGGGCAACATCTCTAGTATATCTTCATTGCGGAGAGTAGCATGATAGCAAAGGGACATATTAAAAAATGGATACAACTGTTAATTGCTAGAGGCTTAACAACATCCTAAGCCATGTATTGTAAGTTTATAGCCATTGAAATACAACTTTTTAAAAATGGATTCAACTATTAATTACAACAGGCTTAATAGCCATTGAAACCGGTACTAATAAAAATGCAATTGGCAGAGTTAAACATCACAAGGCAGGTGCTGCCAGAGCAGATAATGGCCCAGTTGTCTATAAAAGGTAAGGAAAGTAGCTAAAATGTGTTGGGCATGTTTACTATAACATGCTTAATACATCGACCATACAAAACATAGCCATTAATTGCAAATGGTATTGGTAAGATTGAACTGGTGAGTTCATACTTGGTATGTCCTAAGAGGTAGTTGTTGGGGCACTTCATCCTGGCCAGAGCCCGCCCAAAGTCAGCGGCGGCAGAGGCGAGCTGTTCCTCCGGGTCGAAGCATGGATCAGTGCCACTCACATGTGTACCTATAGGCAACCAGTAAATGGTAGAAGTTAAACTGCAATTGCACAAATGATGTGAAATACTGTAAGACATGGGATGCAACTAACCTTGGCGCCAAACAACAATATCGACCGTTATGACCCTGCATAAGTACATGGACAGGCATGTTAAGTACAACAGGGTTAGCATCCACCAAAAATAGCAAATGGGCAGCATCTCTAGTGATATCCTGAGTCATGTATTGTAAGTTTGTTCCTGGTATTGGTGAAATTGATCTGGACAGTTAATACTTGAACATCACACAGTGTGCAGTACTGAATAAACAAGGCACGAACATGCTTAATACATCAACCGTACAAAACATAGCCATTGCAAGTGGTATTGGTAAGATTTAGCTAGTCAACTCATACCTGTTAAGTGGTGGGGGGTAGTCACTAGGGCACTTCTTCTGGGCCAGAGCCTGCACCATGTCGGTGGTGGCCGAGGCGAGGTGTTCCTCCAGGTCAACACGCACAGTGGCCATCACGCCATGGACCACCATCAGCTCCTTGACCTCCATGTGATATGTGGTTGGGCTTACATGGCGTTGCTCTAGAGGTAGGGGCGGTGGGGATTTGGAGGCATGAGGATGCTTTGCAGGCGCCATTTAAGCAATCAGGCCGGGGTCGTGATAGAGATTGGTGGGTTACCTGACTGGATCCGAGCAGAACGTAGATGTGGTTGAAGCGGTGGTTGCGGCGACGACGG
>NC_041381.1:442271902-442403950 GCF_002162155.2 Triticum dicoccoides | reverse complement strand
ACGGGGGGGGGGGTGGGTGGGTGGGGTGGGATATACTGAGGAAATTTGATGGATGGGGATGTGGTTGGGGAAATAATTCTGAAATCGCTCGCCTAATGAAAATTTCGCTGCGAAACTTGAAACTTGGGCGGGGGGAACACACAACACAGACGAAGCGCATAAAAACTCATGTGCGAGAAAACAGAAAATTGGCAGATCCCGTCTCCAGAAAATGTACACATGTAGTTGATTTTTTTCGGTTAATGGTACGCCTGGTTTATTAGGAACCATCACATAGATAACTGACTTAAGGATCATTAACGCAAAAAAAACGCACACAGGTACGGCATAGAAATTGTGTGTTTTGTGCTCTTACCGACATTGTATATTAATACTACAAACTTAAAGTACTACTGGTAATTTTCTCTAATACTAGAAACTTAAACTACTTCTCACATGCTGCCATCGGGTGCTGGGCAGACGCCAGCATTCTCCTTCCCAGCCTTGTAGGCGGCAGCCCACCGTGCCTCGATCTCCGCCAAGCTCTCCTCACCACAATGTGTAGCCACTTGTTTCTTGTGGCGGCAGGACTCTCTTTTCTTGACTACTTTCTGCCTTTTCTGATCCTCCTGTGCGGCTTTTGCCGCCTCTAGATCCACCGCCCATTCGGCCATGGCAGCCTTGAAGTTTGCCCACGTAACTGTGTGGTTGCCGGCGGTGATGAACTCGGCGCGGCGAGATGCCATAGCTTCCTTACCATGCGTGCGGTCGCGGGCAGCGAGGAACGTGGCACGGCGGGATGCCATCACTACCTTACCAGTTACTGTGCGCTGCGGTGCCATGAACACCACTTGGAGAGAGATCTAGGACGGAGGGGCCAGGCAGCCGTACAGTGCAGTGGTTTTTAAGATCTCAACGACAAAAGACAAATGAAATTTGGCTTCCCTTAAAATTTTGCTCGTTCATTACCGCACACGGTTCATCTCTGTCGCTTCCGAAAATAGTGTGTGCTGAGGCTATTGCGTTTTGCGTTATGATTGGCCAGAACCCCAGCCACGCAGATCGCGCACCTCTCACATCACATCCGTGCAGATGTAGCTGGATTGGATTTATATGCGCCAAATGTCTAGAAAATGCATGTAATCCCCTAAATATGGTAAATGAGCCCGGAAAAATACCAGATTTGAACATGGTGATTTGTCGGGTGTATGTTCATCGTAGAAAAAAAACTCCAGGGCAAAGAACAAAGAAAATTTGGATTCCCCTTTAATCTTGGTGATTTCCCTCTCGAAAGCATGGAACTTCCCCGGTGATGGTTCGATTTATTAAGGGCGTGCATGATGACATAAGACAAACCTTCTCAAATTTTTACGAGGGCATGGTGAGCTCATACCATGGAACCATGCCAGGCGTCATGTTTTCCATGCATTTATTTCATTTTTCTATAGTTGAAAACCCAATAAACAAACATTTGTGGTTGACTATTGCCACACATTTCATCGAAATATCTGTCCATTCCTTGTAAAAGGAATGAGAATTTACTAAATGGCACGGCTGTTCTTGTGCACCCATTCATGCATCGATTGTTTGAACTTAAATTATGTGCATTAATGCCTAGAAAATGCACATAATCCCCTAAATATGGTAAATGAACCCCGAAAAGTGCCAAATTTGAATGCGGTGATTTGCAGGGTGTATGTTCATCGTATAAAAAACTCATGGACAAAGGACAAAGGAAATTTGGACCCCCCTTCAATCTTGGTGATTTCCCCCTAGAAACCATGAAACTTCCTTGGTGATGGTCTGATTTATGAAAGGCGTGCATGACGACATAAGGTAAACATTCTCAATTTTTTACCAGGGCATGGTGAGGCCATACCATGGCACCACGCCAGGCGTCATGTTTTCCAAGCATATATTTCATTTTTGTATAGTTGTTAACCCAGTAAACGACGCGTTTATGGTTGACTATTGCCACACATTTCCTTGAAATATCTGCCTATTCCTTGTAAAATGCATGAGAATGTACTAAATAGCACGAGCACGGTTTTTCCAGACCGTTCTTGTGCACCTTTTCATGCACCGATTGTTCAAATTTGAATTATGTGCGTTAATGCCTAGAAAACGCAAATAATCCCATAAATATGGTAAATGAGCCCGAAAAATGTCAAATTTGAACACGTTGCATCTGAGGCAGTATGTTGGTCGTTGGAAAAAACTGAATGATAAACTAGGATGGAAATTTGGATTCCCCTTTAATCTTGGTGATTTCCCTCTCGAAAGCATGGAATGTCCTTAGTGATGGTTTGATTTATGAAGGGCGTGCATGAAGACATTAATCAAACCTTCTGAGCTTTTAACTAGGGTACGGTGAGGCCATACCATGATGGCACCATGCCAGGCATCATGTTTTTCAAGCATGTATTTCATTTTTCTATGCTTGCTAACGTAGTAAATGACGCGTTTGTGGTTGAGTATTGCCACACATTCCCTTGAAATCTCTGCCCGTTCCTTGTAAAAGGCTTGAGAATTTACTAAATACCACGAGAATGGTTTTTCCAGCCCGTTCTTGTGCACCTTTTCATGCATCGATTGTTTGAATTTGAATTATGTGGATTAATGCCTAGAAAATGCACATAATTCCCTAATATGGTAAATGAGCCCGAAAAAATACCAAATTTGAGCACGTTGCATTCGAGGGGGTATGTTGATTGTAGAAAACTGAATGACAAGCTAGGAAGGAAATTTGGATTCCCGGCCCCTTCAATCTTGCAGATTCCCCTCGAAACCGTGAAATTTCCTCGGTGATGGTTTGATTTATGAATGGCGTGCATAACGACATAAGGCAAACATTCGCAATTTTTTACCAAGGCATGGTGAGGCCATACCATGGCATAACGCCAGGGGTCATGTTTTCCAAGCATGTATTTCATTTTTTATAGTACCCAGTAAACACATTTCCTTGAAATATTTGCCCATTCCTTGTAAAAGGAATGATAATTTACTAAATAGCACGATGATGGTTTTCCAGACCGTTCTCGTGCACCTTTTCAAGCATCGATTGTTTGAATTTGAATTATGTGCATTAATGCCTAGAAAATGCACATAATCCCCTAAATATTGTAAATGAACCCGGAAAAGTGCCAAATTTGAACACGGCGATTAGCAGGGTCTATGTTCATTGTAGAAAAAAACTCATGGATAAAGGACAAAGGAAATTTGGATTCCCATTCAATCTCGGTGATTTACTATCGCACACGATTCATCTCCGTCGCCTCTATGAACTGTGTGTGTTCACTCACACATGTGATACGTCTCCAACGTATCTATAATTTTTCATTGTTCCATGCTGTTATATTATCATTCTTGGATGTTTGACAATCATTTTGTAGTCATTTTATATCATTTATTGGTACTAACCTATTGACATAGTGCCCAATGCCAGTTGCTGTTTTCTGCATATTTTTTACATCGCGGGAAATCAATATCAAACGGAGTCCAAACGCAGCAAAACTTTTTGAGGATTTTTTTTGGGCCAGAAGACATCCAGTGGGCCAAGGCTGCACCTGGGGGTGCCTTGAGGGGGCAGCACCCTCGAGGGCGCGCCAGGAGGCCCAGGCGCACCCTGGTGGGTTGTGCTCACCTCGGGTGCTCCCTGAACCACCTCTTTGCTCTATAAATAGCCCAATGTTCCAGAAACCCTAGGGGAGTCGACGAAAATCAGTTCCGGACGCTGCAGAGTCCAGAACCACCAGATCCAATCAAGACACCATCACGAAGGGGTTCACCACTTCCATTGGTGCCTCTCCGATGATGCGTGAGTAGTTCTTTGTAGACCTATGGTCCGTAGTTAGTAGCTAGATGGCTTCCTCTCTCTCTCTCTTGATTATCAATACAATGGTCTCTTGGAGATCCATATGATGTAAGCCTTTTTGCGGTGTGTTTGTTGGGATCCGATGAACTTTGGGTTTATGATCAGATCTATGTTTTTATCCATGAAAGTTCTTTGAGTCTTCTTTGATCTCTTATATGCATGATTGCTTATAGCCTCGTATTTCTTCTCCAATATTTTGGTTTTGTTTGGCCAACTTGATCTATTTATCTTGCAATGGGAAGAGGTGCTTTGTGATGGGTTTGATCTTATGGTGCTTGATCCCAGTGACAGAGGGGAAACAACACGTATGTATCGTTGCTATTAAGGATAACAAGATGAAGTTTATTTCTACATAAATAGATCTTGTCTACATCATGTCATCGTTCTTATTGCATTACTCCGTTTGTCCATGAACTTAATACACTAGATGCATGCTGGATAGCGATCGATGTGTGGAGTAATAGTAGTAGCTGCAGGTAGGAGTCGGTCTACTAATCTTGGGCGTGATGCCTATATAATGATCATTGCCTGGATATCCTCATGATTATTTGAAGTTCTATCAATTGCCCAACAGTAATTGTTTTTCCCACCATTTGCTATTTTTCCTGAGAGATGCCACTAGTGAAACCTACGGGCCCCGGGGTCTCTTTTCATCATATTTTCCTTTGTGATCTATTTTTCTTTGCATTTATTTTCAGATATATTAAACCAAAAATACAAAAATACCTTGCTGCAATTTATTTGTTCCACAATCCATTTATCCTATCTACCACTTTTAGCTCATGTTATTTGCCTATCTTGAGGCGTCGTACCCGAAAGGTATTGACAACCCCTTTAACATGTCGGGTTGCGAGTATTTGTTATTTGTGTGCAGGTGCTGTTTACGTGGTGTGAGGAGGTTCTCTTACTGGTTCGATAATCTTGGTCTCATCACTGAGGGAAATACCTACCGTCGCTATACTGCATCATCCCTTCCTCTTTGGGGAAATACCGACGTAGTTCTAGCAGACATCAAAAGGAATTTCTGGTGCCGTTGTCGGGGAGGATCTTCAACATCAACCAGATTCCTAATCACAAATCTCATCTCCTCAGAATTTACATTATATGCGATTTGCCTCTCATTTTCCTCTGCCCCACTTTACAAAAAGTTGCCGTTTTATTTGCCCTCTTTTTTGTTCGCCTTTTTCTCGTCAGATCTCTTATTTGCTTGAACTTGTCACCATGAGTGACTTTGGTATGGCAGAAACAGATGCTGGCCTAACTCCTAAAATGGAGCGTACGGTTAATCTGGATGCCAAAACTTTTGTTTTGGGAAGGAAATTTTATTGGAAAAGAACATATCTAAGAATTTTTCAATTGTGTCGGAAAATTATGTCTTTATGATATCCCTATAATTAAAAGGACTAAATCTTATGCGGAAGCTATTTCGGCACTTGTTTTGAAGCTTGAAACTAAATTTATTTATACTCATACCACCTTGCAAAGATTGTTCTATGAATTGCCCATTGTAAAGGATCCTAAAGCAAAAAAGTTAGCCACTCTTGTTTTGATGAATGAATTTGACTACATAATACGGGAAGCTAGAGAAATCTTTGATTTTTATGGCATCAATCATGAAAATCCCGTGATTCCTGAAATTCTTTATAATAGTGATTATGATTTAAGACATTTACTTGGAGATAACCAAATCTTTGACGACAATCTCAAAAAGCAAGTCCCCGTTTTAGATATGATCCAACAAGTTTTCAACGATGTTAATCAACTCTATTCTTGGATCACTACCGGAAATAAAAGGGGTTATGATAAAAAGCAACTTGATAGTGCTAAGGTTTCCATGGACAATGTGTTTTATGTTTTATTTACCAAGCCTCCCGACACAAATACCTCTAAGGAAAACAAGGATAAAGATGACAACACTTTGATCCTACGCGTTATGCCTAGCTAGGGGCGTAAAACGATAGCGCTTGTTGGGAGGCAACCCAATGACTAAAATAGATTTTTCCTTTTTCTTTATGCTCTCATGTGTTAGCACAATTATGCTACTGTTATCATTGTGTTTTTGTGTTTTAATAAGTGTTCGTGCCAAGCAAGACTTTGGGAAGATTTGGCTGAAAGTTGATTTGAGCTTGCTGAAAAACAGAAACTTTTGCACTCACGATATTATTTGTCATTTTTAACTGAAGAGTGCTTTTGAGTTGATTCTTTTTTCATAAGATTAATAGACAAATTGCTCACGTCCAAAAATTTATGTTAGAATTTTTGGAGTTACATAAGTATTCGAAATATTCAGATTGCTACAGGCTGTTGTGTTGTTGACAGATTCTGTTTCCTTTGCGTTGTATGCTTGTTTTGATGATTCTATGGTTTTCTTTGATGAGTTTTTGCCAGAAAAGTTGGAATACAGTAGCTATAATGCAAAAACAAAATAAGAATAGGTTTGAAATAGTACTTATAGTAATGGTTTGTTTTCTTATACTAACGAACCTCACGAAGGTTTTGTTGAGTTTTGTGTGATTGAAGTTTTCAAGTTTTGGGTGATCGTACGATGGATGATGGAATAAGGATTAGCAAAAGGCTAAGCTTGGGGATGCTCGAGGCACCCCAAGATAATATTCAAGAAGTAGAAAGCAACTAAGCTTGGGGATGCCCAGAGTAGCATCCCCACTTTCTTCTAACAACCATCGGTATTTTACTTGAAACTATAGTTTTATTCGTCACATATTATGAGTTTTGCTTGGAGCGTCTTGTATGATATGAGTCTTTGCTTGTTTTGCTTTGTGTTCTAAGTCTTGAATCCTTGCTGAATGCACCCTTTTGAGAGAGCCAAAAAATTATGCTATGCTTGCTCCTATGTTCACTTAAATTTTTAGAGCTATGGATTTGCTCTAGTACTTCACTTATATCTTTTTGAGCACGGCTTGCTTTGTTATTTTTGAAGAAATGCTCTCATGCTTCACTTAGATTTATTTGGGAGTTAGTAAAATTTTCAAAAATTCTCTCTTGCTTCACTTAGATTATTTTGAGAGAAAAAAATTTATGCTCATAATCTTCACTTATATTTGTTTGAGCTTATCAGAAGCAACATATGAAAATAGTCCCAAAGTGATAGATACCCGAGGATATAATAAAAACTTTCATTAAGATCATTGGAAAAGATAAACTTGATTTTTAGTAATGGTTTTGAGATATGACGATATGATATGTGAGTCATGTTGATGAGTAATTGTGCTTTAGTAAGAATATTGATGTTAAGGTTTGTGATTCCCTATGCAAGCACGAAAGTCAATAGTTATGTAATAAAATTTATATCCTACTTATGGTGCATTATTCGGTGTTACTTATGCTTAATGCTTGGGTATGAGATTTTTTGCTTTTTGGTTGGTCGCTTCTCAATCTTTTTGCTAGGCTTCATTTTGCACTAAGTATGATCTCTACTTGTGCATCCAAAACCCTTTAAACCAGTTTTGCCTTATGAGTCCACTATACCTACCTATATGCGGTATTTCCATGCCGTTCTAAGCAAATTTGCATGTGCCATCTCTAATTTTCAAAACAAATTTCTCTTTTGTGTGCTCTACCGCTCGCGATGCGGTGAAGGGTGACCAATAGTTTCCATGCTAGATGTGTTATTCTCATGATGAGTGTTTATTCACTTGTCACTACACGAGAGTATGACAAAGATATTAGGGATGCCTAGTCCTGAAATGAAAAATGAATTTACTTTATGTTGTCAAATAACAAATTCCTTGGAAAGTGTTCGTATGGAGAGTAACCGTGGATTTGGCTAGCCATGGAAAGTGAAAGTAATGGTGGAAAAAGGAATAAACTTTATTTTCTGTTTGGGGACCGCCTATGATGTATCTAGCATGGAAAGTGTTGGGATCTCTCTAAGTTGTTTTCATTGATGGGAAAAGTATGCTTCTCAAAAATATTTTTATCTATCAATTTAAGCTTTGAGCTTCGGCATCTCTACAAATCCCTACTTCCCTCCGTGAAGGCCCTTTCCTTACTTATGCAATTTTTATTTTGAATTTGAGTCTCCACCTTATCTTATAAATCACCAACTAAGGGGAACTATGATCGTATTTGAGCATTGGGTGTAGCTAATATTCGAGTGTGTTTCATGAATGGATCAATGATTGAGCATAATGGGCTAGGGATAACTTGCTTTAGTGTTGATATTTTGAAAGACATGGTTGCTTGTTGGTATGCTTGAGTATTAAAGTCTCCATGTCAAAACTAGACTATTGCTTTGAATCAGATAAAAGTTCATATGTCCATGCTATAAAGAAAAGAAATGTGATGAATATGTCACGCAACATTCCACATCAAAAATTCTATTTTTATCATTTACCTACTCGAGGACGAGCATGAATTATGCTTGGGGATGCTGATACGTCTCCAATGTATCTATATTTTTTGATTGTTCCATGCTGTTATATTATCATTCTTGGATGTTTTATAATCATTTTATAGTCATTTTATATCATTTTTTAGTACCAACCTATTGACATAGTGCCCAGTGCCAGTTGATGTTTTTTGCATGTTTTTTACATCACAGGAAATCAATATCAAACGGAGTCCAAACATAGCGAAACTTTTTGAGGATTTTTTTGGGCCAGAAGACATCCATTGGGCCAAGGCTGCACCTGGAGGGTGCATCGAGGGGGCAGCACCTACCAGGGCGCGCCCAGGAGGCCCATGCGTGCCCTGGTGGGTTGTGCCCACCTCGGGTGCCCCCCGAACCGCCTTTTTGCTCTATAAATACCCCAATATTCCAAAAACCCTACTAGAGTCGACGAAAATCAATTCCAACCGCCACAAAGTCCAGAACCACCAGATCCAATCTAGACACCATCACGGAGGGGTTCACCACTTCCATTGGTGCCTCTCTGATGATGCGTGAGTAGTTCTTTGTAGACCAATAGGTCTGTAGTTACACTACTGGGGAAAAGCTTATACACAGAAAGTTACTAGTAGCGAGGGTTAAAAACCTCGCTACTACTAAGTTGATAGCAGTAGCGCGGGTTTTTAACCCTCGCTACTACTAAGCGGTCTCTACCGTGCCCCCGGGGACATGCCATAGTAGTAGCGCGGGTTTTTAACCCTCGCTACTACTAAGTTTGATAGCAGTAGCATTGGTTTTTAGCCCTTGCTACTACTAAGTGGTGCCATAGTAGTAGCGAGGGGGGTAAAAACCCGCGCTACTACTAATTATTCAAGAAATATTAGTGTTACTAATTTTTTAGAACAATAGTTTCAAACTGAAACGGTGAAATGTGTGACTTCATGCTCAAGTTAAATTCCTGAGGTTAATAGGATTGACATCTTACTATTGTCAGGAAAATAACAAGTGCAGACTTGGAAATGAGGGAGAATAGAACCCGGAAGTTAAGCGTGCTCAGGCTGGAGTAGTGAGAGGATGGGTGACCGTCCGGGAAGTTAGATGATTTGGAATGATGAGGGGTGATTAGAGATTAAATTGAGCAGCGATGAGGGGTGATTAGAGATTTGAGGTTAAAATAATTCAGAAATTTGAAAATTAGGGAAAAAATCAAATTTTTTTTACGAAAAAATTCAAAAAAAAATCAGAGATTAGAGATTAGTAGTAGCGCGGGTTTTTACCCAACCTACTACTAACGGACGTAGTAGTAGCGCGGGTGGCACCTGCGCTACTGCTATACGTTAGCTGTAGCGCCTTATTAGTAGCGCCGGCCCCCGCGCTACTAATAGGCCCAAAACCCGCGCTGCTGCTAGGCTTTTCCCTAGTAGTGTTAGTAGCTGGATGGCTTCCTCTCTCTCTCTCTCTCTATATATATATATATATATATATATCATGATTATCAATGCAATGGTCTCTTGGAGATCCATATGATGTAAGCCTTTTTGCGGTGTGTTTGTTGGGATCCGATGAACTTTGAGTTTATGATCAGATCTATGTTTTTATCCATGAAATTTATTTGAGTCTTCTTTGATCTTTTATATGCATGATTTCTTATAGCCTCGTATTTTTCTCCGATATTTGGGTTTTTTTTGGCCAACTTGATCTATTTATCTTGCAATGGGAAGATGTGCTTTGTGATGGGTTCGATCTTACAGTGCTTGATCCCAGTGACAGAAGGGGAAATGACATGTATTTATTGTTGCTATTAAGGATAACAAGATGGGGTCTATTTCTGCATAAATAGATCTTGTCTACATCATGTTATCGTTCTTATTGCATTACTCCGTTTCTCCATGAACTTAATACACTAGATGCATGCTGGATAGCAGTCGATGTGTGGAGTAATAGTAGTAGATGCAGGCAGGAGTCGGTCTACTAATCTTGGACGTGATGCCTATATAATGATCATTGCCTGGATATCGTCATGATTATTTGAATTTCTATCAATTGCCCAATATTAATTATTTTTTCCACTGTTTGCTATTTTTCTCAAGAGAAGCCACTAGTGAAACCTACGGCCCCCGGGTCTCTTTTCATCATATTTGCCTTTGCGATCTATTTTTAATTGCATTTATTTTCAGATCTATTAAACCAAAAATACAAAAATAGCATGCTCCAATTTATTTGTTCCGCGATCCATTTATCCTATCTACCACTTTTACCGCATGTTATTTGCCTATCTTGAGGCGTCGTACCCGAAAGGGATTGACAACCCCTTTAACACATCGGGTCGTGGGTATTTGTTATTTGTGTGCAAGTGTTGTTTTACGTGGTGTGAGGAGGTTCTCATACTGGTTCAATAACCTTGGTCTCATTACTGAGGGAAATACCTACCGTCGCTATACTTCATCATCCCTTCCTCTTTGGGGAAGTACCAACGTAGTTCTAGCAGACATCAACATGCAAAAGGAAAAAGAAAACCCTGGCCCCCTTTGTCCCCACCCACTCACCGCAAACTCCTCCGCAACTTTGCACCTCATCAACTTCTATCGCGGCATCCAACCTAAGCTCCACGGCGCTGTTGTCGGTGGGCGGAGGTCACGCTCCAAACGACACGTGATTTCGCCCCTACCGCTTTCCGCCGCCTATCTGCACCGACATTCTGGACTTTAGTCGACTAGGGTTTTCTATGGGGTTGGACCAGGGATTTTTCTAATGGAGAAGGTAATCAACTTAGCGAAATATTCAACCATCTCTTATCGCAGGTCGTACGTCGCTGTTAATCAATCGGCAGAAATCACCGCGGAGTCATTTTTGTTCTAGCTGATTCGTGGGTGTTCATTCATGTGTCCACAGTGCAAGCACAAATCGGGCAAGTGTGGTCGCGGCCAGTCAGAAACGAAGTTCTATCTCACCATTCCGGATGACTTCAGGGAGCGCCCGTTATGTTCAATCTCAACCTACCATGGTCGTCATGGCCTAAATTTGCGAACATATACCGTCTGTTGCTACATTATCTATATATTTGCATCAAATCTTTGTTACTTATCTATTTTTAATTATATATTTTTGTACTTTGCTTTCATCTATATATTGATCTGTTCTATCAGTTACTCCCACATTTGCATCTTGCTCTGTTATTTCAATATATCTAATTTACGATCTTAATTTTCATTTCAAGCAGTACGTCCCTTGCTTTGCAGAAATAGGAGTAGAAGGAAATCTTGGGCTTTACTTTGTTGATGACTCCCAAGATGTCATATTGACAATGCAGCATGGACATACAATGATGGTTAGCGAAATCTTGACAAAGATGGTCACTCCTATTTTAATGCGGACCTTTGGAGAAAAATGTCTAAGAGTTACGACCTGGCAATTAAATTCTAGTGCGTGCACCACAGCCTGGTCTAATTAACATGGATGTTTACTTCCCCAACATCATCAATAGATCAAAGTCTGATCGAGGTTAGTGTCCTTTCAACTTTCTCCATGCTGTCATATTACTTAGCAAAATCAGTGTATTTGTTTTGACTAATTGATCACTATTTAAGCAACCAATTGTGATTTAATTTTATAACTCCGTACCTAGACAGTAACCAATTCTATTTACCAAATTATGCGCACTATATATTCTTCTGCCATGTTCGGAATAAATAATACCTTTCCACCTTTTAAGTAGGAAATGTTGGATGCATAGTGAATGATATGTATGTTACTAAGCGTACCAAATTTCACTAGAAGCACTTGAAGCATGTCATAAACGTTGATAATCTGACAGAGATAGCACAATGTATGAACGCTGAATTTTAGATGGAATTAATTATACCTATGGTGCACGCATTGAACCAGACCAATTGTGTGCACAAAACGCTGGTAAAAATTCTTATGTTAATGTTGATGCTCATAAACTATATATATCTTCAACGATATGTTACAATTGGTTTTTATTCTACATTTCAACAGAAATTGCCTGCTGTAGCAGTTCCTGGTTTGATTTCCCAGCGTGGTCGAGTTACAGTTGTGCCTGCTGTCGGTGTCAAAACCGGCAGATCTCGGCACTACAAAAAAAGACACATCCGTGACATTTTGGGCCTAACAAATTTTTTTTCTGTCATACATATGACACGTCTATGACGATAATTGTGACAAAACCCGGTATCATCATATATGTGGTGGGCTCCTACTTCTATGACAAAAAACCATGACAGAAAATGGGCTTTTCATCCTGGGTGGGCCGGAGACGTAGCTGCATGACATTCTTTGGGCCGTCCATGACGGAAAAAAACCGTGGTAGAAGCAAGGGGGAGGAAAATTTCGGGGAGTTGCCGGTTACGGTGGGAGGTCGAGGGCCGAGCAATGCGCGTTTCTCTCGTACATACGCGCGTGTGTGTGCGAGGCGTTGGCTCTAACTGAAGCCAAGCGAGGCGTTGGGATCTAACTGAACCCGAGCGATTGCACTGCAGGCTACATGTTACTGAACCCGAGCGATCGATCGATGGCTGTTAACTGAACCCGATGGAGCGATTCCTTCGCTACTGCTGCTAATTGAAGCCGATCGATTGGATGAACAGTGAGCGTTGCGGGGGGTTTGGATGAACAGTGAGTGGTGGCGTTGCCTCTGGATGAATAGGAACCCTTGGTGTGGACGGCTGGATGAATAGTAGATGGTGGAGGGGTGGCCGTGGAGGGGTGGTTGAACAGGACCCCATGGTGTGGAGGGCTAGATGAACAGTAGACGGTGGAGGGGTGCCCGTGGAGGTGTGGTTGAAGAGTAACCGGTGGAGTGGCGCGTGGTGGAGGCTGGATGAACAGGAGCACGTGGAGGCTGGAGGAGGTCGACGGTAGCCCGTGGAGGCTGGCGGATGTCGACGGTGGAGATGAACAGTATCCCATTGAGTCCCATTTTGCGGTACACCACACTCCTTCCCCCCCCCCTCCTGTTTCGACCGTAGCACTCCAACACAAGTCTGTTTCGTCCATTTTGCAGTACGCCACACACCTCCCGATCAACATGACCCCCGTTTCGACCGTAGGACACTACTAGGGAAAACCTTATACACAGAAGTCTATCAGCAGTGTGGTTTAAAAACGGGCGCTACTGCTAATTAGTAGTAGCGAGGGGTATAAAAATCGCGCTATTACTAAGTTAATAGTAGTAGCGAGGGGTATAAACTCGCGCTGCTACTAAATGGTCTCCAACAATGCCCCCGAGATAGGCCATAGTAGTAGCGAGGGGTATAAAACCGGCGCTACTACTATTTACTTAGTAGTAGCGCAGGTAAGATCCCACGCTACTACTAAGCGTGTCCACCCCGGCCCGATCCACACTCCCACCCCACCAACCGTCCCACACCACCCACTACCCCCCGCCTGTCTAAAAAAACCACGCAGCCCGATCCAGATCCCCAAACTCCTCTCCTCTCCCAACCCACTCACCGCCGGCCTCCCTTCCACCTCCTCTCCTCCGTCCGTCCGCCCCCATGCCCCCCTCCGCGTGCGCCACGCCAGTGGCCGCACCCTCGCCGCTCCCGTATGTTTGGTGGTGCTGGACCGGTGAGAAGGGAGGCCACTGTAGCAGTGCTAGCGGGATCCTTTTTGTGGGTCCCTTTTCGTCATTGTCGGTGGAGAGGTTGATGCAGGAGCAACGCTCGAACGAGGCAAAGAAGGCGGAGGTGACGCCGGCGCCGAACCAGCTCGCCCTCCCCCATAGCAGAGGAGGGAGAGGAGAGGGGGTGGAAGGAGGCCAACGACCGCCCCCTCATGCTCACCGCCCCCTCCGACCAGCCCCACCTTGATGCCGCCTTGCCCCTGCCCCTACCCCCGCCCTCACCGACGTCCCCAAGGAGGAGACGGAGGAGGAGCCTCCCCTCCCGCCCGTGCGACTGGCCCCTCCCCATCCATCGCTTGCATACGCCTTACTCCTTGTCTCATCCACTTCCTCTGCTCTAGATCTGATGACTGCTGCTTGCTGCTGCTCGTGGTCGATCAATAAATCTTACCGATTTTGTTGCTGGCCATGTGTGTGTGTGTGTGATTTGATGAACTACTTCTTGCTGCTGCTCGTGATTTGATGAACTGCTTAATCAAATTAGGTGTGTGTGTGTGTCCTCAAAAAAAGTAGTATGTGTATGTATGACACGCCTGTTGTGCAAGAAATCATACACTATCAAAGTGCTACATGCCAAGGGTCAAGTAGATCAAACAGATAGGCTGAAGGTTAATTAGTTGGGAATAAAAATTTGCCATGAGAGCATTGCACGGGCCTGTCCAATAATGAGGCACGATGCGAAATCAATAGCAAATCCTGTACTCCATGCATGTCTCCATCGATCAATACCCGTCTGCAATAGGCTGAAGATCAGTTCGGTGTCGCTTAACTATAGTTTGATTCTGCACTGTTCAGTACTCCATGCTATTCTTATGTTCATGTGAATATCATCATGCTGTCGTGTGGTAACTTTGTAGCCAATCGATGTGTTGGATGATGGATCAATCTCTATATATCTGCTGTTGAATTGCTACCCTGTGAATGGTTCTATGCTCTGCCATGGGGTTAACCTGTTTGTACAAATTAAAGTAACTTGATTAAGATTTTAAATCTGTCAAGCGGTCAGTCACAGTACTGATTTGGAGAAGTAACATTTTTTTGAAATTGAAGAACATGCAGTCATTTTACAAATGAAAGAGAGGCAAAGAAAGTGTTGAGCAAAGGAGGAGAGGAAGAGAATACAGGGGTCTGCGTCTCCAGATTCTCAGGTAAATGCTCTGCTCCTCGTTTTTATTTTCACATCACTGATTGGCAAAAATTGTGCTTGTGTCTAACACATGCTTAAATTCATTAAGAAACAAAATGTTCGTGATCTGAATCTCACATGCTTAAATTCATTGAGAAATCAGGATCCTACACTTCATTAATTTGCTTAGATGAAATACTTATTATTATGATTTGTAATTCCATTCACATGTTTCAGGGTCCGGTCATAGTGGCTTCAA
This sequence comes from Triticum dicoccoides, assembly GCF_002162155.2. Taxonomy (NCBI): domain Eukaryota; kingdom Viridiplantae; phylum Streptophyta; class Magnoliopsida; order Poales; family Poaceae; genus Triticum; species Triticum dicoccoides. Next base: position 442,388,720 of record NC_041381.1, on the reverse strand, counting down.
GCTTTATTTTTAACCTTCTTGCAGTAATGGATAATTACAAGAACATTCCTCAATTCCTCTATGGCTTAAGCCCATCTCAGATGGAAATGTTTAAAACTGACGACAACCCTTATAACCGGCAGCCAAAGAAAGTTACAGAGGTTAGTGAGATTATCCATCACTGCACTTACAACCCTTCAAATAAATGTTCCTTTTCTTATTGAATCCAAAGTATCTAGCGGAGATCAAGTGAAACATTGTTGATTGTCCCAAAGTTCTTTCCTCTACGAAAGAGTGTAATCTTAATCAATGATTGTTTCCAACATGCAAGGACGTGACCATACAAATTTATATATCTTAATCTCATATGCTATCAACCTTTTCAAGTGCAGTTACCAAGCACCGCTTTTATTTAAGGAAGAAGTTGCTGAATTTTTTATTTAAATAGTTGATACCTAACTAGGTGTACGAGAAAATTTCTTTTCCCTGTTCGTGCATGTTTGCTAGTACTATTTGGTTGAACTGATGCAATTTGCGTACTAACAAGTTTTCATTTTCCCGACGTGGGTGCAGAGGTGATCGACGCTGACTAGCACGGCCCGGTGGCGCTGTGCTCTTCAACCACTCGGAGACGGACTTTTCCGTGAAGCCTTGTTGCCACGTCGCACAGATGATCGTCCAGGTGATTTCGACGCCGGAGGTCGCCGAGGTGGAGGACCTTGACGCCACCGTCCGGGGGAGGGAGGATTCGAGTCCGCCAAGGTCTGAACTCCGAGCCTATGTAGATACATCTAGAGAAGTGGTATGTTTAGGTTGGTGGTAGACCACAAGGGAAGGTACCCACCTTACAATGATGGTTGTGTGTGTCTCTGTGTCTCTGATGTTAAATGGAATCTTGAGATGGTTCTGTGACATGTTAAATGGAATATTGAGATGGTTCAGTGACATTCATTTGTTTTGCATTGCACGTATTACTATTCATGAATACTACGTCTAATTTTTTTAATTACTAAATTGTTAGTAGTAGCGTGGGGAGGAAACTAAGCACTACTAGTATATAGGATACTAGTAGCGTTGGTTGTTTACACATGCTACTACTATTTCATTAGTAGTAGCGTGTGTATGTAATAGCAGTAGGGTGGGTTAAACCCGCGCTACTACTAACAAAGTTAGTGGTAGCACGGGTTTAACCCACGCTACTACTAACTAATAGCTGTAGCACGATACTAGTAGCGCGGGTACCCGCGCTGCTAGTAGCCATTTTAGCCGCGCTGCTAGTAGCTTTTTTCCTAGTAGTGGGATGTCCGTTTCGTCCGTTTTGCGGTACGTCACACCCCTCCCAATAAACAGGACCCCTGTTTCGACCGTAGGAGGTCCATTTCCTCCGTTTTACGGTACGCCACATCCCTCCCGATCAACAGGACCCCCGTTTCGACTGTAGGAGGTCCGTTTCCTCCGTTTTGCGGTATGCGCGACTAGGCGTTCGAGACCCCGCCCTTATGTACACATATGTGACCGTATTTTCTTTCTTGCACCCTGGCCGCTGTACGTACGTGTACATGCTATGTGCGCGCCTCTACTACGACAGGTGCGCGCCTCTACTACGACACGTGCGCGCCTCTACATCGACCAGTATGTACGTACACATTCGCGACAAGGATGACAACGCTACGTACGCTTCGACCAGGTGGGTCCCGAGTGTCAGGCACTTCCTTGCCTACGAAGATGTAGCTGGTGGGTCCTAGCAGTCAGGGGGGCGAATCGTTATTTTTTTTGGCCCGGACGCACTTCCTTGCGTGCAAAGGTGTAGCTGCTGGGTCCCAGCAGTCGGGGGGGCGAATCATTTTTTTTGCCCGGACGCACTTCCTTGCGTGCGAAGGTGTAGCTGCTGGGTCCTAGCAGTCCGGGGGGTGAATCGTTTTTTTTGCCCGGACGCACTTCCTTGTGTGCGAAGGTGTAGCTGGTGGGTCCCAGCAGTCGGGGGCGAATCGTTTTTTTTCGGACGCACATCCTTGCGTGCGAAGATGTAGCTAGTGGGTCCCAGCAGTCAGGGGGGCAAATCGTTTTTTTGGATGCACTTCCTTGCGTGCGAAGATGTAGCTCGTGGATCCCAGCAGTCAGGGGGCGAATCATTTTTTTCGTGAATACGGTGGCCCGTCCGGTGGGTCCCCTCTATCAGGTGGAGGAATAATTATTTTGCGCATAATAAGGCAGCACTTCCTTGCGGCTGCCATGCACCCAGTTGTCAGCCTCTCCACATACAGTCCACGTCCGATGGAAGTCGTTACTTGACCATGTTGACCACGCCGTGGCGAGAGCACCACGGCGGTGGATGACGACGAGGCCTAGGAAGGGGACGATGCGGAGCCGGGGAAGACACGGTAGTGGATGCACTCGCGGAGAGGAGTACAAGGGTTCACTGGTTCGGCTGCGCTGCCATCGCCGCAGAATAACAGGGGGTGTGGGTCAGTGGGTGAGTGGAGGGATGGCCTGGCCAGCGGTGGGACTAATAGGGGGCAGTGAGGCCTCCGCGACAGCATAGCCGGCCACGGGAGGCAGGAGCAGGCGGCATGACCGGCGCTGCTTTGGGCGGCTGGAGCAAGAAGACCAGAGGTTGAAGAAGCACGACAGCCGTTGGATGGACATTGTACGGTCACTGCAGGTAGAATCGTTTATATTGACTAAGTTGGCAAAGCCCTTGGTACGTCAACTTAGTAGGCCCACAGGTCAGCTTCCGAAACGGTGCGCCGCAGAGGTCAGGGGGATGAATCATTTTTTGGGCGGGTGAAGCTAGAATATCTAAGATTAAAGAAGAAGCACGACATCCATTGGATGGACATCCAACGGCCACTGCTGCTAGAACCGTGTGTTGACTATAAGTTGACAAAGCCTTGCATACCCGTCAACTCTGTTTTTTAGGGGACGCGTCAACTTAGTAAGGCCAGAAGTGTGTGGCAGAGAACTTATAGCCCATTTGAGATTTGTAAGAATGTGTAGCCCATTTTCGAATTCTAATGGAATTTACTACAGGCCATTTACAGTTTGTTAAAAGTACAGCCCATTTCAACCAACCTTTCAAAACATAATTCAATAAAAATTTCCCACATTTTGATGGGATTCGAATATTTTTATCCCGAAATTTTAGTCAGTTTAAATACAATTTCAATATAAATTTATATTGCATAAAAATCCAACGAAACATTCCGCTCGCAACAACTAATGAAATTAAAATTTTTAATATTCCAAAATAATATTTCAGAAAGTAATTACTTTTTGGTGCATTTTTTATAGTTACTACCCAGTTTTTATAATTACATCTCATTTATTATTTCTTAAAGCCCATTTTCTTGTTAAGCCTAATGCATCCCTCCTAGGAAAGATTTGCAGCCCAGCGGGGCGGAGAATAACAACTTGACCTTGCCTGGGTATTCCTAAAAAAAAGTATAGCTGGGCTAGCCATTTTTAGCTTGAAAATAATTAATATCTGGGCTGGATATTTGGCCTGGGCTAGACGGGCCACAGCCCGCCTAGTTAATACTTGCAGCGATGTTTTCGTTGTTGTTCATAGGAGAAAAATTAATATCTGGGGTAAACATCGAAAAACTCTATAGTGCTCACACCTCAAAAACACAAATACTACTCGAGTTGCTTGGTCCCAGCTGTCGGCCGCTTCTTGTGCAATTCTCTCGTTTATTGACTACTCCCTCCTTTCCGATTTATAATGCTCAATTCAAAAATCTCACCAATCAAGGTAGATGGCGAGTGGTGGAATACTTTTTCTAGTTTTGCAAAAGTACCTAATTAATGCTCTTGTTATCCTCAAAAAATTATGTTTATCAATGCATTAATTGCAATGCATGCATGCATAAAGTATATGCATTGGTCACTTTTCTCTTAATACTTGCATGGAATGATTTAATGCACCTTGGAATCTGAACATGTGATGGAAAACAACCAAATTGAGCCTTATAAAATGGAAAAACAAAAATTTTGAGATAAGCCCTATAAACCGGAAAGGAGGGAGTACATAGGTAGACAATGGTGACCGTGATGTCAGGAAACCAGGAGGAAGCAAAATAAATTATAGTTTTATATATATATATATATATATATATATATATATATATATATATATATATATAATAAGGAGGCACTTGCGTACGTGAGGCTATGGACCTGGTGGGTCCCCATTGTCATCCTATCCAAGTAAAGGGATCTCCTCGCCCGCGCGCGCTTTCCGCCCGAAACAGTCAGTGTCGGCCGCCCCGCTTCGCGGTGCAGGCGATTGCTCCGCCTTCAAACGACACAAGTGCCGTCCGTCCGTCCATCTGCCGCACACATTAATGATACACGGTTGCCGAGGCGGCTACTCTGGCGTCACATGTCCGTCCCTCTGCCCGCCCACCATTGCTATATAAACTGCTGCGCCGGCCATATCCGCAGTCATCCGCATCTGTTGCCTTTCTCCTGTCCACACCACTACTGCCCACCATGGCTTCCTCGCGCTCCAGTGCTCTTCGGGACGGGCGGACGACGGACCACAAGGAGATAGCAGCCATTGCTGCCAACCGGCTAGCCGGCAGGCAGCCGGAGGACGACGACGTCCCAATGGAGAACATGGTAGTCGACGATCCGGCACCAACCCCCTCCTCCGCGCCATCCTCGCCGGTGCATTGCACCATGACCATCGGCGAGGCCCGTGCCCAATATATGGACAGGGTGAGGCAGATGCGTGAGGAGCAGTTCCAGGAGGCGTAGACCGCCGCCGCCTACAACCACCATCTTCTCCAGGATCACCTGCGGGCAGAGGAGCAGATCGCCGCGGAGCGGGCGGAGCAGGAGGCACCGCTCGACTCGTACCGCTCCGCCCGCAAGAGCCGCCTCAAGCACTGGCGGTACCGCATGCGGGTGGCGGAGGCTACGGACGCCTACAAAGAGGCTAGCAAAGAGGGCGATGAAGCAGGCGAGGCACTGTTTGGAGAGACCGAGGACGAGGCAGAGGACAATGCCGGCTCAAACGAGTCCCAGCTACGCTGGTGTCGATGATGCCCTGCTCCGCCGACGCCCCGCGGTGCCAGCAATGAGGCATAGGACACTGCCGGCTCCGCCGAGGCCCCGCGGCGCCAACAACGAGGCAGAGGACATCGCCGGCTCAGCCGAGGCCCCATCGCGCCGACAACGTGGGGGAGGATTTCCACCGCTCCGCTGAGGTGCCGCCCGCCGGCAACGAGACAGAGGCATCGCCGGCTCCGCCGGGGCCCCGCCCCGCTGCCAACGAGGCCGCGCCACACAGAAAACGAGATAGAGTAGAACACGGTAGGTCGCCACCGCTCGGGTCCAAGTAAGGCCACCGCTGCTACCCTCCGGTTGAAGCCAAGCTAGGCGGGTTGACCATTGACGGCCGGTTAGCTTCTTGGCGGCAACGTGGAGTCAGAGAGCTGCGCTGGAGAAGAACACTTCTTCTACTTAACTGTTGGAGCAGTTGGCTGACTGACACGTGGGCCCAACAGGCCACATGTCAATTATGCAACTGCACCTGCAGTTAAGTCACTGAAGCTTCTATTCGGCTCAGCGGGACATAGGTGGGTAGCTTTGGTTAATTAATTATACCTCCAGCGCACCCCTTTTTAGTTTTTTCGAAAAGGAGGATGACCCCCGGCCTCTGCATCTGGGAGATCCATGCGGCCACAAACACCCCTTTTTAGTTGAAGAATGTATGAAATGAAATGAAATCCGGCATGTTTATATGAAATCCGACCGTGTATGAATGAATTTATTTTGATTAGTTCGAATTCCTGTATCACTGGCATTGGATGAACATGCAAAACAATATGTACTAGCATTATTCCCAGGGTGATCACCACGTTTGCAGCAGTTTCACATGTACTCCCTCCGGTCCTTTCTAGTCTGCATACAAGTTTTGTCTGCAGTCAAAGTATCTCTACTTTGACCAATCTTATACAAAAAAGTATGCACTTTCACAATGTGCAAAGTAAAAAGGAACAGAAGGAGTACAAAGAGTTTGAGAAGCTTTTTAGCGTTTCTATACATGGCAATCAAACACACAGGCCTGGCAATTCATAGAGAACATTCAAAACAATCGATCATTATGCATCTCAGCGACTCACATGTCAAGGCAATATTTACTTCACAACTAAAGAACAAAGAACAAATTGATCGCCGCTACTGATAGCAAAGGGCGTCCCATTCGAAAATATCAAACACATAACTTGCTAAAATCAATGAGCAAAATTTGACAAGGTTGTCCCATTCCAAAATATCAAATGCCTACGATTGTGGAATGGGTAGGGTTTGCCATCAGTTTGGACATTGACATGGCAACTCGTGCTAAATAAACTAGCTGTTCTTTTTGTGCAGTTCCACCAAAATCAACCAAATTTGCGCGTAGCTTGTATGATTTCGCCCTTATATGTTGCAATGCCTTGAACTTATGGGAACCTCCTTTCTTGTGGTGGAAATGAATGATTCGATGTATTCATGAACATTTTGTGCAATTCCCGTCGAAATCAAGCTGAGCACCCCTGTTTGCACAAATACAAAAAAGTGATTAGTATAAAGCAAACTGTACTATGAATTGACAGTTTCAACAGGCACATACATGGTCCATGTAGAGCACACTTTTAGAAAAATGGAACTTACCAGAAAGAATACTAGAACAACATTGTACTCGCGCATCACAACAAAAAAATGGAGATTTGTCAGTCCTTCTGAGCTGAAGTTAGTTTGGTCTTGTGGGGAGTAATGTAACCATCCTTCAACTGCTCCTTCTGATGAGAAGATAGACAGTGCTTCTTCATCTTGGCATAATCGGAACTAGTCACTTCACGTACTCCATATTCTTCTTCAGAGGAAGATGATCCTGTTGTGCAAAGACAAGAGGACTACTAAATGCTAGCATCCATGTTTGCTCGAAAAAAAGGAAAGGAAATATTTAAAATAGCACAGATGAAGCACTTCCCAAGGACAATACCACTTTTTCATGACAGTATCTAAACAGTAGCACAACACCAATAGAGATGACAAAGCTCAATCATATGGATGAAATCAGTGGGCGAGTACCAACCTTTGTCAGGAGGCTGATTGTGTAGAGCATACAGATGAAGCACTTCTCGGGAACCATCTGTTGCTATCTACGGGGGTGGCCATGCTTACTATATACTCCTCGATTAGTTTAATGTTTCCAACAACTTCTTGTGCAATTCCACTAAAATATATGGTATCTTCAAAGAAGATCTCTGTTTGCACAAGTAGAGATAATTACGTATGGCATCAAATCAGTGGCAAAAAAATTGCTCGTTCCAGCCATAGCAATAAATTAAGATGCAAAACTATATCATTACTTGTGTCATCACAGTTCCAGTGCTTCATTACAGCACCGGGAGTTGATTTTTGTTTTTCTTCCGCTTGTTCTTCCCCGTCATCACTTTGTTCAATAACAGACAAGCTTCGCCTTCAATGTAATATTTGGCATGCCAATTAGGGAACACAAGTATAGTACTAAACATAATTTTCTGATGAAAGTGGCAAAATACAGGCCATCAGTTGTGAAATATTCGTATCTTACCTCAATGGGATATTACGGTGCACATACAGATTGGAAGTCTTGTCTCCATTTGTGTAGTTCACTAAAATCAAGCAACATTATCGTACAAGTAGCACAACATATGAAAGCACATTGCAGAATCATGTGAAAGAAGGCTAGTACTGACCTCTCATGATGCGGAATTCAAACAACTCACAAGAAGAAGATCTGAACCAAATTCGCCTTAACGGATAGGAAGTATGATCTCCTCTTGTGAAGTTCCACTAAGATCAAGGAATCAAGCAACGTTGTCGGTGTGACATTTTGGTTGAACTAAACAAAACACTCTTAAAACAAAAGTGTTTTGTGAAGTGCAACAAAAGGTCACAATGGCAACAAGGTGAAGTAGATAACCCTGTTTACACAGAGGTGCAAAGGAAACAATTAGTGGTCAATAATGGTGGATGACACAGAAGCCAACAAAAAGAAGCGTCTACCTTATCTAAATGGGAAAGAAAGCAAGACAGTAGCATTTCTCAAATGGTGGCATTGATTAATATTAACATAGAGATTATATTAACAATAAAATTCATTAAACATGTAGTTTGCTTTTAACTGTGGCATTGCATCAATTTTCCAGCGGCATTATTAGAGGGTGTTTGTTTACAGGGACATTTTGGTGTAGGGACTAAAAAAACTCCGTGTCGGTCACATCTAAACCAAACAGGAGGGACTTTTCGGGACTAAAAGTGGGAATTTGGGACTAAAGAAATAAGACCCCGAGGGAGTCTTTTTGGGACTTTTTCCAACAGTTGCCCCTGCCATGCATCGCACCTTGTTTCTATTAGTTCATTACTAGGGCTAACATGGTCTTTTATCATGTCATTTAATAACCTCTAGTCCATGTTTAGTCCCTGGAACCAAGCCGGTAGGGACTAGAGAGTTTTTAACCAAACAGGGCCATAGATTAACAACAGCTAATGAGTTGCACGGGACAGTGGACGCACCAGCACCATGTGCACCTACCGATGTACTGTGGTCATGCACAGTCTGTTGCAACAAAGAACAAACAACCAAGGAGCATAATTGTGTTGGTCCCAGTTTTGTTATCTTTAGACACCTTTCCCTATGTGAGCGCAGCAAATCTAGTCCTGCTCAAACTCTACAGCCTTGTCCCTTCCTTTCCTTTTTGAACTAGTACTTTTGCCCCTTCCTTTCCTCTTTGAACCACGTCCTAGATTTATGCGATACAACTTTCCCCACAACTTTCCCCCATTCCTTTCCTCTTTGAACCACGTCCTAGATTCATGCTATACAACTTTCCCCCTTCATTTCCTCTTTGAACCACGTCCTAGATTCATGCTATATACAACTTTTCCCACTACTTTCCCCCACTCCTTTCCTCTTTGAACCACGTCCTAGATTCATGGTATACATGCAGCTAGAGCAATGCATGTGGAGTAAGTAAAATATACCTTAAGGTTCTTGGGGCGTGGTTCGGTGGGCGACGGGACGGCGGCAAAGAAGAAGGGTCGGAGGCCCTCCCGCGCCGCCACTGGGTGGAAAGTGAACAGCAGCGCTGGTAGTGGATTCCCTCCCTCATCGACGGAGACAGCGTTAAGCCTCCTTCCCTTCCTGGCGGACGGATCCTGCCGGCTCTTTGAGCAGCAGTGAGGGGAGAGAGAGGCCAACGAAGTCTTGTTTAGATCTAGAGAGGGCGAGAGAGTGTGAAGAGAGCAACTACAAGCGCTGAGGATCTAGCGGGAGAGGGCGAGAGAGTGTGAAGAGAGCAACTACAAGCGCTGAGGCTCCAGCGTGTATATATATACTGGAGAGTGTGAAGCGTGCATACCCTAGAAAACATTTTGACCAGTCAAAGAATCCTCCTGGCAAAAATTATGCTCAAGTGTAGTTATCGAACCCGAGACCTCAAGTTTGATGAGCGAACAGGCTAACAAGCTACACAACCCTCCCGTTATGTTCAATGAGAGGAAAATAACCTTTTATACATTCCTGCATTCGTGTGACAGGCATGCCGTGTTTTTGTGTGTGTGTGTTGGTGGGAGTCATTAGGATTTCAATCATAATCGTGTCATGTGGCTTTGGTGGTAAGACTATCCACAGTGGTGCAGAAATAATGCAGCCTTAGTCACCTTACCTCTCTCCAGTAGTACGTTGGGTCCCACCAGCCAGAGGGTGAAACAAACAAATTAATAAGAAAAATTAAAAGCGACAGCGGTGTATCTTACTACCTCACACATCTCGCTACTGCTCGGGAACACTGTCCAATTGATCCCTCTGTTCGCTCACGTACTATTTTAAGTGAATCCTTATTATAACATGCACACAAATTTTGGGCACTTGTATTCGACTTAAGTCAGTGTGCCACCATATCTTGTATACTTACTACTCCCTCCGTCTAGGTGTAATAAGTCACGTTAGAAGGTGCAACAGGACCAAGGTGCGTGCGTGTGCGTGTGTGTGTTTAACAGCATGTGTGTGTTAGAGAGTGCGACAGATCGACCTACTCCTACAGAGATATGGTGTGTAGTGTATGATTTTAGCCGCGAGAGTCGATGCACCCTCTCGTTTCCGGGCGTGTCTGGTAGGGACATGCGGACAACTACCACGCCCGCTCCTGACCAGCCTGGCCCACCCAAAGCCCCTCCACCGCTCGTGCGCGCTTCCCGCCTGAAACGGTCAGCGCTGCTCCAAAGAATCGGTGCCGTATTCATGCCCGGGCAGAGCGAACGCAACCTCTCACTGGTGCAAGAGTGATGGTTGCTTCGTCCGTCCAACTTACTGCTGGGTCTATGTGATTTGATAGCTCATTGGTCTTTATTACTGAGGTGGTAGGACTACTGGATGTCCCACGCTTTTGGAGAAAGGAAGTAGTAGATTACAATTTTCTCCATTCTTACAGCGGAGGAGTGCAGGAGCAGTGAAAACACGCAGGCTCAGTGATTACATGGCCCACCTCACACTACCATCGTGCGACACCTAACTCTTTTCATAGTACTCCCTCCGTTCCTAAATATTACTAGATGAGTCCCCTCATTGCCGTGGAACAGCGATATATCTCTCTGCGCAAAATTATCGATTTCACAGAACTAAAAAAAATCTATAACCGCATGACAAATGTGGTAGCCAAACTAAATAAACTCCCATCATCATTTAGATCATCCCACATAAGGAAAAAAGATCAGCCAACTCCTACTGCATAATGGGATTATATTTTACTTTTTGACATGTTAATGGGACTTAAAAGCTCACTTACATGCATGCTACCAGTGCATGCTTGCATGCAGACATGTTGATGTGATTTAAAACCCACTCACATGCATGTGCCACGGTATTTCTGCATGCTTGCATGTGGCTTAGTGTTGAGCCTCTCAACGTCTAGATCAGACGACTATTATGACTGATTTACTTCATCTAACAGCTACGTCAATTTTGATGATGTGGCTCAAGGAGAGGATAGAGAATTCCTAGTAGTGGGGGCTAGCTATTACTAGTAGATAAGTCTTTGTAGAGATTCCACTAGGTGAACTACATACGGAACAAAATGAATGAGTCTACACTTAAAATGCATCTATATACATCCGCCTGTGGTTAATGGTGAAATCTCTACAAAGACTTATATTTAGGAACGGAGGAAGTACTAGTATAGTACTAGTACATACTATAATTTATCAGCGAGATAAATTTGTACAATGCTATGAAGCTTCCAGCTCCTCTTACATGTATCTTGCGTCCAAGGTTGCCCGTTGCAACATTTCATCAAATACAAAGGAGATTAACATGCATGCTATTGCATCTCAATGATTGACAGATCATAGCAAATATGTACTCCCTCCGTTCTAAAATAAGTGTCTCAACTTTGTGCAAACTTTAGTACAAAGTTGTACTACTACTAAAATTGACACTTATTTTGGAACAGAGGCAGCTAAAGAAAAAAATGATCCATGCAGTCCCTAGCCCTTGAACCGTGAACCCTGACCAGGCTTCAATTTGCTGGCAACGTTCGAGCTTCCTAATAAATGAAGTTTGCAACCTTTTGACCATCGGATCATTTTGTGCAGTTTCACCAAAATCGAGATGAGCATCCCTGTGGCAAAGAAATTGAAGAAGCGTGATTAGAATAAGATTACTAGGACTAGTTGATGAGACATAAACTCATCACAAATACAATACGTAGAGGCTAGTAGAGGTATCAGGTATGTGTGGGGCAAAGAAGTAGAGAAATATCCACAAGGAGTGATGTGGGCAGCTGGAGCAGTGGTGCAAGCCGGCTGTAAAGGGAGTTGTACCTAAGGGACGTAGCTCGACCTCGAGGAGGGCGGTGAGAGGTGGCAACTGCCCACGTCGCGGCAGTGAGCAAGGGACGAAGGCAACCTCACCGGCTTTGTGAGAGAGAACGGCGGGGACCCCTCATCGGGACATGCCGATAGTGGGTTCTCGCCGTCGGCGACGGACACCGCATCTACACTAAGCATCCACTCCTTCCCCAAGCGGACGTGATCCACCGGGATGTTAGAGATGTGGCCACAGTCATTTTGTGCGAGAGAGTGTGAAGAGAGTAACCCCAGCAAGCAACAATGTAGGCTGGCCCGTCCTGACTATGTATATAGTGGAGCGGTTTCCTTTTCTCTCCATATGAACCTATCATATTGCGTATGTGCCACTGAAGAAAAAAAGTTATTTATAAATGACATGGCACCTACTACTTGTTCTCCTATAACCTTGCACTTGGCATCTCCAAAATATTAACCTTGCAATTGGCTCTTCGCCTCTTCGGGAAGTCGAGCAATAATGGTAGTGCAGTATATATCGTTCTGGCTATATGATACCGAATGAATTGCTGCATGTCCACCACATGGGCGAGGGTCGAGGGGCGAGGGAGAGTGCTACTACATACGGAGCAAAATGAATGTACACTCTAAAATATGTCTATATACATCAGTGTTTGGAGTATGTACTAGTAGTTCATATTGAAATCTACTAAGGACATATATATGCCAAACAATATGATATAATCTCTATAACCAAGGAGGGAGTAGTAAAATTTTCTCCTCGTCCTGCGAGCCACCGCGCGCATGGGCGAGGGAGGAGCAAGCTTCACCTCATCCTGCGAGCCACCGCACCCGTGGGCGGGGGAGACGGCGTACTAAGCAAGCTTCTCCTCATTCTGCGAGTTGACGGGACACATCAAAAGTACTCCAGTGTATAGAGCCTTGCCTCTAAGGTAGGCCCCACATGGTTTGCCTCTTTTTTTAATTTAACATAACGCGTCAAGTCACAATTTGTTTGTTCACCCATGGTAGACGATCCTCCCTCCACCAAGTGGACAACCAGTACACGTGCCAAATTACCACGTGGGTTGCCTTTTTGTACAAAAATGAGCTCCACCTTGTACCCGCGCGGGTGTGGTTGGGAAAGAGACAGGAGTATGTGCGCCGTGCATGCACCTCTTCTCTTCGTGCATGTCCCCCACCTATGTGGGTGTCTGTGAGAGATACAAACCGCGTTCATGAGTGTTTTTTGTTTTGTGGTGGGGGTGGGGGTGGGGTGGGCGGTTGATTTCGTGAATTATTTGTGGGAATATGTGTTGATGACATCTCAAACAAATTTTTGCATGCAATGTGTGTGAAATGGAGGCCTATCCATATCATACATAGAGGGTCGGGCAATCCACGAGAAGAGAGGGAGGGGTCATAGCTATCTATAGAGTCGAAGAGAGGATCAAGTACGGGTGGGTGCGAGACTGATGAAGAGAGCCATCGAAATTGCGCATGTGTGTGTGTGCAAGTCAAAGATATAGGGCGACTGGCCTACTGGAATGTTAGAGGGCACATGTCAAGTTTGTGTGTGTCACGACCGGTTTTTCAATAAAATAATTATTGAGAAAATCGATCTTTAGATCCCAGTATAGGAAAAGTCATCCCCACTGGTAGACAAATACTTGATGAACAGAGGACCAGTAGCATTAAATATATTACAGGGTTGAGCTAAGGCTGCTCAACAAATTATTACAAACTCGCCAATATTTTACATAAGGGCGGTTATGACACAGGGGTGTGGTGGCATGCTACTAGCTCGAAGAAAAAGTGGTGGTGGATAACTTGACTCCTAACTGACAGCTCATCGAGCGTCGAGGTGAGGCTCGATGAATTTATTTCTGGGGTTGCGGAAGCGGATAATACAGTGACCAAATGCAGGATCGCACGGGACTGACTGGGACTCCTCTAGGTGTCGGACTCGCTATCAAACTCTTCATCCATGAGATCGCCTTCATCAACATCTGGCCAAATCAACAAGCCAGGTGAGTACTTTGAAAGTACTCGCAAGACAGTTCGGACAAAAGATATAATAAATGAATGCATGAATGTGTCATGAATAAAAATAATGATGCTCATCTCAACAATAATATTATTGCATGACTTGATAAATAAAATAAATAACTGAAAACCGATCGGGTGTCTAGAGCGACGCCTCGAAAGGTAAACAAATAAAATTCATGCCGCAGTCGGGCGTCTAAGCGACACCAGGGAAAGGGCTTATAAAAAAATGCCATAGTCGGACATCTGAGCGACGTCACAGAAAGGGCTTATGAAACAAATGCCACAATCGGACATCTGAGCGACGTCACAGACAGGGCTTGTAAAAGAAATGCCATAGTCGGACATCTGAGCGACGTCACAGACAGGGCTTGACAACAAAAGTAAATACCAAGTATGCCACAGTCGGATGTCTAAGCGACATCGCAGAAAGGGCTTATATAACAAAAGTAAATAACAAGTATGCCACAGACGGACGTCTGAGCGACGTCACAGAAAGGGCTTATATAACAAAAGTAAATAACAAGTATGCCACAGTCGGACGTCTGAGCGACGTCACAGAAAGGGCTTATATCAAAAGTAAATAACGGGTTAGTCCATCCACAAGAATAAACTTTTAACCGGATTTACACCCATGTAGTCCACCGGAGTTTTGTCACTGAGGCTGATATCTGACAAGATAAGATGAATACCGTACTTGGATAAGTACGAGATGATTAAAAGAATTTGTGACTCTGCAGAGTTTGTACTAACTGACCACAGCCAACGGATTTCCGTAGTCACGAAGGACTAGTTCCGTTTATGGTATTTCAGTAGAAACACATTTAACTAGTACACACCCAATTCACCTCACGATTCCAGGAATCACCCTGAACAACGTCCAAGAAAAACTTTGAGACGGGGAGGTCACACCCTCGAATTGCATGGGATCAAATTTCTATACGCGCGCTCTAAGGGGTGCCCCCCTCACGGTCCCAACCGGAAACACCCATGCCCCCTGACCGGATGACGGGCTTTAATCCAGGGCCATGGAACCCTCATCCCGGCCTCTCTATTTGGTGTGTACCAGGAAACGATTTGCAACTTACTAAGCCATATTCCTTTCAGAAAACATGTGGCAGTACAGGAAGAAAATGAATGGGAATGTGATTTGATTCACGATGACACGGAAGTCAAATAATCTGGCATAAGACTGGCATGTCACAACACTGCCATCTTACCCATCCTCATGCCATCACATGGACATGCAAATATGTATCCAACAACATACTGCTTTCCAAAACTTACTTTCCACTTATGTGCATGAAATATAACATTCAAAGAAATGTTCATAAACATGCCATGACCATACTAAAATGCAAACATGCAACAACCACTAATCATATCAAGAGTTCAAACATGCTTTCCTAGTTCGGAGTAGTCGGAGCCTAACTGGGTGAAGTTCGCAGCCCCGTCACCTCCTCCGGTATCTACGGTATAAAAAAATACGTACATAATGTAAATACAGTGAGTGTACAGAAAAGTGTTCCAAATATTTTTCAAATAAATATGACAAAAAACTAGACAGAAAAAGAAAGATGACAGAAAAAGAATCAATCAAAAACCATTTTCTATTTAAAAGTTATAAGAGTTTTGGTCCAAGGACCCATCTGTAATGAAACAGAAAACTTCAAGGGGGTTCTGTGGAAAAGTCCAGAAAACGGTTCGTTTTAAAAGAAACGGCTGAGAGACTGACAGGCGGGCTCCACCCATCAGGTTTGAATTTTCAAACAAGGGAAACAGGGCGCGACGGTGCCCGAGAGGTGCGGTGGTCGCCGGCGGCGATCCACGGCGAGGCAGGGGGATCGGACGGTACCTTCGTGATCAGCACGTCCTTCCGCGTCTGTGGGTGGTGGTGGTGGTCGCCGGCGAGCACTGTGTCGACGGCGGCCCTTGCTCCGGCGGACGGCGGTTCGGGCAGTCGTGGACCTCGTCGGAGATAGCTGCGAGGGTCAAATTGGAGTGGGGGTTAGTCTCCTAGTTGCACGAGAGGGTTGATGACGAGGTTAGGGCGCCGGAGATGGCCTCACCGGAGTGAATCGAGGTGGAGGTCGAGGCGGAACAAGGTGGCCGGAGTTGAGGAAGAAGGGCCCCTCAAGGCTCTTCCAGTGGCTAGGCGGGGTCTGGTGAGGTGGTGGAGTTGTGCGGGGGCAAGAGCAAGCTCGGGGGGGGGGCTATATATAGCCGGCCCGAGGCGGTTGCCGTGAACGGATAAGTCCGGCAAGAGATTACGGCGGCGCTGTGGCTGGACGGTCGGCTTAGGAGCTTGAGCATCGACTAGACGGAGCACTGGTGTTGTCCCAGTGTCCAACTCAGCAAGGTAGGCGAGGTTACGGCCTGTCCTCGACGGAACGGCCGCACGGCCCGTCGGCGGCAGAGAACACGCTCTGCGTGTGCCAGGCCAAGGCGACGGTGCTGCATGCGTGCGCTGGCAAGGTGATGGCCACGCGGAGCCCTCAGAAGGTTTGGGCGGCGCCGAACGGCGTTATGCCACGGGGTTGTCCCCTGTTGGCCGTTACAGTGGTTCTGCCGCCGCAAAACACGCCGGCGCAGGCGGGCCAGGGTGCCACCGATGCCAGGAACACGCCAAGCACGCTTGTGGATCTCCGGACAAGAAGGAGGGGCTGTGAGCAACGTGCCAAGAGCACTGTGGGCATGTGACTGAAACTCTGACGGAGAAACGACACTGAATCTGAATTTTACTGAAGATGAACAGAAATAGTGCATGCCAGGTGTTCGACAGAAAGATTTAGGCATGTAGGGATTTTTCCTTGAGTTGATTTTTGGTGGAGTGGACTCTCATTTCAACTAGAGGTTGCCTGAATTTTGGTGGAATTTTTGGAGGAGTGGAGATATGAATTTCACCAAATTTGGCAAATCTGGTCCAAACTTGCAGAGGGTGAAATTTGAAAATTTTGAAAAGAAGAAGAGTAGATCTTGATGGTTCTAGGTTGTGGGTACTAAGGACTATCCAGGGGAGTTGGTTTGGGATCAAGAATCAAAGGCATTAGGGTACTTGCTTTGCAAATCACCTTGGCTCAAAAGAAAGGACATAATTATTTTGGGAAAACAAATAATTGGAATAAAATACAAAAATGGATTTTATTAGTTCGGACAGAATGTTTGGGTTGTACCAAAGTGGAAGGAGGGGTTTTGGTGGAGTTTTACCATAAGAGGCATGGTAAAACAAGAATGGATCAAAATCAAATAAAAGCCCAAAACCAAAAAGGTTTTCTTTTTAGAAGAAACTAAATCCAAGAAAAGATTTTCAGAGGGCAAACTTAGAAGAGGGTTTTTAAGAAGGGTTTAAATGACCTTCTTCAAACCAAGCAAGGCTCTTTCTGAAAACAAAAACCACAAAAAAATTTGGAGTGTCACAGTGTGTGGCAGGGAGACATGACTAGAGTGCTTGATGTATCGGTGTGTGTGGGGGGGAGGGGGTGGGGGGAGGGGTAGGCAGAGGCCAAACTATAGAGGTAGAACGACTCGTATATGTGTTGAGAAGTAGAGACCCAGCTATGTCATGAGGGAGATCGGTCGACATCCATACATAACCGAAGGACGGGGAATATGATGGGACAGAGAGAGAGAGGAGAGAGAGGGAGGGAGAGGGAGGGAGAGGGGTAGAGTGCTGGATGGGTGATGGAGTTGCTTCTCGGAGATGTTGGGAGAGGCCTACTAGACAAACTGAGGGTGGAACTGCAATGTTATCAATAAGAGTGGGGATGTGTTTCTGTGTGTGCCTGTGCGTGATAGATCTGTCGGGATGCATCCATGGATGATGAAGGGGAACCATGTGTTTGGTAAGCAAACCTAACTAGATCGGTAGATCAATTGTTGTTTGTCGGAGGAAGGGAGAGACACAACTAATGAGGTAGATTGATCGATGTGTGGGTAAAAACGAGTTATAAGGACCTAGCTGGCTATATGTATAGCGAGAGATCGGTCGGTGTACGTCCATTTGTTAGAGGCAAATAAGGCCCAGCGAGACGGATAGACAGAGAGAATGGAGCTAGGAGGTGGTGCGAGAGGCCCAACTACTAGCTGGATAGGGGGAGGAGTGTGCGGTTGTGAGATCGATTAAAAGAGGGGTGAGAGTTTACACGTGTGTCTGACCATATGAGAGACACGAGGCAAGGACACATAAAGGACGAGATTGACGCTGTGTGTGTATGCTGTAGGCAGGCATCGCTGGAGAGGTTTATCGATCGGTGTGTGTCGGAAAGGTGTTGTGGAGACTTTGGGAGAACGACCTAAAGGAAAAAATGAATGTGTCCGGTGGATAGAATGCCGAGGGAGGGGGAGGGCGAGGAGGGCGTGTGCATGCACGAGAGAAAGTTAGTGGTGGCTACAAAGGTTAGAGGACTGTGTGGGTGTAAGAGACTAACAAAGATTATAATTTGATATGAAAGCGGATTCATATGTTTGAATAGGAGATCATAGTGTTTTAAACATTGCATGCATGAATATAGCGGTGATACACGTGCTGTGCACATGTTATACCATAATGTGATAATGCATGGCGTTTGCAACTCACAGCTAAATGCTGAACAATCTAAACCATACTATACATCAAACAATCTCACATTTTATTTGAATTTGTGATAATGTGCGGCATTTGCAGCTTACAACTAAATATCGAGCAATCTAAACAATACTATATATCGAACACTCTCACATTTTATTTGAATTTGTGGTAATGTGTGGTGTTTGCAACTCACATCTAAATACTTGTAGGCATAGGGGGCGGGGCACCATACATAATGTGATAAACACATTATACATATGAGACATGGTTTAGATTATGAAGATCTAGCTAGAGCTAGAAATGTAATGTGATTTGAAATCAAAATAAAGTGGATTCAAAAAATCTAGTTCGAGTTCATATAGTACACATAGTTCATATGTAACTCGATACTCATCATGTGGTGTGCTGTGAAGATAATACACAAACGATGGTTTAACTTGACAATAATGATGATTGTAGATCTTATTAAAACAGAGAAACGAATTCAAATGCTTTGACTTCACAACAATCATTACTGTAGATCTTATTCAAATTTAGTTCATATTTAAGCGGTAGTATACACGTTTGGAATGCACTAAAACGTTCATTTGAGTAGTAGGTTCCATGCATTATACACGTAGCGAAATATTTTAATTGAACATAACATGAATTCAAAGTTTTGAATGACATTTTAGTGCGCATTGATTTGGTACAGTACAAGTTATGGTTGTCCAGAAATTTCAACCCGCGCCTTGTTAGCCCGAAATATTTAAGATATATCTTTGTCTTGTTGTGCTCCGACAACTCCCTCCATCTCAACCCGCGCCTTGCTATTCTGAAATTACAACGCGCGCGAAAACTCCCCACTCCTATGAAATCCCGACACGCAAAATGCCCGTGGTACCCCTGAACCGAAAGAACCGCCTCAAATCAGTGGGGGGTACTTTTGTAACTTACCCCACATTTCGGACAAGCGCGTCTCTAAGCCATGGTTCCTCACTGCCATCCCTTCCGCCCACCCATTCGTACACCGAGGCCGCGAAAACCCGCGACGAAACCCCACACCCTGCTCCGTCCGCCACCCAGCCGGAGCTTCTTCCCCGACGATGTCGTCCACAGCAACACCTCGACGTCCCTCATCCACTATACCGGATGAGGATTCGTCATCAATCTCATCATCCCGCCGGTTCAGCCACCCCGTCCTCCACCTCCAAGGAGCTACCCCGATGTTCCCCTCGTCTTTCATGCCACCTCGATTCCCACACCGCCGTCTTCACCTGCACCACCGGAAGAGCATCATCATCACCGTTTCCTCGGATGAAGCTGCGGCCTAATCGGCGCCACCAAAGAGGTTGTACACTAATCGCTGCATTTTCTTCTTGATTCGATCTCATGGTGCTGCCGGCGCTCGGTCCCGAGCCGACATGGCGCGACTCCATCCACAGTGGCATCGCCTGCCACTTCCTCCACGGCGTCGCTCCCTGGGAGGCGACGTCCACATCAGTAGGAGCTGCTGCTGCTTTAGCTCTCACTCGCACTGCTGCTCTGCTCTTGCTCTCGGTCCCCTGCCTGGTCTGCTCTTGCTATTGCTCTTGCTCGCGCTGCTGCTCGCTCTTGCTCTTGCTTGCAATGCTGCTCCGATTTGGCTACACTTCAGTCGACTGAATCGACTTTTGGGTCAGTAAATTTCCAAGGGGTGGGCTCGCCGGGGTGAAGGAAGAACCAGCCGCAGCGGGGCGGGGGGCTCGCCGGAGAGGTGCCCCACTATCTATCTTAGGGTTCAGGATGGGGGCGGTGGTCGCCGGCGGTGGCGGGGCTTTGCTGGGACGGTGGCATGGGGATCGCCGGAGAAAAAGCTCGGCATGGGGGGGCCTAGAGGGATGGCCGGGGCGGCGGCGGACCGGCGGTGGGGAGTGTTTTCGGGGCGGGCGGGGTGGCACACCACCAGCCGCGGGCGGCGGGGGGCTGCTGTTTGGCCGGTGGTTGCTGGCAGCTCAGGGGGGTGGAGGTTGAAGATGAACCGCAGGCCCATGATTTCGTATCCAACGGTTGCAAAATCGACTGACCAGAGATGAAAAAGTCAGTCGAACGACGTGTAGCCTCACCTTGCTAGTGCGTTCAGTTTCGATATCAAAATTCAGTTTTGACAGCAAAATTCAGTTTGGACAGTTAGGTTCAGTTTCGATAGTTAAGTTCAGTTTCGACAGTTAAGTTCAGAGATGAGCGGCTAATGTATTTTACATCTAGCACTTTGTGGTTAGGTATTTTACGTCATGTATTGGAGATGCTATTAGAATTCCACTCAGGTTAACATTGTTCGTTGTCTCTCTTGTCCTGCATCAGCCTCGGCATCGTACAACTCACCAGAGCTGCTCCAACGACGAAACCCTCCATCACAGCGGAGCAGTACCTCGGGCTCCATCTCCAGACGCCTAAGATCTTCTTCCCCTCCTCTGACAGCAAAGTCAGCCAGAGCATCCTCACCGGCCAACCCAATCACGCTGAGATCGACATGGCTTCGCCAAAGAGGTTGTACACTTGTTGCATCTCTTTTTTACTCTACATGTTATATATATTATCCACTGAGCACACAGATTTGTTCCTTTAGTGTCTCCTTGAAAGAAAAAACGTAGGAATTTTAATTTTCACTTGTCCTCCTTTTCAAATTCCTATTCATGAAGCACAAGACTAAGAGATAGTAGCATAATAGCATTATAACCGTACATTTTCTTGTGGTTTGACTTAATCTCACCATGCTTCTTTGCATCCTGTGATCTTCCAATTGTTGTGAATCAAATACCTAGATTGGCAGAAATCGTGTGTTTTTAAATTCTCTATTTTGCACGTGCGTTCCTATCCTATTCCTGTCTATTTCCTATCCCCGCATTGTTGGAATCCTCCAATTCAAACGAGCCCTTACAGAATTACTTCTCTTACAGATAGTTGTCAAAGAAAACCTTGCGTGGTTTGTCCCGGTCCTGCTGCACCATCGTCCACCCCAACTGAGCAGCTCCAACGACAGAAGGGTCCAGCAGAGCAGGGATCTGGCCTCCAGATTGTCTTTCGTCACCTGAGATCTTCTTCCCCACCGCTGGCAGCCATGAAAACTGCATTACCATCATCAACCGAGCAGATGACCTGGAGGACTACACGGGTCCGCAAGAGAGGTCGCACTCTTTCGTGTCTGCTTATGTTATGCATCGCTTAATATTACATGCTACTTTATTGTCCTGTTCACTGATTAGACTCTGAGTCAGCTCCAAACTAATGGTCAAACTTGAGTTTTTAAATGGTTGTGGGGTACATATCGGGGCCGCTATCAATAGTATCTATCTACTATCTGGTTGATCTCCGGTGTCTACTATGAGTTTCATGTTGGGTGGGAAACAAACAGTAAAGAAGCCATTATCTGTATTTATTAACTGAAGCCATTATCTGCCTGCTATTATTGGTTTTGGGTCTATCTACAGGTTGCTACCATCACTCTGGATTTCTGCATGCACTCCTTACATAATCTCACTATGTTTTATTCCTATGCATGACAGTTATTGTAAACAATGGAACTGAACATGTAGAGCAAAAGAGACGAGCCTTGCGTGGCAATATAATTTCATGCAGACGTCGCTCCATGGTAGGCGCAAAGGCAGCCCCCCCCCTCCACGCATTTCGGATTGTAATCGAGAGGAAGATATCTGTTCTGAGGGGGATTCAGAAGGAGAAGATAACTCCTATTTACCCCCTGAGGTCTTCGCTCTAACTTGGCATGCTGATGTTGGTTATATCATGCATATGGTGTCTTGCATTGCTTACTTTATACATCAAATATGTCATCTGCTTAGTTTAGACATCCTTTCTGTGAATGCCATCTGTCTAGTTTATTCATCGTTTATGTGAATTATGCAACGCCACCTTGTTTAGCCAGGCATCATATATGTGAATTTTGCAATGCCATCCTGCTTAGCCAGTCATCTTATATATAAATTATATCAGGCCATCTTTTTTTTGTTACATATTACATTCGTCAACAATGTTAGTACATTCAACTGCTCTTCATGTGCATCAGCCATATGACACGGTGATGGCAAATTCTGGAGTGAAAACAAGGTCTTCTGAGCAGACTATGCTATCTGACGAAGCGCATATCTCGCTGGTTACGGATAGCTCCTCAGAGGAGGATTCAATGACAGATGACCAGTCCTATTCCCCCCCGAGGTGTATGCTCTAACTTGGCAGGGTTATGTTGCTCATATCGTGTGTATGGTCTCTCGCATTGCTATGCCATTTGATTAGTTTAGACATGCTTTGTGTGAATGCCACCTGTTCAGTGTCTAATTACCATATATGTGAATTAGGCATTGCCATCTTGTTGCAAGACATTATATATGTGAATTATACAATGCTATCTTGTTGCAAAGGCATTATATATGTGAATTATGCAATGCCATGCTGTTTAGCCAATCATCATGTATGTGAATTATATCATGCTATCTATTTTTGTATTACGTGTTCCATTTGTCGACAATGTTTGTATATTCAACTACTCTTCCTGTGCATCGGCCATTTGAAGCGGTGATGGAAGTATCTGGAGTGAAAACAAGGTATTCAGAGCAGACAATGCTACCTGCTGAAGCAGACATCTTGCTGGCTACAGAGAGCTCCTCAGAGGAGGATTCAGAGACTGATGACCAGTCCTATTTCCCCCCTGAGGTCTATGCTCAAACTTGGCAGGGTTATATTACCCATGTCATGCATGTTGTCTTGCATTTCTTAGTTTTTACATCATATATAGATTGCCATCTGCATACTTGCTTACTATATAAATTATATATTTGAATTATATCATGCCATCATGTTTAGATAGTACATACACATCATCTATCTGAATTATGGCATGGCAACCCATTTAATAAAGACATCATATAGTTATATCATCTCATCCTGTTTAGTGTTTAGAGTCATATTTAGAATTATGGCATTCTATCCATGAATGTATGTGAATTATGGCATGCCAACCTATTTAATAAACACATTATATAGTTACGGCATGTAATCCTATTTACATAGTCTCATATTTTGAACTATATCTTTCCATCTTTTTTAGTTAGCCATCATAATGTGAAATTGTGTCATGCTATCCTGTTTAGTTAGCCATCATATATGTGTAATTGTGTCATGCTATCCTGTTTGGTTAGACAACATAAATATGAATTATTTCATGCCCTCTTTTATTCCCCACTATCCATTGCACCTGTCTATCATACAATGTCTATACTTTCAATTACTTTTCTTGTTTATCAGCCATTTGAATTGGAGAGCATGATGGCAGTATCTAAGGGAGTAACAACACGGTCTTCAGAAAAGAAAGTGCTACAAGTTGATGCAGAGCACCCAAACACGAGTGGTTAGTAAGGGAACTGCAGTGCCCAAAGCACCCAAACACGAGCGGTTAGTAAGGGAGCTGCAGTGCCCAAAGCACAAGGACCACCACTCCGAATCCCAACTCAACGCTTAAAGGAGAAGAAGATTTGTTCTCAGGTCAGGTTCTGTAGCTATGGTTCATACTCCTTTGCTCTAGCATTACTGTATTTACTCATACCAACTATTTTCAAATTTGAAGGATGGAATCGAAACTCCAATGGTGCAACAGGTATGTTTTAAACCTGTTTCTTTAACTAGTTTGCTGTTGTAACCTGCTCTATGTTGATTTCAGTTTCAATTGAATAAACCGTTATGTTCTCATGTCATGCACATTACAAGTGTTGTTATTTCTCTATAGTTACCCACACTTATATTCTATCTATTCTGCTTTGTCTTGAACAAATATTATTTGAACTGTGTCCCTATCTTGATTTGGCAACAAAAACTAGAATGATATAGACCATAAAGTGACCATGGCACATAGATATATGTTTGTTTCATGTTGTTATCCTGTCCACTTTACTACTGAACTCATTTACCAAAATGAGTTTCATATACAACATGGTAAACATGTGATGTGTCTGCTTCTTTCTCTTTTAGAATGCGGACAAAATATTGGAGAACAGTACAGCGTTATCCAATGGTAAAGGAAGTAATGCAGATAAGGTTCAAGATAGTGAGACATCCCTGTTGGTCTCCAAGAAAGCTGATAAAAACTATCTTGACGATAGTGAGGGAACCCAAAAGTCCTGTCTTGATGTAGTGTTCGAGTTACTGGCCACTACTGCTGGCACAAGCTCTTCAAACTCGTTGCCTGAATCAGTTCGTCTTCTGGAGTCTCAACTTCAAGTTGAAAGACATCGATCAGATGTGCTGCGATAGGAAGCTGAAGGACTGAGGAAGTCCCTGCAGAATTCAAATGCATATTTTCTGGTGCAACAGCAAGCGCTGGAGGATTTAAGCGCCAAACAAGAGAAAGTTAATAAGCTTGCTAAGCATCGTGCCAGTATTATGGGTACCCAGGATATTGTTTCTTGAGATCTTCTGAAGTGGTTTCAGTTCTGGATTTGTTTTGCTGCAGCGTTTATTTGCGCTGGCCGCCAACTTTGACAACCAGTGTATATGATATGCTGCTTTGTTCCCTATATTTGCACTGGTGGCGAACTTTGATGCCTAGTGGATGTAATATGTGTAATAGCCGTGATAGCCTAGCATAAGTTGCTTGCTTATTTATTTCCTTATTATCTTGTTTATTTGTTTGCTTGTAGTTAGTGCAGTTCTTTTTAAAACTAGGCCACAATAACCATGGGGTAATATTTACTGTAGTGACACTGGGCCTCCTACGGGCGGTAAAAATAGTGGGCCTTCTACGGGCCGTAGAAACATTAGGCCTACTACAGGCCGTAGAACCAATGGGCCTTCTACGGGCCGTAGAAACAATGGGCCTTCTACGGGTCGTATCATCAATGGGCCTTATACGGGCCGTATGACCATAACGGGCCATCGTTAATAGGCCGTATTTGATGACGCTATGAAAATGGCCCAACGTATTAACGGACCACAAACGGGCCGATGTAACCCTGGGCTGAATTTGGCCCACAAGCAGAAAATGACAGTAACGGGCCGTAAGTAAATGAATGTTGGAAATGATCCCAAGAATAAATGGGCTCTGAGAAGGCCGAAAGATAACATTTGCTGGAAACGGCCCAACTGAATAACGGGCCCTTAATGGGTATAAAGTGATCTACTGTTCATTACGGGCCAGTTTCACCACGGGCCGTTAGTGGGTGTAAAGTGATACACTGTTCATTGCGGGCCAGTTTCACCACGGGCCGTTAATAGGCCAAGAGTTACATGGGGCCTCATATGGGCCAAAAGACGTCATGGGCCATACATGGGCCAGAAGTGAAAACGGGCTGGAATCATATTGGATGGCCCAGATGACGGTACTGGGCCTAATTTGGATAGGGCATAACGGGCCTTGGGTTAGCGGGCTATAAATGGGCTATATGCGAACATGCCGTTAACAGGATTTCCATGGGCCGGGCCGCCACCTTTTGACCAAGTCAAACGGGCCGGCCTTTTCATAGGAATGCGCCTCTGTTGGGCCGTGCCACGTGTCGACGTATCATAGGTTCCTTCTGTCCAATGAGTGGATGACATGTGTCCCAACGGTGAGCCGACACGTGTTTCCTCCAGCCAATGATGATTTTACATGTGGAAAATCCCCATTGGTCGGGGCTGTTAACGGGTTATTGGATCCAAAACCCGACCCGATAGCTTAACGACATTCCGTTATGGTGGATGCCACGTGTCGGTCACCCTTGACGAAAGTAGTTCTGTGACGCGCGATTTATCATCATGGAAGTGGACACTTCCGTGATGATAATTTTGGTAATGTCATCGAACACTTCTACGACAGCACAGGTATGACTATCTTAATTCTGTCATAAATTTGTCATGGATGTACATGCATGACAAAAAACGCGACCTACTGTGACAAACACATATCATCACGGAAGTGTATTTTTTTTGTAGTGCGGGTAGGGGGGCCAAGCTGTGCGTCTGAAGATCAATGGTAACAATGGAGAAGGGACACAATGTTTACCCAGGTTCGGGCCCTCTAAATGGAGGTAAAACCCTACTCCTCCTTGATTATATTCGATGGTATAGGGGTTACAAGAGTTGATCTACCACGAGATCGATTCGGCTAACCCTAGATAGATAGCCTAGCAACATTATGATCCTTCCTCCAATGTAACCCTCCGGTTTATATAGACACCGGAGAGGCTTAGAGTTTGTACAAAGTCGGTTTTACAAAAAGGAACAATATTTCTGGACACCTATACTTTCCATCCACGCATGTGAGAGTCCCCACCGGACACGAGAAATAATCTTCAGTCTTGTATGTTGGCGGCCCATCAGTCTGGCCCACATCAGTAGACCGGACGCTCGAGGACCCCCTAATCCAGGACTCCCACACCAGCTAATAATGCCAAAGTGATTGGAAGGTACTTCATTTCCCATAGAAATGGAACCATTCAAATTAAAAAGTTCTCACTTGTCATGGCAATGCATCCAGATTGGAAAATTGGAGACACTGTTCTACTCATGCTCTACCAAGGTACATGAGGGCTCTTCCTTTTCATTGACGAGATGCTGAGTCGCCGTGATCAAGTTGCTTCCGGCAGATAGTTTTGATTGTTGGCCCTCAGCCTCTTAAAATGTGCTAGCTATTACTATGTTAAGTATGTAGATATGGACCATATGATTGTTGCCGTTAGCCTCTTAAAATGTGATAGTTGTTGCTATGTGAAGTATCTAGATATGGACCATATTGTTGTCAAAACCGTGTTACAAAAATCCTCCTTTTGTCAAATAGTGTAACCACTATATATATGTTACTCAAATGTTGTTAGCCAAGTTCTTAAATTTTCATGGAAAGTATTACTATCGTACAAAGTTCTTTGAGTTTAAGCGTGTGCCCGATGTCCAGAAGGCATTTTCATATTAACTATCCGTATTGCAAATTCACACACAAGTTAACATAAGGAAACGTATGTGTAACTTACTAATCATCGCACACGAGTACTCGCAGACGCATCGTGTGCGATACTCCTAGCCACCGCAAGCAACTAGTTTGCATTTTTAAAAGTTTTTTGTACACACAGAATCACACACGAACTTACTGTATTAACAGTCAATGTTGTAATTTCTCATCGCAAACAGTTCATCTGAGTCGGTTGTTTGCCACGTATCACACACATCTTATTTAAAGGACTCATTTGTGTTGTTTTGGCTCATCGCAAATAGTTCATCCATGTGAACTATATGTCGCATATCACACTTGTTAAGTTGAACCATTTCTGTTATGTTCCTTAATCGAAATCAGTTTGTCCGAGTGAACCGTATGCCGTATATCACACACACCTTGATCTGGTTAACCATTTCTGTTGCACTCCCTAATAGCAAGCAGTTCATCCGAGCGAACTATATGTCGTATATCGCACACACATTAATATGGCTGCCCGTTTCTGTTGTTCTGGCTCATCGCAAATAGTTCGAATGGACTAACCATGTGCCCTGCATAGCACATGTAATAAAATCTGAACCGTGTTTGATGGCTCCGCCATCGTAAATGTTTTGCACCTTTTTTAGGTTCTTTTACACTACCGTTTGTGATTAATGCATCGCACACAGTTTCGTCAAAGGGTCTCTGATCGTAGTGTCATGTTAGCAGCATCCTGCAGTGGTGACACTGCATGATCATGTGTATAAAGGCATGTATTGACCTTTCATAACGCAGGCAAGATCACCTACGAATTTACCAACACGAATAGGAAATCCAATGTCGTTTTGTGTAGTTCAATTAAATCAAGCAAAGTCGTCGGTGTGACATTTAAGTTTGCTATAGCAACAAGTAGAATAGATATCCCTTAACAAAGGCAAAAAGGAAACAATTACTGGCCAATAAATGAGGATGAAACATACGGCGACAAAAAGAAGCATCTAACTTATCTTAATGGAAAACAAAGTAGGACAGTAACATTTCTAAAACGGTTGCATTGATTCATATTAACATACATTCTCTTAAAACAACATTCATTAAAAATGTAATTTACTTTTATAAGTGTCATTGCTTCAATTTTCCAACGACATTATTAGATTAACAACAGCAAAATAGTTGTATGGTACATGGGACATGGGACATGCTAGCACCATGTGCGTCCACACATATAAATGGGTGATGTAGAGTATGTTGCGAAGAAACATATGTGCGTTGGTCCCATATTTGTTCTCTTTCAACCTTTTTCCTATGTGAGGGCAAAAAATCTAGTCCCGCACAAACTACCCGACCCCCCAGTTTGTTTCCTTTTTCAACAAAGAGATCGTTTCCTTATAGATGTGTGTACTGGGTTACCCCATTTTCCCCTTTTCGACCAACAAAGCGGCTGGATAGCCAGTCTATACTACTTTCACTCCCTCCTTTCCTCATTGAACCACATCCTAGATTCATGCTCAACCCCTCCCCACCCATCTTTCCTCTTTGAACCAAGACCTAGATTCGACTACAAAATCGAAAAAGATCTGCATGCAGCTAGAGCAGCGATGGTTTCAAAGAAAGTTATACCTTAGGTTCGTCGAGATGCGGCTAGGCGTGCGGCGGGAGGCCAGATCTGCTCACACTACATATGGCAGTGAGGAGGAAGGGGTCGGTGGCCCTCCCGCATAGGCGCTGGGTGAAAGAGAACAGCGCAGCCGGCAGTGGATTCCCTCCCTCGCTGAAGACGACTGAGTGAACACTGCACCTCCTCCCCGTCCCAGTGCGATGGGATCCGGACGGCTCCTTCACCAGCTGTGAGGGGGGAGAGAGAGACAGAGGCTCACGTAGTCCTGCTTAGATCTGGTGATGAGGGTGAGAGACTGTGAATATAGCAAACCCTAGCAAAGGAACGCTGAGCCTCCAGCGTGTATATATATGTAGTGCGGCGAGAGTGTGGAGAATGCAAACCCTAGCTAACAAGCGTTGAGGCTCCAACTTATATAGTACTTATATAGTACTCTTGTATACTACTAATATATAGTGGAGTGGTTTTATTTTTCTCTCCATAACAATTGTTTTAGATTGTGTAAGTATGAAATGAAACTCTTTATTTAACGTACCCATGAAGAAAACTACTTACGATGAACTAACGATCCATGCGTCCTAGTCGCACTTCCTGTCCTTCACGTGCAGTACACTACCCTCCGTTAGGTGAACAACCACACACGTGCCAAATTATCGGAAAGGTGTGAGAGTGTGTACAAATTAAGAATGCTAATTTCAATTATCAGAAATGTTTGAGAGTATGTACAATTTTCCCTCTCTCAATAATTATGGTTTCTTGTGTTCGGCCTAAACTTAGTCAAACATTACAAAGTTTGACTTCAGTCAAATCTAATATGCAGAGTAAATGAAAATGAAGGGCTACTACGTCCATCCGAGGTTTTAGTCCACACTATATTTTTAATCAAAGTTTGACCACATATTTAGTTAATAGCTGGACAAATAAAATTACAGGGGAGCTTAAGACAGTTGTGAGAAGGCTGAGAAATCAGTACAAAACATATGCTCTTAGTAGAAACGTCGATGCTTCTTCGAGGAAACATTTGGTTCATAGCCAATTGTGTGATAAAATTGCACCAACATGAAAGATGACTGCGTCTCCAAGGCAACGAAGGTGAACTGATGAAGGATATCATCTTTGTGGGTTACAAACAAATAACACTGATGGAAGACAACTTATTTTTTGTCGAAAATCGATCATCTTCACTAGACAATGCAACCATCAGACACAACCATAAGCATCGATAGGTCATCATGGTGATGCATCATCCATTTGGCATCAAGTTTGGGTGAGGCACCTATGAAGTTAGACAAATCCTCACCGTGGTCTGTTTCTACTTAGTAATCAACCTCGAGGAAGGAAGAACCATGTGGCAGAGGTCAGTGAGGCATAACAACAATGGACATCCAATTTTGTGCAGTTCCACTAAAATTCAGGAAGACATGCCCGGCTATGGAGATGTGCATTGCTATTTGCACTAATATAAAAAAGGGATATTGCGTTGTTACTTTCTTTTGGCAGTGGTACAAGATTAACTATGACATCTAATTCGTCAATAAGAATTAATGAAAAG
Organism: Triticum dicoccoides; assembly: GCF_002162155.2. NCBI lineage: Eukaryota > Viridiplantae > Streptophyta > Magnoliopsida > Poales > Poaceae > Triticum > Triticum dicoccoides. Next base: position 442,358,215 of record NC_041381.1, on the reverse strand, counting down.
TACACCAATAAACAGAAGCATCATGATTATCTTGATGGAAACTAAACCAGGATACCCGAGAAAAAAAGCAGGACGGAAGCATTTATCAACGCCTGTGGATTGACATTAGCATTACTTCAAAGGGATGGCACTTTGCCATGGGCATTGGTTCATTTAACCAGTGATAGTATTGGATTAGCAGCAGTAATAGGAGCATATGGACAATGAACGCACAACCACCATGTACTTTTTGTCGAAAAACATGTATACCTCCAACGAGGCATAAACCAGGACAACTATTCGAGTGGCCTTTCCTCTATAATATTAAAAAATAGGTGATGTTGGACCAACCAACGAACCCCATATACTGTACATGGGGAGGTGGGGAGTAGTGGCATAGAAGAAACCCCGCATGAAGTGACCTGGGGAGCTGGACCAGTACAATGAAGCATGAAATCCAAAAGAAGTTATACCTCAGGTGGGCGAGATGTCGCTTAGGCGGGCGGCGAGCTCTGCCCACATGACGACAGCGAACAAGGGTGTGGAGGACCTTTGTCCGTGCCAGCACCGACTCAGAGAGGATTGTGTGCATCGGCTTCCTCCATCGCCGCCGACGACAATGTCAACGGCGCAACTCCTCACCTCCCGCAGCGGAGGGATTCGGCCGGATTTGTGACCACCGGTGAGGAGAGAGATAGAGTGGACACTATCATCTTGTTTAGATATGGAGAGGGGCGAGAGAGCGAGATGCGATAAACCCTATCAAACAAGAGGCTATATATACAATGGAGTACAAAAATCTCCATACCAGTGGTTTTAAATAGAATACGCGTGTTCTCAGAAAAAAGAAAAGAAAATTGGCGGACAAAACTTTTTTTAACGTACCAAGAAAGAAAACTTGATCAAAAACACACCCCCGCTTCCAGGGCAGAGTTTGTATCACTCACATGTGGTCCCCGACCCTCCATTATAAAGTGAACAAATTAAAGGGTAAAATTATTACGTATGTAAGCTGCCTCTTCGTGTACAAATGCGCTCCATCGTGTACTCACGGGTATCTCGGAGGCAGAGAGTGCATGTACATTTCTTCTTGTACGTCATACTTCATTTATCTCACTTCATATTGTTTCCCACTCCTAGGAACAAAATGAGGCGGTACTAAGTTTGTGTGTATGTAGGGAGAATGAGACATCGATGGTGTGTACAAATAGTCGCGAGAGTCGTCGCGCACACACACATAGACATAGACATGCATATCCGTGTTTATGTAAAATTCTATCTCCAATCATATTTGTCCAACTGGCACATTATTTACGTTATTAATTATATATGCAGCAATATTTACGTACATCATCTCTTGTCTGCGGGCGTCCAGACCGCTGCCACGCCCGCTCCTGACCAACCCAAACCCTCTTCATCACCCGCACGTGCTTTCCGACTGAAACGGTCAGTTCCGCATTCATGCCCGGCCAGAGTGGACATGACCTCTCACTGGAGCCGGCATTGAAGCGGCATGCCGGCCGAGCCGCCCATGCTGCTTCTCGGTGCACGCGACTGCTCCGTGTCCAAAGGTCGCCACGACCGGCCACAACATGCATGTAAAAAGTTCTTGGGAGTCCATGCTACAACTAGCTGCCCTCCCCCTCCTCATTAATCTCTTCCAGTAGTGCTAGTACTCCATGGCGTGATCCATCGACAAGCAGGCTGGGAAGTTATCATTTAGTCGGTTTGCGGTGAGTGGCATGTAGAGCGACCGTGTGGGGTGGAGCCGTGGAGGAGGGTGAGACACGCGACAAATGTGATTTAAATGTTGGTGTTGCTCGATGGCGAGATCCAACAAAACGAAATGTTGGTTTCTCTCCGTTTCCATTCTTTTTGCGGAAAAATGGAAACTTTGCACTCCATTTTCATTCCTACTCCAAGGTTGCCCCATTACAACATTCCATCAAATACAAAGGAAAACTAACATGGATGTTGATGCATCTCAATGATTCACAGATCATAGCCAATATTTACTTCACAACTAAAGACAAAAGTTGTGAGAGTGTGTACAAAAAAACTACTCATGGGGTCTCTATGCCGTAACCCTAAACCCTAAACATGATTTAATTTCCTGGCTAGGTATAACCTATCAAAGGAAAGACGGCTGGCACCCTCGGATCATACGATGCTTTTGTGAAGTTCCACTAAAATCGAGCTGAGCATCCCTGTTGGCAAACATATTGAAGAAGTGTGATAAGAATAATACTAGTGGTACTAGTTCATGAGACATAAACTCATCACAAATAGAAGCCAGTAGAAGCAGAGAAAGATCCACATGGAGATGGAGCTACGTGGGGAGCTGCGGCAGTGGAGCAAGCCGGCTCCAAAAGGAAGTTGTACCTGGGACGTCGGGGTGTAGCTAGAAGGGCGGTTGGGAGGCAGCATCAACCCATACAGCGGGGAAATCCTATCGGGATGCACCAACAGTGCATTTTCTCCCTCGCGACTTTCTATCGCGTCTACGCAGAACATCGCCCCCTTCCCCCAGCGGCGGGATCAAGCTGGATCTGTGACCGGCGGTGTGGCCACCGTTGTTCAATGCTTGTGAACAGACCACCCCAAGCAAGCAGGCCTGTAGCTTATTCTCCTGCTAGTGTATATATAGTAGAGCGGTTTCCTTTTTCTCTCCATATCTACCATTTTGTATTGCGTACATGTCATTGAAGAGTGAAATGATGGTTGCTTCTTTCGACTAACTTACTGTGTGATTTAACTGCTCCTAAGTGGCCCCTACACGTACTCCCCCTACATGTATGACCGTTCCTGAGTCTCACTTGTACTTATCTCTATTTTCTTGCATGACACTTAGACAGGATGCACATCGAGGAATTTTGTTACTGCGCGTTATTACGTAGAACTACTAGTACCTACTCCCTCCTTCCGATTCACTACTAGTACTCCCTCCGTCCTGTCTTATTGGTCCCCTTTGTACTCAATTCATGAGCTCGTTTTCCTCAAGAAATTGTCTTTACCAACGTATTAATATTGGGAGTGCATGCATGAACAACGAATAATTAAACCTTGCATGCAACATTTTGACAATGTATTGACTTATGAACATGTGAATGTGAGGGACTACAATCTCGTGCCTGCATGCAATAGTCACACGTACACATGGACGCAAAAACACGTGCTGACGCCCTAATGCATGCATGACCGAGCACACAACAAAACACACACGGTCACGCTCAAGTGCTCAACCTACACGTGCATGCACACACATACTCAGCCAGGGTGAGCTAGTGACTGTATAAACACCGAAAAATGTATATATTGAGCGCAATGAGCGTATTATCAAGTTCACTGACCGTATTTTTCAAATATACAGTGATAGACAGTGTATTTATCTCGTTTGAAATTAAGCCATATTAACCAGAAAGGAGGTAGTATGGACTAGAATTACTTTGTTGTGTCCCGTCAACTTGCCGAATGAGGAGAAGCTTGCAGGACTGGAGGAGCTTGCGCATGGTGGCTCGCAAGACAAGGAGAAACTTTTGACTAATGCAAGCTCTCCCTCGCTCAGGCGGTGGACGTGCGACAGTTAATTTGGTGTCATATTGCCAGAAGCACACACTGTACTAGTGTCATTATTGTTCGACTTCCGAAGAGGCGAACAGCTAAGCGCAAAGTTTACGACTAGTACTACTATACATGTATGTACTACTATGAACCGAATGGTGGAGCGTATGCACTCTTATTTTATTTTAATCTACGATAAATCACTCTTCAACACATTTGGTTCTCTTTGAGGGTTCTCGCATGTGATAATGGAAGTCGATTGCATGGAACACTCGCCATAATTCTCGCTTAATTCTGGCTCCTATATCCTGTTAGAAATAGGAGCGCTTGGTAATATTTTCTCTTTTTTTGTTATTCAGCATGTAAACAGGTCAGCAAACTTTGCGGCGCGTCTTTGCACGAACCGTGCTTGCTGCACTTTGAATGTGACCGAGAGCTGGCTTGATGAAACACCTCGCTTCCTTCTTCTTTTTTTGTGGGGTACCTCGCTTCCTAGTGACCAGTCTCTTGGCTGATCACCCTAAGAATGCTTATATATGAATAAGGCTCTCTCATTTACCCGCAAAAAAGATTAAGCCATTTTAACTGGAAAGGAGGGAGTATGGACTGACACTACTTTTTCGTGTGTCCCGTCAACTCACCGAATGAGGAGAAGCCTGCAGGACAAGGTGAAGCTTGCTTATGCTCTCTCCGTCTACCTCAAGCCTGGTGGCTCGCAGGACGACGAGAAGCTTTTTACTAATGCAACCTACCCTCGCCCAGGCGGTGGACGTGCATCAGTTCATTCGGTGTCAGACTGCCAGAGGCATACACTGTAGTACCATCATTGTTCGACATCACAAAGAGGCGAAGAGCCAAGCTCAAGGTTTAGTAGTATGAGTAGTACTACTACTAGTATACAGGTACTAGGGACCACATGGTGGAGCGTATGTAATCTTATTATATTTTAATCTCTTACAAAGTACACATTTATTCAGGAGAAGTGCGGAAAATGGCAGCCCAATAGTACTACTAAAAACATCAAACATGTAATGATGATATCGATCAACCATTCTCGAGTATATCTTAGCCTCTGTGCGAGCCCGTCTGTGTGTTCTCGCTCCTCGTCTCTCTCAAGAAATGGCGGGTTAGCCATTTTGCTGTCAATTGCTATCGATTTGCTCACACTCCGGTCCCACATGTCAGTGATCTGCCAAGTGGAAGTGCGTTGACCGACTGGCCATACACGTACTTAGTTTTGCACCTTCATACTACTCCTCCCTCTGTCACTGTTTACAGGGCATGCTTCATTCTCATGCATTTCTCTCCATGCATTTCCACCACCAGAGTGATTTTAGACGTGTTTGGCTTAATGCTCAATCAATTAGGGCGTGGTAACCGCAATCAAGTCCACAATTTTCTCTCGATGTAGGTGTGTACGCGGATTGGAGTAAGTGCATGCATGTGTGTACCCGGGGTGGAAGCATTGCATGCATGTGTCTATGCCTATTTTCTCTAGTAATAGACATGTTATTTTTCAGGCTGATCGCTTGTCGCGTTAGTCCTAGAGATTGTTGAAGTGAACAGTGATGGAGGGAGTAGTATGAGCGGATTCAAAGAAGAGTGTATTGATGGTTGCTTCTTCCGAGCAACTTACAGTGGGATAGGTGGGGCTTATGATTTGACTGCTCATTACTCACTATTTGTGCGGCGCAAGGACCGGGCTAAGTCTCCCATGCAGTTGTGCACTACTCCCTCTGTTCTTAAATATTTGTATATCTAGAGATTTGAACGAATGACTACATATGAAGCAAAATGAGTGAATCTACGCTCTAAAATATGTCCATTTGAAATTTCTAAAAATACAAATATTTAGGAATGGAGGGAGTATAATTTTGTGCATGGCACATGGACCCAGATACTGAAGAGGCTTCTGGCAATGCTATCAAGCTTCCAGCAACATAATTGACATACTATACAAATATTTTTTAGTGACATGAAATTGTACAATCCTCTGAGCTTTCAGCTTTTGTTTTGTGTGTCTTACCATCCATGCTCTTTCGAAAAAAATAAAAAACTATCTTCCGTGCTAATGCATCTCAATGATTAGCAGATCAGAGCTAATATTTACATTACAACTGAAGACAAAGTTGTGAGACGGTGTTAAATTAAAATTGATCCTTTCTGTCATTGGTAGCAACTTCCCCCCAACTCTGTCTAAATCAACAAGGCATGTTGGGGAAAAAAGTAGCTGTCAGGAGCATGCAATATTCCGATCATTTTGTGCAGTTCCACTAAAATAGAGCTGAGAGTCCCAGTTTCAAAGATATTAAGTGTGATTACAATAATAGAGGACTGTTGATGAAACAATAAACACACAAATAGAAGCCGGTCACCTTTGCAGTCTCTCTTAAGACTAACTAGTTGGAGAAGATTAAGCAAATAGTTGGAGAAGATTAGGATCGGAGTTGGATCAGGAGGATAGAGAAAAACCAATCTCCCTTTGTGCAGTCGCACTGAAATGTAGAGACGTTGCCCGTGTGACATTTTAGTACAACTGCACAAAACACTCTTAAGAAAAATGTGATTTGTGCAGTTCACCAAAAGATTGCAATAGCAACAAGGTGAAATGGATAGCCCTGTTTGCAAAAAAGAGTTAGAAAGGAAACAATTACTAGCCAATAATAGTTGATGAAGCATATTCCTTGTCCTAGAGAAGATAACAACACGGTTGTGTTTATCTAAAATGGTGTGAGGACGAGATTGCAAAATGGAAAGTACGCCGGACGAGCTATATTTTGGGCAAAGAACTAGGGAAGATCTACATGCAAGATTTTCCACATGCGGCGATGTGGGGATATGGGCAGTGGAGCAAGGCCGGAGGGCATACCTGGGGTTGTTGGAATGTAACTAGGAGAGCAGCGGTGGGGAGGATCTGCTCATACTGCGGCAGCGAGCAAGTGGCGTAGGATGCTACTTCTTGAGCTTGCGTTGGTTTTCCCTTGAAGAGGAAAGGGTGATGCAGCAAAGTAGACATAAGTATTTCCCTCAATTTGAGAGCCAAGGTATCAATCCAGTAGGAGACAACGCACAAATCACGGAATACCTATACAAACAATCAAACAAACTTGCACCCAACGCGATAAAGGGGTTGTCAATCCCTTCACGGTTACTTGCAAAAGTGAGATCTGATAGAAATAGATAGACGGTAGAGTAAATGTTATTGGTATTTTTGGTTTATAGATCGAAAAGTAAAAGATTGCAAGAATAGTAGATCGGAAACTTATATGATGGAAAATAGACCCGGTGCCATAGGTTTCACTAGAGGCTTCTCTCAAGATAGAAATTAATACGCTGGGTGAACAAATTACTGCCGAGCAATTGATAGAAAAGTGCAAACTTATGACGGTATCTAAGGCAATGATCATGAATATAGGCATCACGTCCGTGTCAAGTAGACCGACTCCTACCTGCATCTACTACTATTACTCCACACATCAACCGCTATCCAGCATGCATATAGAGTATTAAGTTCATAAATAACAGAGTAATGCATTAAGTAAGATGACATGATGTAGAGGAATTAACTCAAGAAATATGATGAAAACCCCATCTATTTATCCTCGATGGCAACACTACAATACGTGCCTTTCTGCCCCTACTATCACTAGGAAAGGACGTCGCAAGATTGAACCCAAAGCTAAGCACTTCTCCCATTGCAAGAAAAACCAATCTAGTTGACCAAACCAAACTGATAGTTTGAAGATAATTACAAAGATATCAAATCATGCATATAAGAATTCAGAGAAGATTTAAATAATTCATAGATAAGCTAATCATAAATCCACAATTCATCGGATCTCCGCAAACACACCGCAAAAAAGTATTGCATCGAATAGATCTTCAAGAACCTCGAGGAGAACATGGTATTGAGAATCAAAGAGAGAGAAGAGGCCATCTAGCTACTAGCTATGGACCCATAGGTCTGTGGTAAACTACTCACGCTTCATCGGAAGGGCAATGGTGTTGATGTAGAAGCCCTCCGTGATTGAATCCCCCTCCGGCAGGATGCCAGAAAAGGCCCCTAGATGGGATCTCATGGGTATAGAAGGTTGCGGCGGCGGAAAGTGTTTTCGTGGATGCTCATGTTGGTTTGGGGATATATGGGAATATATAGGCGAAAGAATAAGGCCAGGAGGTGCACGAGGGGCGCACAAGGGTGGGGGCGCGCCCTACCCCCTCGGCGTGCCCTCCGTCCTTGTGGCCGCCTCGTGGCTCCTCTGACTTCATCTCCAAGTCTCCTGGTTGTCTTCTGGTACAAGAAAAATCATCATGAAGGATTTATGCCGTTTGGACTCCGTTTGCTATTCCTTTTCTACGAAACTCAAAAACAAGGAAGAAACAAAAACTGGCACTAGGCTCTAGGTTAATAGGTTAGTCCCAAAAAAATATTAAATAGCATATTAATGCATATAAAACATCCAAAACAGATAATATAATAGCATGGAACAATAAAAAACTATAGATACGTTGGATACATACCAAGCATCCCCAAGCTTAATTCCTGCTCGTCCTTGAGTAGGTAAATGATAAAAACAGAATTTTTGATGTGGAATGCTACCTAACATATTTATCCATGTAATTTCCTTTGCTGTGGAATGAGTGTTCAGATCCACAAGATTCAAAACAAAAGTTTAATATTGACAGAAAAACAATAATACTTCAAGCATACTAACAAGGCAATTATGTCTTCTCAAAATAACATGGCCAAAGAAAGCTTAGCCCTACAAAATCATATAGTCTGGCTATGCTCCTCATCACACAAAATATTCAAATCATGCACAACCCCGGTTTCAGCCAAGCAATTGTTTCATACTTTAGTATTCTCAAACTTTTTCAACTTTCACGCAATACCTGAGTGTGAGCTATGGACATAACACTATAGGTGGAATAGAATATGGTGGTTGTGTAGAAGGCAAAAAGAGGTTGATAGTCTCACATCAACTAGGTGTATCGACGGGCTATGGAGATTCCCATCAATAGATATCAATGTGAGTGCGTAGGGATTGCCATGCAACAGATGCACTAGAGCTATAGGTTTATGAAAGCTCAAAAAGAAAAACCAAGTGGGTATGCATCCAACTTGCTTGCTCATGAAGACCTAGGGCGATTTGAGGAAGCCCATCATTGGAATATACAAGAGAAGATCTATAATGAAAAATTCCCACTTGTATATAAAAGTGACAAAATAGGAGACTCTCTATCATGAAGATCATGTTGCTATTTTGAAGCACAAGTGTGGAAAAAGGATAGTAACATTGCCCCTTCTCTCTTTTTCTCTCATTTTTTCTTTGGCTCCTTTGGCCTCTTTTTTTTACTTCTCACATGGGACAATGCTCTAATAATGATGATCATCACACTTCTATTTACTTACAACTCAAGAATTACAACTCAACACTTAGAACAAAAATATGACTCTATGTGAATACCTCCTGCGGTGTACCGGGATGTGCAATTAATCATGAGTGACATGTATGAAAGAATTATGAAAGGTGGCTTTGCCACAAATACGATGTCAACTACGTGATCATGCAAAGCAATATGACAATGACGAAGCGTGTCATAATAAACGGAATTGTGGAAAGTTGCATGGCAATATATCTCAGAATGGCTATGGAAATGCCATAATAGGTAGGTATGGTGGCTATTTTGAAGAAGGTATATGGTGGGTGTATGGTACCGGTGAAAGTTGCATGGCACAAGAGAGGCTAGCAATGGTGGAAGGGTGAGAGTGCGTATTATCCATGGACTCAAGATTAGTCATAAAGAACTCACATACTTATTGGAAAAATCTATTAGTCATCGAAACCAAGCATTACACGCATGCTCCTAGGGGAAGGGTTGGTAGGAGTTAACCATCACGCGATCCCGACCTCCACACAAAGGATGACAATCAAAAAATACATCATGCTCCAACTTCGTTACATAACGGTTCACCATACGTGCATGCTATGGGAATCACAAAACTCAACACAAGTATTTCTAATATTCACAATTACTCCACTAGCATGACTCTAATATCATCATCTTAATATATCAAAACAATCATAAAGAATTAAACTTCTCATAGTATTCAATGCACTTTATATGAAAGTTTTTATTATATCCCTCTTGGATGCCTATCATATTAGGACTAAATTTATAACCAAAGAAAATTACCATGTTGTTTAGAGACTATCAAAATAATATAAGTGAAGCATGAGAGTTCAACAATTTCTATAAAATAAAACCACCGCTGTGCTCTAAAAAGATATAAGTGAAGCACTAGAGCAAAATTTCCTAGCTCAAAAGATATAAGTAAAGCACATAGAGTATTCCAATAAATCACGATTCATGTGTGTCCCTCTCAAAAGGTGTGTACAGCAAGGATGATTGTGGCAAACTAAAAATCAAAGACTCAAATCATACAATACGCTCCAAGCAAAACACCATGTCATGTGGTGAATAAAAATATAGCCTCATGTAAAGTTACCTATAGACGAAGATGAAAGAGGGGATGCCTTCTGGGGCATCCCCAACCTTAGGCTATTGGTTGTCCTTGAATATTACCTTAGGGTGCCTTGGGCATCCCCAAACTTAGGCTCTTGCCACTCCTTATTCCATAGTCCATCAAATCCTTACCCATAACTTGAAAACTTCAAAACACAAAACTCAACAAAATATCTCATAAGCTCCATTAGTATAAGAAAATAAATCACCACCTTATCGTACTATTGCAAACTCATTCTTTATTTATATTGGTGCAATATCTACTGTATTCCAACTTTTCCATGGTTCATTCCCCCCGATACTACCCATAGATTCATCAAAGTAAGCAAACAACACATAGAAAATAGAATCTGTTAAAAACAGAACATTTTGTAGTAATTTGTAACTCTCGAATACTTCTGTAACTCCAAAATTCTAAAAAATTAGGACAACCTGGGCAATTTGTATACCAATACAGAGCAAAAAGAATAAGATCAAAATCACGTCTCTATGAATTATGAGAATTTTTTCCTGGGCGCAAAAGTTTATGTTTCTCAGCAAGATCAAAACAACTATCACCGTAAGCTATCCCAAAGGTTTTACTTAGCACAAACACTAACTAAAACACAAAACCACATCTAGCCATAGTCTAGATGAATTATTCAAAGCAAAACAGGAACAAAAAGCAAAGAACAAAATAAAATTGGGTTGCCTACCAACAAGTGCTATTGTTTAACGCCCTTAGCTAGGCATTGATAATTTCAATGATGCTCACGTAAAAGAGAAGAATTGAAGAACAAAGAGAGCATCATAAATCATGTGACAAAAACATCTAAGTCTAACATACTTCCTATGCATAGGCATTTTATAAGGAAACAAATTATCAAGGCAAGCAAAAACTAGCATATGCAAGGAAGAAGAAAGAGGCGATAGCAATCTCAACATGAAGAGAGGTAATTTAGTAACATGAAAATTTCTACAACCATATTTTCCTCTCTCATAATAATTACATGTAGTATCATAAGAAAATTCAACAAAATAGCTATCGCATAACATATTCTCAACACAGTCGACATGCATGCACAGTTGACACTCTTCCAAAATAGTGGGACTAACATTAACTAAAGGCATCACCTCTCCAAACCCACTTTTATCAAAAAATTCATAAGATTGAACATCATCCAAATATGTGGGATCTGATGCGGAGCATCCCTCGCTCATCTCCATGGACGTAACTACATCTCCCTCGACACCACTTGGACCCATGACAAGATCTCGAGCAAAGGCTATAGAAGATAAGGTGAACTCGCTCCTCTCTGAACTCCCTCTTCCTACTCACGAGATATGGCTACTACCTCATACGGAAACCCTGTGTGTGATCAGGTGCTTGGAGGAGAGCCACGAAACTGCTACATGCAATGGCCAAGACGGCAAGGACACCAAGCGTGAAGGACAAGAAGAAGAGCTGCTTTGGAAGCTACAGGTCCCGGACGACCGGACCAGCCCGGACGTCCGACCCCTGTTGGTCGCTACAGCCAAGAGAAGAGAGGCGGCCCAGAGCTACAGGCTGCGAATGACCAGACCAGCCCAGACGTCTGACCACTCCTAGGCCCCGGACGATCGAGCCAGCCCGGACGTCCGGCCCTTCCCCAACAGAACCAAAATCACGGAAATCCGAGGAAGTCTGGACGTCCATGCCAGCGATCACAGAATGGAATCTACGGACATCCAAAGACACACGGATGTCTGGGACACCGCGAGCCTCCGGACGACCGGCGCCCCATGGTCGTCCGGACCCTGGCTACGTCCAGTTGCAGGCTGATGCCCTTATACCCCTTCACTTCGCCCCTCATTTCCCCTATGACTATAAATAGACCTCTCCCACCTCCTAGATAGGGTTAGTATTGGTTTAGCTCATTTGAGATAGAGCATTGCTCATCCGCACAGATCTACTCCTCGTGAGGGACCGCACCTCTTCGGAGAAGATCCACCCGGATTCAAGACCTCCATCTGGAGAAGACAATCAAGACCTTCTCACAGAGAAGAACGGTTACCCTTGTATCGTCCCTTGTTGACTTTGGATATCGTGTTACCTTGTGCCACGATGATCTAGCACTTCTGTGATCATATTCGTGTCGGTTGAGTGTTTTCTCTTTTGTTCCTTCGTGATTTCCCTCGTTTCCTTTCGTGTGTTCTTCGTGTTCCTCGTAGGGATCCTCTCCAAACGTGAAAGATCGGCCCCATAGGGTTCCGCCCTACATCATCTTTGTATCATGAGCCACGTTGATCACGTTTTTGGAGCCCCTACCCCGTGTTTTCTAGCTTGATTTTGTTGTTTTCGTCCTAAATCCGAAAATCCCCACCAAAAATTGCCCCATTTTTTTGTGATTTGTTGGTGAGTTGAAATTTTGTTAGATTTCATCCATGGATTTGTGTTGCCACGTGTGGATCTAGCTTTCCCCACCCTTCCCACCCTTTTCCATCCACAAATCTGCTCGAATTCGACATCACCACTTCCATCCACCCAAAAATCGTGCAGTTCATCATGTGCCCGATTTTCGCCCATGACCCGAACGACGAGACCCAGCCGGACGTCCTACGACCGGACGACCGTGATCACCCGGACATCCGAGAAAACCTTGACGAAACTGAATTTTTACAGTTCGGCCACCACCACTTCCCCATTTACCACAACATCTTCTAAACCATCATACCACCACAGCTTCCCACATACACCACCTGATGCGGTCCGGGCAAGACTCATGTGTCTCCGAACCACTAAGCGAGCCCGCGCCACTTCTGGCCCTACCGCCATGCCGCCAGAGGACGAAGTCACCGGTGGACCAAAGCTCGCCTTCTTGCAGCTCGGGGCACCTGGCCGGATCTCCATCCATGTCTCCATTGCTAGATTCGCGCCGCCTGCGAGCATCGCTATATGTGGCGTGGATCTGGAAAAACTACTAGGTCTTCACTGTGGGCAGATCCCGCGTGTGAGGAAAGGAGGGGAGGGGACGTCGACCAATTGGACGACAACTATAAATTATATTGTTCCATCAACAGCAAGGTATTGCCGGTCTTGTGCCACATCACGTGCATGCCGCACTCCGACTGTATCTTGCGACGCATCCACGTGCCCCTTTTGAACGCCCTGGAATTGCGTTGGAAGAAATGGTTCCTTAGGCCACTCAGTGTGATACCTGCAGTATTGTGGAACACAGGTTTTAGTGTATGCAGTTGGCATTTTCATAACATCTTTGGCATGTTGCAGTCACTTGTTTCACTTTTTATTAACTGTCAAATTGTAATTGCTTCATCAGGTATGCGTCTAAAAAGAAAAATAGAGCTACAAACAAAGGAATATGTTTGTGCAAGTAGACGGCCGATCGGTATCTTACCTGGAAGTTTCTCAGGTTGGGTGTAGCATATGCCGTGCTCGTTGTCGATGGTTGGTATGAACAAATCGATGAGAGACTGAAATCTCGCGCTGTCAGCACTCACTTTGGCCTCATGGTGCTCGATCAGCTCCTGATCCATGGGATCGAACTTGATGCCAGCCGGCAGCACCGGCCAATCCTTCTTCGACTTGCATCAGTAATTCCAGTTATATGGTACTCAATGTATGATCAATCGACTGTTTTAAGTGAATGATGAAAGATTTCGACAGATAAATGGTACTCCAAATCTGAAGTCTAGAATACCCGAACACGCCGTCGGGATTCTTGTGTCACCTCACGCGCAACGTGCTGTCACGTCAATTCAATGTGTGGACATGATGAATAATTTGACCGACGTACACTAGTACTGCTACTGTACTACTTACTAGTCGTATTTAGTGTCACAATTTATACATAGGTTTAACAAACAAGTATGCACTTGAAGCCTAACTGATATATATATATATATATATATATATGGCTTCTGCACAGCATCTCCATCATAATTATCAATACATCCTACGCAGGTGTGTTAGCATGCACTTGATCCCAGTAAGGTATCTACTATCCTTCAAACCAGATGAGTGCTTCAAACTAACAACATTACATAATATCCAACAAAAGACGGTCGTGCTACAACAGCAGAATACATGGCTCAGTCTGGATATCAGCATGAATCAAGTTGTGCATATTTGCTATTGGCATGAACCACATCGCCACATGTCGGGTTTGCAAAAGCCATCCATCGCATGGAAGCTTGATGTCTTTCACACACTGAAGATTATCTGGCAACAAGCTATGTCGACGAATCTCTGGATATGGTGATTCATGAAACCCATGGTATGATGTGTAAACACAGTCCCCCCTCGCGAATGGAAGTTGCATGGGACGGTAATCATTGCCGGTGATATGATCGATGATTGGTTGGATGATCGGATAATTGAGCCCGAGGAACAAGGAGTGGTTGCCGAGGATGTAGACCCGCCTCCAGTTGAATACGCCTGGACCAACGGAGCTGGGATCTTTCTCGAACACGAAGCAGCCATAGCCATCAATGTCACGAACGCCCCATGCATTGTACTTCATGTGTTTTGATGTAATGGTTTGGTCATTTTGGTACGTGCGAATGAGCATCAAATGGCCATCGTCAGCTAAACGAGCGATAAACCACCACCCATCGGCTGGTACGATTCCAGGTCCTGGAATCGTGAAGGCCAGCGCATTTGCGTCTGCTGCAACAATTCAAATAGGAGACCAAAAGGACAAAAATAAACAATCATGTTCAGAGTATGTGTGGAATTAAGATTATTATAACAGTGACACATATCATAGATAGAGAATTGCAATGCCGTGGTCATAATCATACCCCAAGTTAAAAAATAAGCCAATGGCTTTCAAATTCTAGAAATATGTCATGGTTCAAACATCATGTAACAATGAGAGGAAAACAGCTATGACAGTGCCTACTCATATTCTACCATAGCACTTACTACTACTGTTCTCATATCAACATTAAGCAATAACATGCGTTGTTATAAAAATCTTGTAAACGAGAGTAACATATAGCAATCATGATGTTATGCTCATAATATGTATTCTAACAATCATTAGATGCCAATTGTTCTCATATCAACTCTAACAATAACATGTGTGGTCATAAAAATCTAGGAAATGAGAGTAACATATAGCAATGATGTGGTTATAGACATGCTATGTATTCTAAATTTGTAACAAATGAACATGCAGTCATATTCATAAGGTAAAGATGAGATGAGATAGAACAATTACACGATGATAGATTCCACCAGTATAGGCAGCCAATCTGTGCATCGACCGCGCAAACGATGCCATCATGCACTATAGCATCAGACAAAAATGTTGCCTCAACAGGATTGACGATGAGCCATAACCATGTATGGCGACCGGATTCTAGATAGACTAATCCCATGTTGAACAAGGTAATGAGCTTGTAATCCATGTAGTCTTCTAATGGTGTGGGCACTTCGCAGATTACAACTTCCAGCAAACAGAGGTCGAGCCAAAAGCTTGACGTGTCTCGTGCATAGTAGGCAGGAGTGTCCGGCGAGCCGCGAGGCTCAATGGAGGCGGTATCCAATGATGGAACGGTGATCTCTTGCTGGGTGTAGATATCCACGAGATGCCATGGACTACCGGAGTGGTGGATGAGGACGATCCAGTTGGCCTTCATGCCCGCCCGATAGTGGCCACGCATGAAGGACGGGTGGACGGGTAGTGGTAGCATATCGAGGGGCACCACGGCAACCTCCATAGGATCGTCAAGTCGGTGTCTGGGCCACCTGCAAGGATCGGGCATCAGCAAGCAGGGTGTCTTGAAAAGAGCCAGTCGGTTGCAGACGAGTAGATGGTACAAAGACACCGAGCATGTGGCCAGACGGACGGTGCTGAGTAGGTCCATACGACTACAGATCTGCTCCAAGAGAACATCGAGGAGGGAATTCCAATCGCGGCTCTGCGTGTCAGTCGGTTCTGCCATTGGGGTTTTCGGTGCCTGCGAGCTAGCGGGGAAGTGGATTCAGGCGGGCGAGCGAAGAAGCTTCTCCTCGTGTGGCCGAGCAGTGAGCAGGGGGATATGGTACGCGCGAGCTACCAAGGAAGATGGTGTGAGCGGGGGAGCAGTGAGCGGGGGTAAAATGGTGTGCGGCCGGCGATGGGGAAGAGAGGAGGAAGAAGAAGAGAGGAGTAAGAAGAGTGGAAGACGAGGAAGAAAGTGCATTAAATCTCAATTCTACTAGTACTGCTACCAGGATATATCGTCCTTCGCCGTGTAAATAGTTACACCGATGACATGTGGGTCAACCACAAGAGGGCCCATATGTCTGCTAATGGAGGACAGAGGTGCGTAGGCGTATTTGCGGAAGCGTGCTCTACTGGCAAACATGATGGCAGTACTGGGTAAGGCTGATTTAGTAACACCAACACGCTGGTTCAGCTTATTAATTACGTGTCCCATATGCTGCAGCGTGTATTGTCACTTCACTGCGAAGACTAGTTGAATAGTTCTCTCTGACCGAGATGGGGAATAATGGATCGCTAGGACTTCCTTTCTATAGTATCCCTATGCCTCTATGCTCACTTCACTCATTTTGCTCCATACCTAGTCACTTGTTGAAATATGTAGAAAGACAAATACTCCGTATTTGGGAACAGAGGGAGGCTTTTACTCCGTATTTGGGAATAAAGGGAGTATCACCATATGGAGGGAACGGAGGAAGCTTGAAATATGAACATGACAATGGAGGGAGTAAGCCCCATGCATGCATGCATGCATGCAACATGCAACACTCACACGTACACATGGACGAACGCAACACTCACGCACCCATGCGGCACACAGCACATGACGCAACACACACGCTCACGCTCAACTGCTCAACCTGCTCCCTACGTCCGTGAAAGACTGTACATTTAGAGATTTACACATTAACTAGGGCATAATTAACACCCAAAAGTATCAGACTTATTTGTGCATGCGACCACTGAGAGAAGAAGATTAAATGAAGGCTGTTGCATGCTGTAATTAAGGATAGACATGTAGCCTATACCTACAGCACAAGTTGGTGCATTAGTCAATCAATATTGATTTAGATTAAAGTCTAAATGCATTGGAAGTGTAGATGTACATCATGTATTACACTCTTTGTTTTAGCTGATGTACACTCTTTGTTGGAAGACCAAGGGAGTACACATGCATGCACTCACATACACAGCAAGGGCGATTCGCGCGCAAGGGTTCGACTCGTGTCGCGCCTCCGTAAAGTTTTGTTTAACTGATTTCTTTGCTCTGCCAACTGACAGGTGGGACCCAGAAACCAGGTGACAATTTAACCAGTCAACAAAGTGCCACGTCGACTATGTGGCCGGTCAGTAGGGTGCAATACGGTGCTCTATGATGAGCTAATGATTGTATAATCACCGCAAAACTATATATAGTGACCATAAAGAGCGTATTGTTACATACGTTGACCGCCAGTGTATTTTTCTTGTTTCAAATTAAGCCATATTAATTGGAAAGGACGCAGTATGGACTACTACTAGTACTAGTACTACTTTGATGTGTCCCGTCAACTCGTCGAACAAGGAGAAGCTTGCTTACGACGCCTCTCCCTCGCCCACGCCTGTGGTGGTTCACAGGACGAGGAGAAGGTTTTGACTACAACGCCCTCTCCCTCTCCCTCTCCCTCTCCCTCGCCCTCGCGGTGGACGTGCAGTAGTTCAATCGGTGTCAGATTTCTAGAAGCATATTGTACTGTAGTATCATCATTGTTGGACCTTCCGAAGAGGTGAAGAGCCAAGTGCAAGGTTCACACGAGTATGAACTGTTGAACCTCCCAAAGAGGCAAAGAGCCAAGCGCATGGTTTTATAGGAGTTGTCGTCCTAGTAGGAGTGTACTACAACTATAGCGAACGATGCTACTGTATGATGCCGCCATGTCACGTATATCCAAAGCTGTGCCACCTTTTTTTCTCAAAGAGCATGTTGGAGCCCGTGCAACAACCACACAAGTTGCACGTACACATAACACATTTACTAGTAATAAATTCTAAAGGACAAATTCCAGTATGCCACACAAGTTCATCTCCAATTCATGTGATAAATTTGTGCACGACTAGTCCACATATATTCGCAGCGCTACCGTTCACAATGACCGTACTCCACTTACACGTTATAGATGGGCTACATGTCCTCCTCCAGGTTCCAGTCCCAGGTGTTCTTCATGGATGGCACGATCCATAGCGGTGGGCAACGGGAATCATTGTCGCAACTTTCTAGTCTGGTTCCACACGATAGAGACTCATCCAAGATGAAGCGGCCTAAATCAGGGATAGTGTGTCCCAGCATGTCGTTCATCCGGCGATGCGCAATGAAGACACAACCATGCTTCATGAACGGCAGGCCTTCCGTGTCGTGCACAGAAGGTGGCATCCGCTTCACAATGGGGTAGCTGTCCCTGATGAAAAGCGAGTACTCTCCAAGAGTGTTCCTCGGCACCCACGTAGCATCACGGGGGTCGAACTCGGCACCGTTCATCTGGTACACGCGGCATCCCAGATCTGGACACATGGTGACATACATAGTCAAGGTCCATGCATAATAATGTTGTGCTCAAATATGGCGGTCAGTAATACTATGCAGCAAATAGTACTACTCCGGTATAGAGGAAGTAAAATAACTTGCTTATTATATATAGCCACTCTTGGCTACATGGATGAGATAGTAAGACATGGAAAAACAAAAATGGTGGCAGCTAGTGGGTTCAAGTCTTCAAGGGCCCAGCTAGCTATACGCATCCTCTAGGTAAAAAGTACTCCTACTAGTACTACTAAGTATACTACTAGTACGACAATGAAAGAGAAGGCGAGAGGGTTAAAAACGGAATACCTGGGTAGATGGTGATGGTCTGATCGTGGTAGATTGTGTGACCATGTTGCACATCAGTGGTACCATGGGTAATGACTGCCAAGATAGTTGATCCCAATATGCCAAAGTCAGCTACAAGGTTCCAGGTTAGACCGAATTGTGGATGCAAATGCACATCAAGAATCGGTGATCTTATTTTGATCGGCGGATGACTGGTCCCTGCAAAATAATGGAGTACCGTTAGGGATGCAAATGCTAGTTTGTGCATTCCATTTGTAATCTCCCGTACCGTAGGATGGCAACCAGATGAAACAAGTCCCCAGGCTTGTCACCGCGAAGATGCGGCCTAGATGGCACACGGCGTCTTCGAACGTGTAGGGGTACAAATCTGTCGCCGCCAACATGCGCCAGCCTCTACCATTATTGCCTCTTGCATTGATGGCAATCCTTATGTCGAACACCGCGATGAGATAGTAATCGTCGTAGCCGCGTTGCTTTGTCGGCAGGTCCGCAATTGCTATCTTCTTCAATCTCATGTAGGCATCATCATACGTATTCAAGCCCAGCCAGTCCGGAAGGCCGATCCCAATGGTGGAGAAGGGGTCTACCGGAACGGCCGCACTGCTGTGGATGTTGTGCAAAATTATGGTGGCATCCGGCCAGAAGTATGCAAGCCAATCTTCGTTGTCACCGACCCAGACCTATATATAAGACGGTGGGCAGCGGAGAAATTACGTGATGGAAATGGAATAACTAAGTACTACATGATCAAACTCCATTACTGACCTGCTCATCGGACAAAATCCGACTACCTCTCAACGTCGGTAACTCTAGCGGAGTCAACGTGCAACCATGGCCAGGGAGCGGTGGACTGTTCGAAGGATTGTCCCATAGAAGAACCTTCTCCTCGAGGACGCATGGAAGACCAACAAGCATGGCCTTTTCCCAAGCCTGTTTAAGCAGTGTCTTGAAAAAGTTGGTGCAGGAAGCACCGAGTCTTGCGGCGGTGAGCATGTCGGAGCGGCGGGCGATTTCTCCCAGAGGATCGTCGTCCAAGGTCTCCTAGCCCGGACGAGGAGGAGAACCGCCTGGCGAATCCATGGGAGCAGCGATGAACTGCCTTCTCTTCGGGGGGAGGGGAACTGGCGAGGAGGAGATAAGAGCGTAGTAACCGCAGGGCCTCGTCCCTTCCAACCGTAGATCGTTCCTCAGCAAAGGGGTGAGGCTATTATTTACTACTACTAGTACTAGCATTATGGAACGTTATGGGATTGCATTATACTATAAATAATAGCACTAGTAAGAAATATTTGGCACTAGGTATTAGTTTTTGGCATGGATTAAGAAATTTTGGGTATGTTTTTGCCATTTTTTGTACACACCAACTAGTGTCAAAAAACGTCTTACATTATGTGAAGGAGGAGTATGCACTCGTACTGTAGCAGTACTAGTACTACTTTTCTCAACTAGTAGTGCGATGTACTATACTTCTTGTCTAGTTCTAGTATAGTGCACCAGTTTTGAACTCTTGAATCTCAGGGCCAAGGAGCTACAGTTGGAAGTGGAGGGTACTACTATTCTCTAGAACCATCATTGTACTATCAATGTAGGGAAAGTACACCTGAGTAGTGGCCTAGTGGGTACTGTCGGTGCTCTATTCAGCCGCTCCTCTCACGTAGCTGGCCTACTCAGCCGCTCCTCTCACGCACACACTAGCTGTCTGTTTATCAGCTACGGTTACTACGGGGGGCAGAACATTTGAGTTATTTGATACAGCGAGACTAGGCTTTTCGCTTCCATTTGTGGAGGTGTAATGGATCTCGTCGAACTTTGTTAGTAGTTCCTTCTTTATGAATGAGATGAAGCAAAGCTTTTGCCTCCGTTTCAAAAAAACACATCAATAGGAATTTCTTTTATAGTGGAGTTGATAATGGAGTGAAGTCCATGCGTGCAACGCCACAAGCTACAGAGTAGTAGTAGAGCACTTTATGTACAGAGCCATATTGCACAGTTCCCAATGCCCCGCCAGGCTTTTCCGGCTCCTCAGGCTTAATTGGGAGGCGCTAGTTTAAATATGCTACTAGCTGATGAGGAAGCTGCAAGCGAGGTGCGGCTAGGGCGAGCACGCGAGCCACGGGATGCTGGGAAGGAAAACCCGTTCATGTGGCTAGGCTATCCAGTGCACCCAGATTGTGGGGCCGCACATCCGTTTGACTTCAAAACTCCAACTACCCGTGTAAAATATTGGCTCGCGGCAAAGTGTAGTAGTACTATTTTAACAAAAAAGGCCATCGTGCGTTCGGCCAAGATCAAACCCACAAAACGAGGTATACACTCCCGCGACCACTAGTAGTACTCGTTGGAGTACAACGCAACCTAGAATCGCCTTTTGTCACTAATAGTACGTACATTGTTCCTTACAAGAAAACCCTAATAATGCAAGAAACCACTAAAATGCCAAGAAACTACTACCACTTGCATACATGGCAGACTTAAGATAAGACTACCTTATCAACCATTGTACATGCTCTTACCAACAAAAATCCTCGAGTGACCTCCTACCTCCGACCCGTCCACCTAGTCATCCTCGTCCATGGGACGCAGCTACCGCCGCCGGCAGAAGGCGAGGTCAAAACCGCAGGCGTTGCGGAGCCCATATTGCGGCAGCCCGGATGCCAGCTCCGTCCGGCGCTTGCGGCTGCTGTCGGTGTCAAAATCGGCAGATCTCGGGTAGGGGGTCCCGATCTGTGCGTCTTAGGCTGATGGTAACAGGAAGCGAGGGACACAATGTTTACCCAGGTTCGGGCCCTCCCGATGGAGGTAAAACTCTACTTCTTGCTTGATTAATACTGAAGATATGAGTAGTACAAGAGTAGATCTACCACGAGATCGTAGAGGCTAAACCCTAGGAGCTAGCCTATGATGGTATGACTGTAATTGTGATCGGCCTTCTAAGGACCACCCTCTCCGGTTTATATAGACACCGGAGAGGGCTAGGGTTTACATGGAGTCGGTTACAAGGAAGGAAACACAATATCCGGATCGCCAAGCTTGTCTTCCACGCAAAGGAGAGTCCCATCCGGACACAGGCCGGAGTCTTGAGTCTTGTATCTTCACGCTTCAATAGTCTGGAAAATGTATATAGTCCGGCTATCCAGATACCCCCCAATCCAGGAGTCCCTCAGTAGCCCCTGAACCAGGCTTCAATGACGATGAGTCCGGCGTGCAGTCTTGTTTTCGGCATTGCAAGGCGGATTCCTTCTCCGAATACTCCAAAGTAATTATCAAACACTCAGACCGTGTCCGGATCTACAAGATGATCTTCACATACCATTGTAGGGAACACAGCATAAATCCGTTCGGCTGGCAATCTCCGTACGTCGTGCCCTTGCATCGGGGCCTGGTCCAACACGAACCGGAGTTTCTTGCCCCACCTCAACTCGCGTTGTGAGGCGGTTTTATTGGCACGTCCTGCCAAAGCAGAGATCGTGTTCCTCTTATTACAGGATCTTTCATCAATATGGGCATGTGTGACCCCACGATGACCATTGGTATGACTCCGTGTATTTTTGGATAAGTCTCAAGTGGTCATGCTGAGGACTCTTGATATTCATCCCCTTTATAAAAGGGCCGAGGCTTATGCCTCTTTTTCACCTCCCTTGCTCCTTCTCGCACCTCGAGTTCTAACACCCAAGACCTAAGCTCCAACACCCCAGATCCTCCAATATGTCCGGATCCGACACAAAAGGCCGGTGGGTGGCCTCCTTGATCCAAGAGGAGGACATTGCGAAGCTTAGGGAGGTCAGATACCTGACCACCGATATCCAGCACAGGCTTCCTGCTCTACGGCAGGTTATCCCTACACCGGAGCCCAATGAGAGCGTTGTGTTTGTTCCTCACTTCCTCCGAGGCCTGGGCCTCACCCTCGACACCTTTGTGAGGCGGCTCATGTTCTACTATGGGTTGGATTTTCATGATCTGGCTCCGGATGCTATCCTCCATATCTCGTCGTTTATTATTGTGTGCGAAGCTTTTCTCCACGTCACCCCACACTTCGGCTTATGGCTCAAGACCTTCAATGTGAAGCCGAAGATGATCGAGGGGCGACATGCAGAGTGCGGAGGTGCCATAATAAGTAGGAACGCCGACGCCCCATGGCCAGAGGGTTCTTTCTCGGAAGTATCCGATGTATGGCAACGGAGGTGGCTTTATATTACGGCCCCCAGAGGCACAAAGTGGGTAGCCGCCCCCGAGTTCCGCTCGGGCCCTCCGTCACAGTTGGCGTCTTGGACCGACGTAGGACGGAATTGGGGGCCCGCTGGCGATGTACCAGTACTGCAGAATCACATCCGCTTCTTGAGAGGGACATAAATCTTGTCAGCATAATTCAAGTGATGCTAATCCGACGGATGTTGCCGTGCAAACGTCGGCCTCTCTGGATATGGGAGTTCAATTCAGAGGGTCCGCGGACTATTAAGCACTTCGTCTGCCTGAAGCTCGAAGGGATGTGTAAATTATTCTTCGGACCACAAGTAAAGTGTCCGAACACCACCGAGGATGCGGGCCTAAGATACAACCGCCTAGATGCCCAAGTAAGTAACCTTAAAGCCGGACACTTCGTTTATATTTGTCATAACCGTTATTCTGAAAAACCCTCCGTGGCCAGGAATGGCTCAACAAGGCGGAGAGAATCAGGTGTCCGGCGCCACTTCCTGAAGGCTCGCCTGGTCCAACCGTTGCTAAGATGCTTGGCCGGGTGCTCAGCAAAATGCCCTCAGGGAAAGGCGAAGGGAAGGGCAGTGAAGCCGAACTTCACAGACTATGCATCCAAACTGGGGGAATCGTTACCTCCCCTGAGGAGGATAGTCAGGAAG
Source organism: Triticum dicoccoides (assembly GCF_002162155.2). Taxonomy (NCBI): domain Eukaryota; kingdom Viridiplantae; phylum Streptophyta; class Magnoliopsida; order Poales; family Poaceae; genus Triticum; species Triticum dicoccoides. Next base: position 442,334,459 of record NC_041381.1, on the reverse strand, counting down.
AGGAGGCAAAAGCCTCCTCCCCGCGCGGGAGGAAGAGGGCCGCCTCCGAAGACTTGGAGACGGAGATGCCCAAGTAAGGGAAGAAGGTATCACCATGGGGCTTTGCCGCGACGGGCACCCTCACCGCGTCGTGCCCACCAACGAGCCAGCCCTCCACCGAGCTGTAAGTTAATTGTTAATTCGAAGGTATGATGTTTCTCCGAGATCCATAACCAGGACTTCGTCTTCCGCAGTCCAGCTAACGGCTCTTCTCAACAGAGTTCGTCTTTGGGGGATCTTCCTCCAGAGATGATGGAGAGTGAGACCCCACCCACCTCTCCGCCTCATGAAGCGGGCGACACTGAGGTGTCGTCACGGAGGAGTCCGGATCTGCCGAAGCCGGAAGCTAGTACGTCAGTCGCCCTGAGCCCGGAGCGTTTGGCTCCCACGGGGGGCGATGAGAAGGGTCCGGCACAGTTGGATGTCTGACCGTACGTACTGACAGGTATTCTGGAGCGAGCCGCGCTCTCGGAGGAGCACCGCTCATTAATGAGCATGGTGCTCACGAAGATTTCATCCTCTACAAGTGGTTTGAATGAGGCATTTACGAGCCTGCTCAAAGGCTTTGAGGTATGTAGTGAAAATGCACTATTTTTTGGTTGTGAGGCACGCGCTACGTGTGCTCCATATGGAAAGTAGCCCCTGAGACTCTGGTTGCCCGCCATAGGCGGCAAACGGGGGATCATATAGTAACGACTGCGCTGTACATGTGCGCTGGTATCTAAGGATCCGGCAGCCGACTAGTTTGTTGAAGTTGCCGGACTAAGGAGGCAGATCGGATCTATCGATGCCGATATCATGCTGGTGAGCAAGCGGCTGGAAGAGTCACCGGGTATGTGCTCCGCTTCCCTTATTACGTTGTAAAGGAAAATTCGAGAGGGGCATAATATTAATGCAATGTGTTTGTACTGTAGATGGTGCTGCTGCCGTGGAGGCCCTGAGGGCGGAACTTGCTCAGGCCAAGGAACAAGCTCGGGCTAGCAACGCGGCTGCCCTAAAGGCGGCCGAAGAATTGAGAGCCGAACAGGCTGCTCATCGCCGAAGCGAGGAAAAGATAGCCGAAATGGCTGCGGAGTTGAAAAATGTCGCTGACCGGTATGTACTCCTTGAAAAGGAGTATAAGGCTAGTTCGGCCGAGCTAGACAAGGCACTTAATGCCACCAAAGAGATGCGAACCGAGATCCGGGGTATGCGGGAGGAGCTCCAACAGGCCGATAAAATCGTGGCTGGGGGCTCCTACTTACTGCGGACGAAGTTTTTGGGTTCGAAGTATGCTCCCCTGGCTGGACGCTGGAGTCCTGCGGACGCATATGCGGACTTGGCAAATAGTACAGCTGACGCTGCCAAGTTCTCCGAGGATCAAGGTGATAAGGAAGTGGAGAAGCTTTTCGGGTCGCAATTTAATGCTCCCACTCGCCCGGTACCGTTAAATGAGAAGGTGGCTGCTGTGGCAGAGCTTCACATGCTGTCCGGGCTTGCAATGCAGTCTGTAATAGACCATCTTTGGCCGAAGGGGCCTAAGCTGGACAATTACTTTGGTTTGGTGCAACAATTCCTTGGGGCTGTATCTCGGATCGACGTCATGAGGAGGTCAGCGTGCAAAGAAGGTGCACGAATGGCTCTTGCCCGCGTTAAAGCCTATTGGACGGATATCGAGGCCAGCATTATAGCGACCCAGGATCCGGCGGGAGGCCAATATCCGGCTGAGCACTACTTGGCGCAGGTCACAGAAGGTGCCCGCCTAACAGAAGCGCAGTGTTAGAAGAATGTTTTGTTCGAGTGATAAGTCGAATCATTGTAAAAACAATGTTTATTTTGATTATGAGGCTATATTTATACTTTTTGCCTGAAAATATGATTGTGTCCCCTGTGCGGCCGTTTATATATATATAAGTAATCTGAAAGTTAGCAGTCGTTGGCTTCAGCCCCCACGCATACAATGCGGGGGTGTTCGCAAAAAATATGCTTAATCACACTTGATCCAACGTCTTGGTCCACTAAGGAGGTAATCGCACGTCGAACTAGGCAACCAGACTATATAGCTGTAACACTTTCGCTTAGCCATGGGAGTCTAATGGTGGGGCTACGATGTAGCCCCTGGTACCTGCGTGTGCATACGAATACGGGCGCGTATGTACATGGTCGGGAAACGGCCTTTCGTTAATGCGGAGGAATCCTAATGATTCCGGTGAGTCTTCGAGTGGTTGAACAGTCTCTCACTGTATCATGACAGTCAGTTTTTGGCTTTCTCTACTGAGGTGCTTATTCAGAATAACCGAGGCACAATCGCAGTAATTCTCCTTTGGCCGCCTTAGCCGATAATAACAGAACGTAAGGCGGCAAACCCAGGAGCCGGGCAAACCCAACATTTGACCAAAGACATGATTCAGAGCTGGTGCATATAAGGCCAAACTCGTGACGCCGAACACTCCTGAAGGTATTCGGTCTTTGTAAAAGAAAATAGGCTGAACAAAGCCTATTATAAACCCTATATTTCCAGGTACGTGCGTTTAATCTGTCATGGCGAAATGCCAATAACGGCAGTATCCTCTGTGTGTATGGAACCCATGGGATGGTTAAACAACAAGAGGCTGTAGAAAAGGTTTACACAGGGGCTTAATCTAAAAAGAAACATGTTGAACTGGGCCTTGCTGCACGTCTGCGCCTTTCTCTCCATTGTGTCGTATCCTGGAAGGGTATCGCGCGAACGTTGTCCGTGGAAAAAATAAAACTCGTAGGAGAGTACGGCGTAAGTATGCGATAAAAGTGTAAGATGTTGGCTTGCCGATAAGGTTGAGCCAAGTGTGGGGCTGTATTAAAAGTTATAGCCCCTGGTGTCTGCTATGGGATTACATATACGGTGCCCTTGTTCAGTTTTATCCGGGCTACCGGACTCGTCTAACCGTGTCTGTGGTCTTAATGACCAGTCATGTTTTTGATAGTGGAGGCCGTGAATAGTCCGGCCGCTAGGGCCGTCGCATGTTCCTCTACGCGTGAAGAGCGCTCTGTGATTCCACTAACGGTGATGATGCCATGTGGACCGGGCATCTTGAGTATAAGGTAGCCATAGTGCGGCAATACGTTGAAGCGGGCGAAGGCCGTTCTTCCCAGCAATGCGTGATAGCCGCTTTGGAAGGGTGCGATGGTGAAGAGTAGTTCTTCGCTTCTAGAGTTGCCTGGGGAGCCAAATGTTACCTCCAGTATGACGGAGCCCCTGCCGTAGGCTTCAACGCCTGGTATCACCCCTTCAAAGGTGGTGTTGCTTTGGCTAATTCTGGATGGTTTTATCCTCATCCTGCGGACAGTGTCCTCGTATATTAAGTTGAGACTACTGCCGCCGTCCATGAGGACACGGGTGAGACGGTATCCGTCGATTATTGGGTCAAGCACCAAGGCCTTTGATCCTCCGCACCGAATACTACTTCGGCTGTCCATGTGATCGAAGGTGATGGGATAAGACATCCAGTGCATCTCTCTATGCACGCGTTCGTGCCTTCTCGTGGATGTGTGAGTCGTGTGGATCATGTTTACTGTTTTAACCTCTGGCGGGAATTTTTCTGTCCCCCAGTGTTCGTCCGGCGAGGTTCATCCTCGTCTTCACTTGGTGTTTCCCTTCCCCTGTGTTCGGCATTTAATTTGCCGGCTTGCTTGAAGACCCAGCATTCTCTATGCGTGTGGTTCACAGGTTTCTCCGAGGTGCCATGAATTTGGCACAGTCTGTCCAGGACTCTGTTCAGATCGGACGGTCCCTCTTTACTGCCCTTAAATGACTTCTTTGCTGATCAGGTCAAGGGCCCCTGAATCCGGCATTGACCGTTGTGTTGTCCGGGCTCTCTTCCTTGTTTTGGCATTTGTGTTTATTATGCCATGGCTTCCCGTTGCCATCCCTTATTTGGGATGTGCTAGGGTCGCTGGTGCCTTTACGGGCTAGCCAACTATCTTCACCCGCGCAAAAGCGGGTCATAAGGCTTGTTAAGGCTGCCATTGTCCTTGGCTTTTCTTGGCCGAGGTGTCGGGCGAGCCACTCGTCGCGGATGCTGTGTTTGAATGCTGCTAAGGCTTCAGCGTTCGGACAATCGACAATTTGATTCTTCTTTGTGAGGAATCTGTTCCAAAGCTTGTGGGCGGACTCTCCGGGCTGTTGGATTATGTGACTTAGATCGTCCGCATCCGGAGGCCGGACATAAGTCCCTTGAAAATTGGCCCTGAAAGCGTCCTCGAGTTCCTCCCAACTCCCAATTGAATTTTCGGGGAGGCTTTTCAACCAGTGTCGAGCTGGTCCCTTCAACTTGAGGGGAAGGTATTTGATGGCATGGAGGTCATCCCCACGAGCCATGTGAATATGCAAGATAAAATCCTTGATCCAGACCCCTGGATCTATCGTTCCGTCGTATGCCTCTATGTTCACAGGTTTAAAACCTTGTGGGAATTCATGGTCCAGTACTTCTTCGATGAAGCACAGGGGGTGAGCAGCCCCTCTGTATCTGGACGCGCTGTGGCATGCAGTCGGCTGTTGTTGTGTCCGGTGTTTATTCTGAACTAGTATTTGGCTTGTATGATCATTTTGGTAACCATAATCCCCCGCCGGGGTGTGTCCTTTAGATCCGTGGATGGACTTGGCCGCACCGGCTTTCTTATCCAGATGCTCACGTAGATCGTGCGCGGCGTAAGTAGCCATTCTGTTGCGATTGTGAAGCGGTACGTCTGATCTCCTGGTCGTAATATTCTTTGGTGGAACGGCCTCGTCGTCGAATTCTGGCAGTAGCTTGCGTTTGGGGTAGCTCTTTGTATCGCAATCGTCGCCATATCGTTCTTCAGTGTCTAGCACTTTATTCCATCTGCGATTGAGCGTTTCCTGTGCAGCTTTGAGCCATTGCTTCTGCTTATTTAGACTTCTCGTTGTGGCCATAAGCTATCTGTGGAGGTTGTCTCATTCCACGCGTTCTTCCGAAATGATGAATGCATCATCGTCCGGACTATGTTCTTGTCCTCCTTGGGTCATTGTGATCGGGCATTTGATCCAAACTCTGTTCGGCGTGACCTGGCTCGTCCTGCTCCATCGCTGGGTCCATGTGGTTGTTATTGCCTTCGGGGTTTACCGGTATGTCGATCCTTCTTGCGCTCTTGTCACTATTTCTACTGTTGCTGGACTTTGAGCGGCGTCTGCACTGCCGTTTTGGCTTTTGACCGGGTGTTTTATCTTCCGGATTATCGCCGTCGTCCTCCTTGGGCGTATCCACCATGTATATATCGTGTGATGAGGTAGTAGTCCTGTGCCCCGGAGATTCCGAAGCTTCTCCTGCATCGTCGTCCATACCGTCGATGTCTTCGGAGTCGAAGTCAAGAATGTCGGTTAAATCATCGATCGTAGCAATGAAGTGGGTTGTGGGTGGGCAGCGAATTCCTTCATCGTCTGCTTCCCACTCAAGCCGGACATAGTTCAACCCAGAGCCTCCCGACAAAGAGACAGACTTTAATAGTTCAGCATGTCGCCAAAGGGCGAGTGCTGGAAGATGTCCGCAGCGGTAAACTCCATTACCGGAGCCCAACCTGGCTCGGCTGGCTCGAGGGTGTGCGGACCGGAACCAACAACCGGATACGAGTCCGGGGGCCCGAGGTTACAGGCTTCTACAGAGGTGAGACCTGTGTTCGGCTCCACCGCCGATGAGTATGCGGCCTGTGGGGCAGGGTCCACTCCTCCGTCCTTAGGAAACACAACCTGCTCCGGATTTAGATCCGGGGCTACTGCAGGGGTGATATCCCGAGCATTGTCCGATAGCAGGTCTAAGCCGTGCTCATCGTGACTGTTCGGTGCTCCTGGCGCAGGCCCAAATCCGTCGAAGATCTAGTCTCCACGAATATCCTCCGTGTAGTTGAAGTTTCCGAACCTGACCTGGTGGCCAGGGGCATAGCTGTCGATCTGCTCCAGATGGCCAAGTGAATTGGCCCGCAGTGCGAAGCCGCCGAACACGAAGATCTGTCCGGGGAGAAAAGTCTCGCCCAGGGCCGTGTTATTGATGATTGAAGGTGCCATCAAGCCCTGCAGCGACGACATAGAGGAACTCTCAATGAAAGCACCAATGTCAGTGTCAAAATCGGCGGATCTCGGGTAGGGGGTCCCGATCTGTGCGTCTTAGGCTGATGGTAACAGGAATCGAGGGACACAATGTTTACCCAGGTTCGGGCCCTCTCGATGGAGGTAAAACCCTACTTCCTGCTTGATTAATACTGAAGATATGAGTAGTACAAGAGTAGATCTACCACGAGATCGTAGAGGCTAAACCCTAGGAGCTAGCCTATGATGGTATGATTGCAATTGTGATCGGCCTTCTAAGGACCATCCTCTCCGTTTTATATAGACACCGGAAAGGGCTAGGGTTTACATGGAGTCGGTTACAAGGAAGGAAACACAATATCTGGATCGCCAAGCTTGTCTTCCACGCAAAGGAGAGTCCCATCCAGACACGGGTCGGAGTCTTGAGTCTTGTATCTTCACGCTTCAATAGTCCAGACGATGTATATAGTCTAGCTGTCCGGATACCCCCCAATCCAGGACTCCCTCAGCTGTTAGCTAGCCAAGATAGCTCCGTCCAGCTGCTTGTCTACAAGGTTTGCTAGCTAGATTGGCATGGCAGCGCAGCGGCTTGCTCGCGCGTGCCGTGCTAAGGCCACCCCTCTGGCTCGAGCGAAGGCCAGCGCGGCGGCTTGCTCGCTCGTGAGTCACGCTCGGGCCAGCTGATACGTCTCCAACGTATCTATAGTTTTTGATTGTTCCATGCTATTATATTATCTGTTTTGAATGATTATGGGCTTTATTATACACTTTTATATTACTTTTGGGACTAACCTATTAACCGGAGGCCCAACCCATATTGTTGTTTTATTGCCTGTTTCAGTATTTCGAAGAAAAGGAATATCAAACGGAGTCCAAACGGAATTAAACCTTCCCCATCGTGATTTTTTGGAAGAATATCATCCTGGAGGCTTGGAGATCAAGTCAGAAGACCCTCGAGGAGCCGAGGAGATAGGGGGGCGCCCCCCCCTACAGGGTGCGGCCCCTATCTTGTGGACCCCTCGAGCACCCTCCGACCGACTTCTTTCACCTATATATGCCTACGTACCCTAAAACTATCAAATATCAAGATAGATCGGGAGTTCCACCGCCGCAAGCCTCTATAGCAAACAAAAACCACTCGGGAGCCCGTTTCAGCACCCTGCCGGAGGGGGATCCCATCACCGGTGGCCATCTTCATCATCCCGACGCTCTCCATGACGAGGAGGGAGTAGTTCACCCTCGGGGCTGAGGGTATGTACCAGTAGCTATGTGTTTGATCTCTCTCTCTCGTGTTCCCTCTAAGGCACGATCTTGATGTATCCTGAGCTTTGCTATTATAGTTAGATCTTATGATGTTTCTTCCCCCTCTACTCTCTTGTGATGAATTGAGTTTCCCCTTTGAAGTTATCTTATCAGATTGAGTCTTTTATGAGAACACTTGATGTATGTCTTGCCGTGCTTATCTGTGATGACAATGGGATACCATGTGCCACTTGATGTATGTTTTGGTGACCAACTTGCGGGTTCCGCCCATGAACCTATGCATAGGAGTTGGCACACGTTCTTGACTCTCCGGTAGAAACTTTGGGGCACTCTTTGAAGCACTTTGTGTTGGTTGGATGAATCTGAGATTGTGTGATGCATATCGTATAATCATGCCCACAGATACTTGAGGTGACAATGGAGTATCTAGGTGACATTAGAGTTTTGGTTGATTTGTGTCTTAAGGTGTTATTCTAGTACGAACTCTTTTATAGATCGATCCGAAAGAACAACTTTGAGGTGGTCTCGTACCCTACCATAATCTCTTCGTTTGTTCTCCGCTATTAGTGGCTTTGGAGTGACTCTTTGTTGCATGTTGAGGGCTTGTTATATGATCTATGTATGTTATTATTGTTGAGAGAACTTGCACTAGTGAAAGTATGAACCCTAGGCCTTGTTTCCTATCATTGCAATATCGTTTACGCTCACTTTTATCGCTCGCTACCTTGCTGTTTTTATAATTTCAGATTACAAAAACCTATATCTACTATCTATTTTGCACTTGTATCACCATCTCTTCGCCGAACTAGTGCACCTATACAATTTACCATTGTATTGGGTGTGTCGGGGACATAAGAGACTCTTTCTTATTTGGTTGCAGGGTTGTTTGAGATAGACCATCTTCATCCTACGCCTCCTACGGATTGATAAACCTTAGGTCATCCACTTGAGGGAAATTTGCTACTGCTACAAACCTGTGCACTTGCAGGCCCAACAACGTTTACAAGAAGAAGGTTGTGTAGTAGACATCAAGCTCTTTTCTGGCGCCGTTGCCGGGGAGGTGAGTGCTTGAAGGTATATCTTTAGACCTTGCAATCGAATCTTTTTGTTTCTTGTTTTATCACTAGTTTAGTTTATAAAAGAAAATTACAAAAAAATAGAATTGAGTTTGTCTCATACGCTTCATCTTTTTAATATCTTTCGTGAGAATGATGGAAAGGAAAATTGTGCTCAAGTGCTAGAAGAAGAATGCATTAAAATGCTTGGTACTAGATCTTTGTATGATGAGCATGATTGCAATGTCATTAGTATGAATTCCTTGAATATCCATGATGCTAATGATATGCAAAGCCACAAGCTTGGGGAATCTATGTTTGATGAATATGATATATTTTGTCACCCAAGCTTTGATGAGCAAATTTATTATGATGAAAGCATGCCTCCTATTTATGATGATTATATTGATGAAAGTGGGTTTGCAAGAGTTTCAACTTTAGGAAGTAGTGATCCCACTATTTTGGAGGATGTTGAATCTTATTGTGATGAATATGAAAGTGGATTTGGAAGAGTGTCAACTTTATTTAGTGATGATTCCACTATTTCGGAAGAGGTTCCAATTGATTATGAGAACAAAGTTGCTATCTATGATGATTATTGTGATGACTTGTATGCTATTAAGAATAATGATAACCATGAAACTTGTCATCATGATTTTAGTTTTCAATTGGATTATGCCTCACATGATAATTATTTTGTTGAGTTTTCTCCCACTACTATTCATGAGAAGAATTTTGCTTATGTGGAGAGTAGCAAATTTTCTATGCTAGTAGATCATGAAAAGAATGCTTTACGTGCTGGTTATATTGTTGAATTCATTCATGATGCTACTGAAAATTATTATGAGGGAGGAACATATGCTTGTAGGAATTGCAATAATATCAAGTTTCCTCTCTATGTGCTTCAAGTTTTGAAAATATGCTTGTTTTACCTTCCTATGCTTGTTGATTATTGTTCCCATAAGTTGTTTGCTCACAAAATCCCTATGCATAGGAAGTGGGTTAGACTTAAATGTGCTAGTCATATGCTTCATGATGCTCCCGTTATGTTTCAATTCTTATCTTTTTTGTCAGCATCATTGCCATCATCATGCCTAGCTAAAAAGGCGTTAAAGAAAAGCGCTTGTTGGGAGACAACCCAATATTTATCCTTACTGTTTTTGTGTGTACACATGATTATGCTACTGTAGTAATCATGTTTTATAACTTTTGTTTCAATAAAGTGCCAAGTAGAACCTTTGGGAAGACTTGAGTGAAGTTTATGTGATCTTGCTGTAAAAAACAGAAACTTTAGCGCTCACGAGGTTAGCTGCCATTTTTTTACTGGAGAGTGATTTTAGGTTGATTCTTTTTGAAGATGATTAATAGACAAATTTCTCAGGTCCAGCAATTTATTTCATAAATTTTGGGGTTCCATAAGTATACGTTTGATACAGATTACTACAGACTGTTCTGTTTTTGAACGATTCTGTTTTCTATGTGCTGTTTGCTTATTTTGATGAATCTATGAGTAGTATCGGAGGGTATGAACCATAGAGAAGTTATAATACAGTAGATATTACACCAATATGAATTTATAATGAGTTCATTACAGTACCTAAGTGGTGGTTTTATTTTCTTATACTAACGGAGCTTACAAGTTTTGTTTTTGAGTTTTGTGTGGTTGAAGTTTTCAAGTTTCGGGTAAAGATTCGATGGAATACGGAATAAGGACTGGAAAGAGCCTAAGCTTGGGGATGCCCAAGGCACCCAAAGGTAATATTCAAGGACAACCAAGAGCCTAACCTTGGGGATGCTCCGGATGGCATCCCCTCTTTCGTCTTCGTTCATCGGTAACTTTACTTGGAGCTATATTTTTATTCACCACATGATATGTGTTTTGCTTGGAGCGTCAATTTATTTTGTTAGTTTTTGCTTTCTGTTAGTTATAATAATGTTTTGCATCTTTAGTTTCAATAAAAATGTCAAGGATAGCGTTTGCCATGCTTATTTTGCTAGTATACATGTTGCTGTTTGAAAACAGAAAGTTTACCGCTGTTGCAAAAATTCCCTAGAGAAGTCAGAGAATGGTATAATGTTGAATCTTTTTGCATAGTAAGATCTGATTAATTTATTACAGTGGGAATTTTAGTTCATAATTTTTGGAGTCAGGGAAGTATTGATACTCTTGCATTATTTACAGACTGTACTGTTTTGGCAGATTGCTGTTATGTTTGCATTGTTTGCTTATGTTTGCTTGTTTAATGATTCTATTTGAGGATAGGAGTATTAAATATGCAGAGGCATTTAGTATGCAATGTTGAATAATAATTTTAGTAATTTGTTATAGTAGAAAAGGATAAGGTTTTGCATTGGTTTATACTAACCTATCTCACGAGTTCTTGTTGAGTTTGTTGTGAATGAAGCTTTTGATAAAAAGAAGAGAAACCATGATATGATAGGAATTAAGGAGACATAAAAGCTCAAGCTTGGAGATGCCCAAGGCACCCCAAGATAATATTTCAAGAAGTCTCAAGCATCTAATCTTGGGGATGCCCCGGTAGGCATCCCACCTTTCTTCTTCAACAACTATCGGTTAGTATCGGTTGAGCCTAAGTTTTTTGCTTCTTCACATGAGTCGTGCTATCCTTGCATTGTCATTTATTTTGTTTTGCTTGATGTTTGAATAAGATACCAAGATCTGAAATTCTTTAATGAGAGAGAGTCTTCACATAGTTACACAATTATTCTAGCTACTCATTGATCTTCACTTATATCTGTTGGAGTAGTTTGTCGTTTGCTCTAGTGCTTCACTTATATCTTTTAGAGTACGACGGTGGTTTTATTTTGTAGAAATTAATCAACTCTCATGCTTCACTTATATTATTTTGAGAGTCTTAAACAGCATGGTAATTTGAATGAAAACTATCATAGGAAGTGAATTGGATGCTATGATCAATTTGATACTTGATAATTGTTTTGAGATATGGAGGTAGTGATATTAAAGTCATGCTAGTTGGGTGATTATGAATTTAAAGAATACTTGTGTTGAAGTTAGCAAGTCCCGTAGCATGCATGTATGGTGAACCGCTTTGTGATGAAGTTGGAGCACAATTTTATTTATTGATTGTCTTCCTTATGAGTGTCGGTCGGGGACGAGCGATGGTCTTTTCCTACCAATCAATCCCCCTAGGAGCATGCGCGTAGTGCTTTGGTTTTTGATGACTTCCAGATTTTTGCAACAACTACATGAGTTCTTTTGACTAATGTTGAGTCCATGGATTATACGCACCCTTTCACCCTTCCACCATTGCTAGCCTCTCTTGTGCCACGCAATTTTTGCAGGTACCATACACCCACCATATACCTTCCTCAAAAGAGCCACCATACCTACCTGTTATGGCACTTCCATAGCCATTCCGAGATATATTGCCCTGCAACTTTCCACCGTTCCGTTCATATGACACGCATTACTTTTGTCATATTGCTCTTTGCATGATCATGTAGTTGACATCATAATTGGGGCAAGGCCACTTTCATAATTTTCATACATGTCGCTCTTGATTCATTGCATATCCCGGTACACCGCCGGAGGCATTCATATAGAGTCATATGTTGTTCTAGCTTTGAGTGTAAATCCATAAAAGTGTGTTAATCTTCATTATTAGAGCATTGTCCTCGTGAGGAAAGGATGATGAAGGCTATGATTCCCCCACAAGTCGGGATGAGACTTCGAACTTTACAAAAAGAAAGAAAAATGAGAAAAGAAAAAAATGAGAAAGGCCAAAAAGAAAAAAAGAGAGAAAGGCCAAAGAAAAAAAAGAAAAAAAGGAAAAAAGAAAAAGAAAAAAATAAAATGAGAGAAAAAGAGAGAAGGGACAATGCTACTATCTTTTTTTTCCACACTTGTGCTTCAAAATACCACCATGATCTTCATGATAGAGAGTCTCATATGTTGTCACTTTCATATACTAGTGGGAATTTTTCATTATAGAACTTGGCTTGTATATTCCAATGATGGGCTTCCTCAAAAGTGCCCTAGGTCTTCGTGAGCAAGCAAGTTGGATGCACACCCACTTAGTTTCTTTTGTTGAGCTTTCATATATTTATAGCTCTAGTGCATCTGTTGCATGGCAATCCCTACTCACTCACATTGATATCTATTAATGGGCATCTCCATAGCCCGTTGATACACCTAGTTGATGTGAGACTATCTTCTCCTTTTTGTCTTCTCCACAACCACCATTCCATTCCACATATAGTGCTATGTCCATGGCTCACGCTCATGTATTGCGTGAAAGTTGAAAGAGTTTGAGATTATTAAAGTATGAAACAATTGCTTGGCTTGTCATCGGGGTTGTGCATGATTAAATACTTTGTGTGACGAAGATAGAGCAACAGCCAGACTATATGATTTTGTAGGGATAACTTTCTTTGGCCATGTTATTTTGAGAAGACATGATTACTTTGATTAGTATGCTTGAAGTGTTACTATTTCTTTTATCAATATGAACTTTTATTTTGAATCATTTGGATCTGAATATTCATGCCACAATAAAGAGAAATTGCATTGAGAATCATGCTAGGTAGCATTCCACATCAAAAATTCTGTTTTTATCATTTACCTACTCGAGGACGAGCAGGAATTAAGCTTGGGGATGCTTGATACATCTCCAACGTATCTATAATTTTTGATTGTTCCATGCTATTATATTATCAGTTTTGAATGATTATGGGCTTTATTATACACTTTTATATTACTTTTGGGACTAGCCTATTAACCGGAGGCCCAGCCCATATTGCTGTTTTATTGCCTGTTTCAGTATTTCGAAGAAAAGGAATATCAAACTGAGTCCAAACGGAATGAAACCTTCGGCATCGTGATTTTTTGGAAGAATATCATCCTGAAGGCTTGGAGATCAAGTCAGAAGACCCTCGAGGAGTCCAGGAGATAGGGGGCGCACCCCCCTAAGGGCGCGGCCCCCTGTCTCGTGGACCCCTCGAGCACCCTCCGACCGACTTCTTTCGCCTATATATGCCTACGTACCCTAAAACCATCGAATATCAAGATAGATCGGGAGTTCCGCCGCTGCAAGCCTCTGTAGCCACCAAAAACCTCTCAGGAGTCCGTTCCGGCACCCTGCCGGAGGGGGATCCCATCACCAGTGGCCATCTTCATCATCCCGGCGCTCTCCATGACGAGGAGGGAGTAGTTCACCCTCGGGGCTGAGGGTATGTACCAGTAGCTATGTGTTTGATCTCTCTATCTTGTGTTCCCTCTAAGGCACGATCTTGATGTATCCCGAGCTTTGCTATTATAGTCGGATCTTATGATGTTTCTTCCCCCTCTACTCTCTTGTGATGAATTGAGTTTCCCCTTTGAAGTTATCTTATCGGATTGAGTCTTTTATGGGAACACTTGATGTATGTCTTGCCGTGCTTATCTGTGGTGACAATGAGATATCATGTGCCACTTGATGTATGTTTTGGTGACCAACTTGCGGGTTCCGCCCATGAACCTATGAATAGGTGTTGGCACACGTTCTTTGAAGTACTTTGTGTTGGTTGGATGAATCTGAGATTGTGTAATGCATATCGTATAATCATGCCCACGGATACTTGAGGTGACAATGGAGTATCTAGGTGACATTAGGGTTTTGGTTGATTTGTGTCTTAAGGTGTTATTCTAGTACGAACTCTTTTATAGATTGATCCGAAAGAATAACTTTGAGGTGGTTTCGTACCATACCATAATCTCTTCGTTTGTTCTCCGCTATTAGTGGCTTTGGAGTGACTCTTCGTTGCATGTTGAGGGCTTGTTATATGATCTATCTATGTTATTATTGTTGAGAGAACTTGCACTAGTGAAAGTATGAACCCTACGCCTTGTTTCCTATCATTGCAAGACCGTTTACGCTCACTTTTATCGCTCGCTACCTTGCTGTTTTTATAATTTCAGATTACAAAAACCTATATCTACTATCTATTTTGCACTTGTATCACCATCTCTTCGTCGAACTAGTGCACCTATACAATTAACCATTGTATTGGGCGTGTTGGGGACACAAGAGACTCTTTGTTATTTGGTTGCAGGGTTGTTTGAGCGAGACCATCTTCATCCTACGCCTCCTACGGATTGATAAACCTTAGGTCATCCACTTGAGGGAAATTTGCTACTGTCCTACAAACCTGTGCACTTGCAGGCCCAAAAACGTCTATAAGAAGAAGGTTGTCTAGTAGACATCACCAGCCTACCAACCCGTGCGGAGGTCGCGCGGCGTCCGGCCCGTCCAGCGGAGTGGCGGCCAACTCGCTCATCACCGGCGCCACCGACGAACACGCATCAGTACTATTTGAAGTAATGTTCAGGAAAATAATGATTTGAGGGGGAATAACAGGATAGAAGGTCAGATGTGGGTCCCTCATGTCAACGGTCAAACAAAATGTGTTGGTTTAAGGTGCCTCATCAGCACGGACGTGTGGGCCAACCCTGTCATAAATGGGTTTAAACGGACCTAATTGGTAGGAGTACTAGGTAGTAGTTTTTGGCATGGATTAAGAAATTTTGGGTATGTTTTTGCTATTTTTTGTACAATAGATACTTCCTAGGGCTGGTTGAAAGTGGTAGTTTTTTGTTAAATACTCTACATATTGTAAGTAGGAGTGAAAGTTAAGCTTTGGAAGCCAATAAGCAAGGCTAGTTACATAGCGCATATGTGTACATGACTGAAAGTAAATATCAACCATGAGTGACTAATATCTTGATGGAAAACTCAAAACTCTCGAATACTAGGAAAAATATGCATGGTTGGAAATACTAGCAATGTTCATGTCCGTTGCAAACGAATCATAATTAGAATAATACTTATTCACAAACTTGGTACAAAACACTCTAATTTTGATATACATATGTCACTAGAGATATATTATGTTTCAATTAGAATATATTCCTTGGGCTGTTTTGGTGAGGTCAGGGAGGGATGTGGGTGGTTTTAAGATACTAATTATGGGTTTTTCTGCAAATTGGTAGACAAGTGGGATGTTGGTGAGAAAAGGCAACAACTTACCTCACAATCGTTAGATGTAGATCTAATGATCAGAAACGACGGATGGCAGACACACCAGCATCACCAACTTATTCTTGTTTAGGAGTACTAGCAAGATCCGTGCATTGCACGGAACATCAAGATGCATTTTTTTATAAAACACTTGTTGTGATTGAGTGGGGTGTGGTGGTGGTTGGTGGTTGGATTGAGCGGAGGCATGGGGATTGACGACGCCGGCAGCGGCCACCAGGCCAGTTTGTTCCAGAGGCTTCCTTTCTTAATTGGTCAACAATGAGGTTCGTTGGAGATAAGGATGAACGAGGGAATGCCTTGTCTGCAAATGTGGTGAGGGGTGCGGGTATCTTTTACTTTAATTTCCAACCGTCAGATATAGATCGGATGGTCTATATTGCAAGATGGCACACGTACCATCATCACCAACTCGGTTTTTTATAAGAGAACAAATATAAGTATGGAGATACAAACGCATTATCGATACTTGCTTCCGTAAACTAGTATCTACATTCTATTCAACGCCTCGACATGTGGGGCCTTAGCACAATGACTTCTCGACTGTGTAAAACAAAGATTTTCCCGTCGCCAACAAGGAGGGGGTGACGGCGGCGCGCTTTTTGGCTTGCTCTAGTCCTAGTAGTCATACTAGGTGGTATAAGCACGTGTAGATTTATTCTTTT
Source organism: Triticum dicoccoides (assembly GCF_002162155.2). Taxonomy (NCBI): domain Eukaryota; kingdom Viridiplantae; phylum Streptophyta; class Magnoliopsida; order Poales; family Poaceae; genus Triticum; species Triticum dicoccoides. The sequence continues at coordinate 442,318,327 of NC_041381.1, read as the reverse complement.
TCACGTCTCGTGTTCGCCGTACTGCCACGACTGTTGATGAATAGATGGTAAGTTATTCATGGGGAAACCCTTGTTGAGCGTGTTTGCGAGAGAGAGAGAGAGAGAGAGAGAGAGAGAGAGAGAGAGAGAGAGAGTGCGTGTGTGATATGTTAGATACTGAGGCAATGATAACAGATTCTTTGTGTCTATGTGTGTGGAGGATAGAGAGAGACATGTACATGGGGCTTTGTGTTGTGTAACGTGGAGACACATATACATACTTAGAGAGTGAGTGTGTGAGATACACATGCGGATATGGGGAGAGATGAGGATCCAGATAAATGGATGTTTGTGTGTGTCTGTGTGTTTGTGCACGCGTTTGTGTGTGAGAGGGAGAGAGTGTATGTGGAGTAGATAGACCACTGATGACGTAAACCTAGTATAAGAGAAGGGGAATGGTGTGACATGGGTAGTAGCGGGATAGCACACGTGCGGGCGGGGGAGCAGACTATTTGGAAGAGACATCGAGTGTGTGTGTAAGAGGGGTGTGAGAGCGAGAGAAAGAGAGAGCTAGCGACGGAGAGAGATAGAGAGGAAGAGAGGGGGCAAGAGGGGTCATTTGTGTCCATAAATGGCGTATAGATAGGGAGACAATGTTGATGTTGTCCGAATTGGCCTATGAACGGAGACGCAAGGGACGCGAGTCATCGTGTGTGTGATAGGGACTTCATGAGAGATCTAGAATAGATGGTGTAGACAAGAATGTGCAAAATAGAGAACGATTATACATTAGGGAGGTATGCAAAGAGTCACGACATATATGTATACAGGGAAGGAGCTGGGGGGTCCACATGCGGGAGAGATAGAAAGAGGAGAGTAGTACACAAGGAGACAAAGTGTACTTGTTCGCAGTGGGGGTGGTGTGTGAGGTGAGTGCGCGAGAACCACATAACTAGGGAGATAGACGTTTGGGGGCGATGTTTTGTGTGTATGGGAAATATACACTCTACATAGTGCGTGTGCATGGGTAAGAGAGATAGCGGGAGACCTAGAGAGTGAGGGAAGAGATGTGTGCATGCCCGAGAGACAAAGTGATAGAGACCTATGTTGGGGTCCGGACTTTACAAGAGAGAGGGTTGTTAATGTGCTTGTGTGTTGGTGTTTGGGGGAGAGAACGACTTCTCTGTGTGTGTGCGTGTGTGTGTGTGTGGTGGGGAGGGGGTTGACTTCGGATAAAGAGTGAGGTGTCTATATTTGAGGGACTTTAGCATAATTGAGATATTGTGCACTCATGGTTGATCAATTTGTTTCACAGTTTGTACTATGAGATAATGATACTTTTGAACATGCGTGATATACCTTAATGTACCAGAATTACAAACCTAAGATTGGAATTTTGGAATTCAACTCCATCATTAGCTTTTGTAATTCATTTAAACGGAGGTACATTTTTTAAGCCGGGATTTCGTGATTTCAAATTCATATATCAAACCGAGAGATATACACATACGGGCACGTTCAAACTTTATAATCATCCACTTTATTCATACACATACACATTTTTGCTTTTGTCATCATATTTAGGATAAACACATTTGGAATTTCATTTGAATTGGACCGTATGATGTATTTGCTTGGAGTAACTCAATGATCCATATTTGAATTGAATGGACAATCTAAGTTTCGAGTTGGAGACATTGATTTTCAAAACTTGCACATTATTTTGCATGCAAAACAAACAAATTATCGGCCATGATATCATAGTCGGCCGTACGAGAGCAGAATACTTATAATTTTAGGCGCCAAAAGCTTTCAAACTTCCCGCTCACATCGAAATATCACGCGCCCGAAAGTTTAGCCCTGCGATATTCCTGTTTTACCCCTGCCACATGAACGGAAAAGGGCTTCTTTGGTAACTCCATTGTTTTCCCCTCTTTGCCCCCAACATTCTTCCCCGGAGCCCCTCCCCTTCCCCTCCCCGACCCCCCCAACCATGGAAAGCCGCCGAATCTAGTCCTCCGCTGCAGCGGTAGACCTCACACCCCACCGGATCTACCTTCCGCACCTTGGAACCCCCAACTGCCAACTCACCACTTCACCGGAGCCGCTTCAGCGACTGGCTTGTCCACCGCTCCAGATCTCCTTGACCGCCATCATGGTCCACCGCACCGGATCTTCTTAACCAGCGCCCTCGTCCACCACGGTGTAGGCCCTTCACTGACTCCCTTGTCCGCCCCTTCGCTAGCCCTTCATACAAGCCCTCGTCCGCCGCAACAGATCCGCCTCACCGAAAGCACTGTACAATGCGCCCGCCGAAGCCTTCGTCCACTGCACCGGACCCGCTCCACGGACGCCATATTCAACTCCACCGGCCCTGCTTTATCGACGCCGCAGCCTCATCAGGTTATTTCAATTTGTATTCCTTCGTTTTTTCTCTTTATCGTGCAACTGTTCACTTACCATAGATGAGCTTTCTTGTATGTCGACAGGCGCCGCAACCGTAGCACCAGAGCCGCTTCAGCGACGGCGACAGCCGGCCCAAACTCAACCGCAACACGAGCACCATCGATGATCCTTAGCTATCAAGTATGACAACGATACCCATACGCCGCCGAGAATCAGGTACTATTATCCAACGGCCGGCGCCTACGTTCACTTTCCTAGCATAAGCACCGCACCTTTGAATTTCTTCAGGGCATCATTCAGTTTTTCATGAGACACGTTATTCTGCTTGCACCTGTAGGGCCATACTTCTGGTAGTGAACATGTTACATGTGCTAAATTACATACCAGTGCACAAATAGTTAATATGCTATAGTTTTGTTCTGATGCCACCTATTGGTTCCATCAGACTGCTTAATGTTCTCTATGATTAATTACACATCATCAAACTAGCATGTGGTTCCGCTGCTTTTTGTTCGTTTTACCCTACATTTTTTGATGCTAGCTATTACATCACTGCTCCGAGCATCTGTTGGTTACTTGTTTGTGTGTTCTTGATCTTCCCAAGTTGCATGACTAATTTGATGCTTCTATTAATTATGGAGCTGCCAAACCCATCAAGCGAAATATTTGTTCTTTTGGGGCTTGCACCTTGAACAAGCATAAAAATAGAGGGAAGTAGATATATTGTCGTGTATGCACACACCCTTCTTTCATTAGTTTAGATGAACCATTGATGATCAATTCGGACCAGTGCATGCGATTAAAATTAATTTTACCTAAATAGAGGGTGCAGAATAAACTACAACAACTAGATTTCCAACCACGGGATGTTGACGATATCTTCAAAGAACATTGCAATAGCAGCGAGGCTTCACAACAACATATGGTAAGCCAGTGTGTTTTAGTACATGTGAAATGTAATGCGAGTGGGCTGCTTTCTTGGCTTGTGCCCTCAACCTGTAATCCTACCGAATTACAAATAGTTCAGTTGTCTGCTTTGCTGTATTGCTTGATTCGAATGCTTGTTTGTTGTTACGCTAAACCTGAGTTGGCCAATATGTCAGCAGTGCCTACTATACTATCGTAAAGAAATGCATGCCTATTTCATTTGAGTCCTTAACGTTTCCTCTCAACTTCATCACAAGACTGTCTTCGTAGTTTATATAAAGCCACACTATTAAGTGCTTTCTCAGATTATTTCAACTACTTAGATGACTTGGCAACTTAAATATAGCGGTGGTACACTCCCTTCAACTAGGGATGTCAACTGGGTCCCGTTTAATCCTGATTAAAGTCCACTAGTGGTATGATAGTTCAAAAGAGTTTTTGTTTTTTGAGGAAAATGAACTAGGGAGGTAGCAAAAACTAACTAGATGGGACTGGCGGATGTCGTTTATTTGCCACTTACATCCCTAGTTTCATCTTACCATTTTAATTTCTTTTCGGCTGATGCTTCTTCAAACCATTTAAATATAGTTTGCCATGCTCGGCAATAATTCATCTGTCGTTTACCATGTAAGCTTACTGCCTGGATCATATGATAACTATCTCTTACTTATGTCCAGCGAAAACCTTTCAGGATGCCGTTCACACTAGGACACAATGTACAACCCCAGAATCTATTTGTGGAAGCAGTGTGCCATCCATGTTACCAGATGGTAGTAGTTCAGAGGCAACACCGCCGGAGAGCAGTTTGAGCACAGATATTATAGTGCTTGAGGCTCTACTAGAGGCAGAAAGAGATTGTGTGGCTGCCATGAATGAGCTAATCTTTATCTTGAGGCTGGAAATTACGGAATTAGCGGCACGCATTATGCAAGCAACCCAAGAATTGGAGGCAGTAAGAATGTTGCATTTGAAGACGGAGGAGGTCCTGATGTTTCTGCTATCTGAAGCCCAAGGTAATCCCGGTTCTTCTTTAGATACCAGTTGAAATTGTCATTAGATTATTGTACTTGCATGTCGTGTCATGTCTCTGAATGGATTATGTTGCAAGACCCCCTATGTTGTCCATGTGTTGTAATGATCCAAATTTTTAGGCGAGGTAATCCTTAGTACTTGTATGATTGACATAAGGTGAACTGTTTTTCGTGTGAGCATATTGTATTGGATGAAATAACTGTTTGACTCAGAGTGTATCCAACCTACTGAATTCGAAGATCCCGACATTTCTAAATAATAATCATATATAAAGGTGGAATAAATCTTTGTTGTGGTTTTGAAGAAATAAATAACAAAATGTTTATTTATCTATGGATATTCGTAATCGAATACAAATTGGATTTGAATTTAGTTTGCCAGGGCCCAGGGCAAACGTGAATGCTAATTCTCCCAAGTTTTGAACGAAGCGGCTAAACACCCACTATAATTTGTGGGCTGCCCGAAGCAAGTGTTTGCGAGATGGAAATTACGGTCTACCCCTGACACTTGACATCCTTATCGACCGGATTTACACTTCTATCGATAGGGGTAGACTAGTAACTTCAATCAGACATGACACGACGACCTCTGAGCCCATTCAGACACGGTGGGCGCCAAACGTGGGCGGCAAAACACATTTGATTCAAGCTCGTCCGAAAGACATGTGTCTCTTCCTCCATTTCCCCATTCATACATGGTGGGCGGCAAAACAAACTCTCCTCGTCTGAAATCGATGTAGGCTAATATTTTAAATAGGGGCAGATGTGTAACTTCCATCAGACGTGACACAACCGCCCTACCTGTCAGCCTCGTTCATACACTGTGGGCTCTAGCCGTGGGCGGCAAAACACCCTCTCCTCGCCCGAAATAGTTACCGGCAAATATTTGGGAGATGTGAGATTACCGTCCTATCCCCAATCGATGCGATGTTTGAAATTTTCAACGGGGGATAAGTTCATAACTTTCCCCCATTTCAGAGAAGCGCGTCCCAAAGTTTGAGACCCCCCCTTCCCCTCCATTTCCCCATTCATACACCATCGGCGGCTCAACAACCTCCACAATGCGGCCATCCTCCTCCGTCCGCCACCCCATCCTCCACCTTGCCGGAGCCGCTACCCCTACCCCGTCATCCACTGCAAGAGATGGACGTCTCTCATCCACGATGATGGACCAGGATCCTTTCATCGCCTCCTCTTGCTTCATCAGCAGCGTCGTCCACCTTGCCGTTGCCGCTCCTACGACCGCCTTGTCCACGGCAACAGGATATATCCCCCGACCTGGCCATCTGCCATCTAAAGTCTTCTTCCCCGCCACAGACAGCCATCACACCCGCAGCACCCTCAACGTATCAGCATAGGCCCACACGGCGTCGCAAGAGAGGTGGTACTCTTCCATATGTGCTTAAGTTATTGATCTCACCCGGAAAATAAATCATAATTTGTTTACTGTACTTTTCTTGTCCGTACCAAATCGTAGTGGCTAGTTGAAAGCAAACATTGGTTGCGAAGTAGCTTTGTCCGGTTTGCACCTTCAGATCCGCCATGGCACGGGCACTATACTCGTAAAGCTTATGGTTTCCCCCTTTATATTCACTACCATCATCGTAGGTGCTTCTTGTCGTGCTAGCACTGCTCCTCAAGACCTCAACCCAAAGCTTACGTGTTGAAATACGAATCTGATATGATGCTCATATCACTAAAACAGAGAACGCTTAATTGGTCACCTAATGTTCCTATATTCGTTTCGAAAAGCATGTGCTCCACCCACTGGTCCAGCTAGTTCCACTTTCCTGATTTTTCTCTTGATGCTTAGGGTTTTCCCCTTTTATCTACTATACTATGATCTGCGTAGATGCTTTCTGTCGTACTAGCATTACTCCACCCTTCAAGCTAAACAACACAACACTCAGAATTCGAAAGCTTGGTTGTTCAAATACGATTGTGATATGATACTGATATTAGTTAACCGACACATTTAATTGGTTAGCTAAAGGTCCCACTTGAGTTTCCAAATGCATGTCGCGACATATAGAGAGAAAGCATAATTGCATTTCTTTGTCACTTGTTGACCGTACTTTCTTGTCCATACCAAATCTTAGTTGTTATTTCAAAGCAAACATCGGTTGCTAACTACCCTTTGCACAGTTTGCAGCTTCAGATCTACCATCCCACTGCCACGGTCAACACTGTACTCATCATGCTTATGTTTTCCCCATTTTATGATGACCACAATCAGCCTACGTGGTTTGTGTCGTAATAGCACTGCTCCACCCATCGAGCTAAACAAGCTTAGTTGTACAAATTCATATCTGATATTATTGCTGATATTAGTAAAACTGAGAGATGTTTAATTGGTTAGCTAAATGTTCCTACTTTAGTTTCGAAATGCATGTGAGCCACATATGGAGAGACCGGAAAGAATGGTATTTCTCTGTGCGCTCTGGTTCATCATGGGTGGCCAACCGACATTGTATTGAAAGACTTGTAATATCTTCAATCTGTTTGCTCTTCTGCTCTTCTTTAAGAGGATACCCTTCTCTTGCGGTCGACTGGTCAGGTCGAATTGTTCTCCCTTAGTATATTTTGAATCTGTCAGGTCAGGTTGACTTGTTCTTCTTTACTATATGTTGAAGCTGTCATCCGCAAAGTGTCATCACTTCTGGAGCTCTCATATTTTGAGTAGTAAGCCACATTATATTAATGCACACAACAAATTACAGCATGCATGGCATCTTTTAGAAGAATTGCAGAGATAGCACAAAGGGGTTTACAGGGAGGCAGTATTGGACTAGAATCACTTCTGCATTACAAAGAAAATCGCACTTGTTTTTATGTTTTCATGCATGTCAGATATTGAACATTATCAAAATGAATATGAGAATGGGTGCACGAGAGGAATATTGCGGAACGATGCACGGGCTAACAAACTTGGCATGGTGGAGGATGGCCTATCTTATTCACCCATCAAGGTGCTTGCTCTAACTTTGCAAAGTTGTATTGGTCGCACATATTTTGCATCTGACCTCTTGCATTACTTCTACTTTGTTACACCATCTGCTTAGTTTAAGCATCATATATGAGTATATGCCATACCTATCCATTTTCTGTACCTTTTCCATGTGTCATCACACTATGTTTTTCCACTCAAATGTTGTTCTTTCGTAATAGATGTCCAAAAGGAAGAGGGTGAGTGCAGATCCTCAAGGAGTACAAACTAGGTATTTGGAAAAAGGTAGTTATACCTGTTAAATCAGATAAATCAGCAGCCACAGAAAACACAAGCACAACTGTACCACACTTCACCCCTACTCCAGTGGCCAAACCCCTATTAGAACTGCTGGGAGCCCAGCGTCAGGTACTGTCTATGATATCAATTCAAAATTTGAACTCCTAAATTTCTGCTTGTGCCTTACCTTCTCTCTTGTATGAAAACTAATTTCAGATGAATCTCCTTGCTCAAAGGATCATATGATCTCAAAACAATAATGGGCTCTGGATTGCTCTTGTTAGTACCTCTCTCCCTTTTGCGTTGTAACACTGTACTTAATTAATTGCTATTTAATTATGTATCATCAGTCTGCACCTGAGCTTCATTATCCTCTGTTTCTTCCAATATTATTTGATCTATATTTACTCTTTGCAAAATGTAGAATAATGGCAACGCTTATAAAGAATTTTCTTTGGGGAATTTATTGAATTATCCTTCCATCAACATGGAGAAGGACTTTGTCCAGCCCGTGTTAACATGTGATGTAAGTTCATCCTTCTCAAGCCTTCAAACTTTGTTCTAGTATAGATTTGGATAGGCATCATTTCCTCCACTGCTGTTTGATTTGCTGTTTACATCTGATTGGATGTTTGCAACAACTACCAGTTTCAAATTGTAGTTGTAAAAACATGTTCCTTATGCAGAACAGTATTTGCTTATATAATTGTGAAACCTGTTACGTGTCTCCTTGTTTCTCTTTCACAGTCATATCTCTTACGCCAGGTAGAACTTTAGGGAAGATAGTGAGCCAAACCATCTTGAGGACAGCGAGATGACCCCAAGGTCATGTCTTGATGAAGATAGTGAGTTGAAGCTACTCACCAGCAGGTGTGAGACAACCTCTTTGCAGTCGCTGCCTCAATCAGTTTGACTTCTTTAGTCTCAACTTAAAGCGCAAAGGCTTGCTTCAGCTCAGCTCTGACTTGAAGTCAAAGATGCAATGAAGATGTCAGAGGACTGTCGTGCGCACCATCATGCCTTAAATCTAGTGTTGATGCATCTATCGTTGACACAACTGTGGTTTACTCACATTCTTCAGCTGTTTGGGGGGGCCGACCTGGCCAGGCCAAGTGCCTTCTGAAGTGCTCTCAGTTTTGTATATTCTTTTGTCGGCGCGTTTATTTGCACTGGTGGTGAACTTTGATGCCTAGTGGATGTAATATGTGTGATAGCCGTGATAGCCTAGCGTAAGTTGCTTGCTTATTTATTTCCTTGTTGTCTTGTTTATTTGTTTGCTTGTATTCATAGCAGTTCTTTTTTTGCGGTTTGCTAGTGGCTGCAATAACCTATTTTTTAAAACTAGGCCACAATAACCATGGGCTAATATTTACTGTAGTTGACACTAGGCCTCCTACGGGCCGTAGAAACAGTGGGCCTTCTACGGGCCATAGAAATAGTGGGCCTTCTATGGGCCATAGAAATAGTGGGCCTTCTACGGGCCGTAGAAACAATGGGCCTTCTAGGGGCCGTAGAAACAATGGCCCTTCTATGGGTCGTATCATCAATGGTCCTTATACGGGCAGTATGATCGATTGGCCAAACATGGGTCAATAACAGGCCACGATATGGTCGTAAACGGGCTAGAGTTGGAATCGTCCGTTCATCGGCCGACCATAATGGGCCATCGTTAATAGGCCATATTTGATGACGCTATGAAAATGGCCCAACATATTAACGGACCACAAATAGGCCGACTGTAACCACATGCTGAATTTGGCCCACAAGCAAAAAATGACAGTAATGGGCCGTATGTAAAAGAATGCTGGAAATGAGCCCAACAATAAATGGGCTCTGAGAAGGCCGAAAGATAATATGGGCTGGAAACGGCCCAACGGAATAATGGGTCGTTAATGGGTATAAAGTGATACACTGCTCATTACGGGCCAGTTTCACCATGGGGCGTTAATGGGGGTAAAGTGATACACTGTTCATTATGGGCCAGTTTCACCACAGGCCGTTAATAGGCCAAGAGTTACATAGGGCCTCATATGGGCCGAAAGACGTCATGGGCCATACATGGGCCAGAAGTGAAAACGGGATGGAATCATATTGGATGGCCCAGATGACACTACTGGGCCTAATTCGGATAGGGCGTGACGGGCCTTGGGTTAGCGGGCTGTAAATGGGCTATATGCGAACAGGCCATTAACAGGCTTTACATGGGCCGGCCCGCCATCTTTTGACCAAGTCAAACGGGCCGGCCTTTTCACAGGTTTGGGCCTATGTTGGGCCGTGCCACGTGTCGACGTATCATAGGCGCCTTCTGTCCAATGAGTGGATGACATCTGCCCCAACGATGAGCCGACACGTGTTTCTTCTAGCCAATGATGATTTTACACGTGGAAAATCCCCATTGGTCGGGGCTGTTAACGGGTTATCAGATCCAAAACCCGACCCGATAGCTTAACGGTGTTCCGTTACGGTGGATGCCACGTGTCGGTCACCCTTGACGAAAGTACTTCTGTGACGCGCGATTTATCGTCATGGAAGTGGACACTTCCGTGATGATAATTTTGGTAATGTCATGGAACACTTCTACGACAGCACATGTATGACAATCTTGATTCTGTCATAAAATCTTCATGGACGTACATGCATGACAGAAAACGCGGCCTACTGTGACAAGCACGTATCATCACGGAAGTATTTTTTTTGTAGTGTATGAACATGTTATACTACATAAAATATTGTATATATATATATATATATATATATATATATATATATATAACAAAGTTGGTGATGATGGTGTGCCTACCATCCTGCAATATAGGCCATCATATTTATATCTGACAGATAGGAAGAAAACTATGGCAATTCTGAAAAAAAGATACCCACACCCCTCTCCACATTTACAAATAAGGCCTTCCCTTGTTCATCCTTTTCTCCCACAACATAAACTACTTATACAAATGCATCTTGATGTTCCGTGCAACGCATGGGCATCTTGCTAGTACTACATATAATATATAGAACATTGATTATAATTTGTGATAATGTGTGGCTTTTGCAGCTCAGGGCTAAATACATGTTATAATGTTGGGGGCGGGGCACTATACCTTGTGTGATAAACATGGTGTACGTATGGAACATGGTTTAGATTATGAAGATCTAGTTAGTACATCAAATGTACTATTATTTGGAATCAACATCAAGTGTATTCAAAAATTTGAATTCGATTTCATATAGTATTCATAGTTCATATCTATCTCTATAGTAATCATGTGGTGTGTTGCTAAGATAATACATGAATGATGGTTTAAGTTGGCAAAAATCATGATTGTAGATTCTTATTCAAATAGAGAAATGAATTCAAATTTAGTTCGAATTGCAGCGGTAGTATAGACATTTGGAATGCACTAAAATGTTGCTATGAGTAGGTTACATGCATTATACAGCCAGCGGAAAAATTTAATTGGACATAACATGGATTCATAGCTTTGAATAGCATTTGTACAGTATAAAGGGACAAGACTCTCTCTTTGTGTGGTGTGAGTAGCTTTTTTTTTTGTTTTTTCGTTAAGGGAAGAGTGAATTGATTTGGTATGTACAATATTACATGATAGGCTTGTTATTAAAATTCAACCCACGCCTTGTTATATCCCGAAAATTCAGATATCGTGCTCCCAAAACTCGCGCCTTTGGAACCCACGCCTTGCTATCCCAAAATTACAATGCGTGCGAAAACTCCCTCCAGCTACCAAATACCAACACATGAAATTCCCCTTCTATTCCTGAGCCAAAAGGGTCGCTAGTTCAAATCGGTGGGGGTACTTTTGTAACATACCCAAAATTTTGGAAAAGCGCGTCCCTAAGTCATGGTTCCCCCCTCCCATCACCTCCTTTTGGCCATTCGAAATCCTAGGCCGCCATAACCTCTCTGCTCCAGCCGCGAAACCCCAGCCTCCTCCGTCCGCCACCTCACCGCTACCCAGTCGAAGCCTCTTCCCCGATGACGTCGTCCACCACAACAGCTCGATGTCCCTCATCCACCTCCCCGGATGAGGATTCGTGGTCCCACCAGTTCAGCCGCCCCGTCCTCCACCTCCAAGGAGTTGCTCCGATGATCACCTTGTCTATCGCGACTACTCCATCCCCACAGCGCCGCCTTAACCTGGTATACCGGAATCGCAACATCCTCACCGACTCCTCGTACAATGCCGAGGCCTACTCGGCGCCACGAAAGAGGTTGTAGACTCATCAGATTGCACCATCTCCTTAACTTGACCTCCCGGCACCGACGGTGCTCCATCCCGCACCCCCATGGCACGACTACCTCGAAGCCGGAGCCGCGAGCGACATCTCCATGGTAGCTATCCCCCAGTGTGAGGACCCTTCGGCGGCGGCGTCCATACCAGCCGGATCTGTTGCTACTGTTCCGGCTCTCGCTCGCTCGCTCGGACTGATACTGTGGCTCTTGCTTGCTGTGCTGTTGCTGCTCCGGCTCTCGCTCGCTCGCTCTACTGCTGCTGATCCGGCCCTTGCTCCCTCACGCTCCTGCTCTGCTCTCCCCCTCGTTCGTGCTACTGCTTTGGTCTTGCTCTCGCTCGTGCTACTAATGCTGGTACACGGGCTGCTGCATCTACACGAGTTGCTGCTCTAGCTCTAGTTCGCGCTGCTCCTCCAAGCGCTACTACTCCGGCTGGTATCTGCTACTATGTTCCTTGTCGATCGCCTGCTGATTTAGATCATTGTTTCTCTACTACTAGTGCTCGAGCGGCCTAAACTACATGTGAAGTGCCTCTCTGCTACCAGTGCGTTCAGTTTCGACAGTAACATTCAGATTCCAAAGTAAATTGTAGTTTCGACAGTTAAGTCCAAAGTCAATAGTTTTTAGCTCATTTGTTGTAGTCAGCTGTTTTTTGGTGCTATAAATTTTACATCTATCACTTTTTGCTAATGTATTTTACATCATATTTTGGAGATGCTATTAGAATCCCACTTGAGATTAACGATGTCCGTCCTGTACTGCTTCAGCCTCGACGTCTTACGGCTCACTGCAGCTGCTCCAACAACGAAACCATCCATCACAACAAAGCGATGCCCTAGACGCCGTCTATATATTCCCCAGATCTTACTCCACACCTCCGACAGCCACCTCTACCTCAACTTCTTCAGCGATCAACCCAATGATGTCGAGGTCGACACGGCTACGGCAAAGAGGTTGTGCACTTGTCGCATCACTTATTACTCTACATTCATGTCGACCCATTAGGGCTATTTTGGTTTAAAGGAAAAACATAGCAATAGGAAATTTTCCTATGGCACTCTACTATTCAATTATTCATGCATTTTGTTGAAAGGAATGGAGCAACACATCCACCTGGACGTACTTTTCAAAATCCTATGCATGAAAACAAGACCAAGTGCATTACTGGCAGAATAACATTCTAAATGTACATGCTTTCATATGGTTTCACTTTAATTTGGCCATGTTTATTTGCATTCCTATGCTCTTCCAATTCCTTTGAACCAAACAACCAAGTTGACAGAAATCCTATGTTTACAAATGCTCTGTTTCCCATGTGCATTCCTATCCTATTCCGATGTGTTTCCTATCCCTACGTTTTTAGAATCCTGCAAGCCAAAGGAGCCCTTACAGAATTACTTCTGTTACAGGTAGGTGTCGAAGAAAACTTTGTGTGGTTTGACCTGGTCCTGCTGTGACGTCGTCCACCTCACCTGAGCTGCTCCATCGACGGAAGCATCCACCAAACCAGACATCACGACTCTTGACCGTCTTTGGCAGCCTCAAATCTCCTTCCCTGCCGTCGGTACCCACCACAACAGCATCATCATCATCGACTCAGCAGATGAACCTGAGGAGTACACAGGTCCACAAGAGAGGTCACACTCTCTTGTTTCTGCTATGTTATGCATTGCTTAATATTACCTGCTACTTTATTATCCTGTTCACCTCTTAGACTCCAAGTCAGGTCCAAATTAATGTTCAAACTTGAGTTTTAAAATTAGTTGTGGGGGACATATCGAGGCAACAATGAATAGTATCTCTGTCTATTATCTGGTTCACCTAGGGTATGCCTATGGTGTTCATCTTGGGTGGGAAACAAATAGTAAAGCAATCATCATCTGTATTTTTATTAAATTAAAGCTATCATCATCCTGCTATCATTATTTTTGGATCCATCCACTGGTTGTTACCATCACTCTAGATTTCTGCATGCTCTCCTTACATAATATCACTATATTTTTTGTATGCATGTCAGATATTGTACACAACCATGCTGAACATGTAGACAAAAGGAGAAGAGTTTTGCGCGGCAATACAATGTCATGCAGACATCGCTCTGTGGTGGGTTCAGTGGCAAATTAACCCTTCCCCCTTTTTAGATTGTAATCCAGAGGAAGATGTCTGTTCTGAGGTGGATTCAGATGCAGCTGACCACTCCTATTTACCCCCAAGGTGTTTGCTCTAACTTGGTATGATGATGTTAGTCATATCATGCATATGTTACCTTGTAGTGCCTACTTTTGATATCATATATGTCATCTGCTTAGTTTAGACATGTTCTGTAATTCCACCTGTTTAGTTTCTATATCGTATATCAGAATTATGCAGTCTCATCTCTTTTAGCCATCCATAATACATGTGAAAATATGCAACGCCATCCTGCATGACCAAGCATCATATATTTGAATGATATCTTGCCCATCCTTTTCTTCATTACATTTCCATTTGTCGATAATGTTTGTACATTAAACTACTCTTCCTGTGAATCAGCCATTTGAGTGGGTGATGGAAAAATCTGGAGTGAAAACAAGGTCTTTAGAGCAGACAGTGCTACCTGTCGAAGCAGATCTCTTGTTGGGTCCCGATAGCTCCTCAGAGATGGATTCAGAGACAGATGACCAGTCCTATTCCCCCACCGAGGTGTATGCTCTAACTTGGCGCGGTTATACTGCTCATATCATGCATATAGTGTCTTGCATTGCATAGTTTAGACATCATATACACAATATTCAACACCATGTTCTTAGTTCAGACATCATATATGTGAATGCCCTCTTCTTACATATAAATCACATATGTGAATTAAATCATGCGATCCTGATTACTTAGATAACATGTGTTTGAATTATGTCATGCGAACCTATTTACTAAAGACATCATATAATTATCTCATGCCATCCTATTTAGTTAGTCATCATATCTCTGAATTATGTCATGCTATGCTATCTAGTTCAGATAGACATCATATATGTGAAATTATGTCATGCTATCCTTTTTAGTTAAACAATATAAATGTCAACTATTGCATGCCCTCTTTTTTCCACACTATCTTTTGCATCTGTCTCTCATACAATGTCTATACACTCAACTATGTTTCCTGTTTACCGGCCATTTGAATTGGAGCGGGTGATGGCAGTATCTAGGGGAGTAAAAACATGGTCTTCCAATAAAATAGTGCTACCTCTTGGTGTAGCACCCCGGTTGTACATGCACGAGAACCAGCCCTGCCACACATAACCTAGACTCTCGCAGATTGTACCCCTACTACGATGGACAGAGAACCAGCTTCACCCAATCTAACCCAAACCCCAGCAGATAGTAACCTAGTTCCAGTTGACACAACATCATCTCCACCACAGAGCTCCCAAACAAGATCAGTTAGTAAGCCAGCTCCAGTGCCCAAAGCGCCAGTACTACCACGACGAACCCCAACTCCACCAGTTAGTACACCTATTCCCGTGGAGGAAGCACAACAAGCCATTCGTAGTTTAGCATCTATCACATTTGATGTTGTTAAATCTTGTGTGCGTATCCTCCCATCATGTCAATACTGAAGATGAAGGAAAATGCCAGTTGCAGGTGTTTTTCCGGAGTTATGTGTAAGTAATGTTATTCATGGGATTTACTTTGCTTTGTCCAATACACTCTACCTCCATGATGGTTATAATAAAGCAAATTTTCCCATTTTTCTCAATAGAGAAGGACCGATTTGGAAACTCAGGACGAGGTAACCTGTGCTAATACCTCTGCTATCTTCAAGAATGCTTGGTGGCAGTATCGAATTACCTGAAGAAAACGTACTTCACTGGTAAATAAACTCATCAAATTCCCTTATGTTCTCCTGAGACACATTTACTGGACAATGACTGCGAACGCCTTGTTTTGTACTGGTCCCGAACCAAGAATGTGGTAAGGTCTATGAGCTCATTTTTTATTTTTAAGTACTATATATGTGCGTCTTACTGTACTCTGTTCATGTAGAACAAGTGGTTAAACGTGAAGAACAATCGTTCTCATTTAAGATTCCATTGCTATCGTGCATACTACTTTGCTCTTGTATCACTGTATTTACTCATACAAACTTATTTTTAAATTGAAGGATCCAATCAAAACTCCAATGGCACAACTGGTATGTTTACGCATGTTTCTTTAACATGTTTGCTCTTATAAATAGCTCTATTGATTTCAATTTCAATTGTGTATACAGTTGACTTCTCATATCATGGACATTACTAGCATCACAACAGAGCCAATAGCGTTGTTGTACATGTAGACCGTGGTACCCATCTGAAATCTTGTTGTGCCATTTAGTTTCCACGCTTTGTATTCTTTCAGTGCTGCTTTGTCTTGAACTAATATGATTTGAACCATGTCTCTATTTTGATTTGGCAAGACAATGTTGTGACCATAGGACATAGATATATGTTTGTTTAATGCTTTTATTATGTACTACTTGGCAATAGAAAACTTAGTAGTTTAATCCTGTCCACCTTACTAATGAACTGGTTCACCGAAATGAGTTTCATATACTAGTACATGCTAAACCTATTACGTGTCTGCTTGTTTCTTCTATTAGAATGCTGACAGAATATTGGGGAAGAGTGCCTTATTAAGCAATGGTAAAGGAAGTAATGCAGATAAGGTTCATGATAGTGTGACATCCTTGTTGGTCTCCAACAAAGCTGATAAAACAACTAAGGAAAACTATCTTGAAGACAGTGAGACAAACCCAAAGTCCTGTCTTGGTTTAGTGTTCGAGTTACTAGCAACTACCGCTGGCACAAGCTATTCAAACTCACCGTCTGAATCAGTTCGATTTCTTGAGTCTCAACTACAAGCTGAAAGACATCGATCAGTTGTGCTGTGACAAGAAGTCAAAGGACTGCAGAAGTCCCTGGAGCATTCAGATGCATACTATCTGGTGCAACAGCAAGCGTTGGAGGATTTTAGCGCCAAACAGGACAAAGCTAATAAGCTTTCTAAGCTTATTGCCAACATGGTGGATACCCAGGATAACGTTTCTTGAGATCTTCTGAAGTTGTTTCAGTTATGGACTTATTTTGCTGCCGCGTTTATTTGCATTGGTGGCCAATTTAGACAGCAAGTGTATATAATATGCTGCTTTGTTCCCTATATTTTCACTGGTGGCGAACTTTGATGCCCAGTGGATGTAATATGTGCAATAGCCATAATAGCCAAGCATTAGTTGCTTGCTTATTTATTTCCTTATTGTCTTGTTTAGTTGTTTGCTTGTAGCCACTTCAGTTCTTTTTCTTTGTTTTTCTATAGGCCACAATAACCTATTTTTATAACTATGCCACAATAACCTTGGCAACACACGGACTATTGTAACCATGGTCCTGCAACCTGCTATAGTGACCATGGCCCTCCGCGGGTCGTACGATCCATGGGCCTTCTATGGGCCGTAGGATCCATGGGCCTTCTACGGGGCATAGGATCCATGAGCCTTCTATGGGTTGTCTAATCTATGGGCCTTCTACGGGCCGTATAATCGTTTCGTCAAACATGGGCTATACTATTCATGGACCAATAACGGTTCGCAAAATGGGCCGTAAATGGGCTAGAGTGGAAATCTTCTGTTTTATGGCCCGACCATAACGGGTCGTTAATAGGCCGTATTTGATGACGCTATGAAAATAGTCCAACGGGTTAACAGGCCACAAACAGGGCGACTGTAACCATAGGCTGAATTTGGCCCACAAGCAGAACAGGACAGTAACGGACCATAAGTAATCGAATTCTGGAAATGAGCCCAAGAATAAATGGGCCCCTAGAAGGCTGAAAGTAAACACGGGCTAGAAATGGCCAACAGAATAATGGGTCGTTAAAGGGTATAAAGTGATACATTATTCATTATGGGCCAGTTTCATCTCAGGCCTTTAATGGGCCCAAAGTTCCAAAGGGCCTCCTATGGGTCGAAAGATGTCATGGGACATACTGGGCCAGAAGTTACAACAGGCTGGAATCATAATGCACGGCCCAGATAACACTACTGGGCCGAATTCGGGTAGGCCGTAACGGGCCATGAGTTAGCGGGCTATAAATGCGCTATATGCGAACATGTCGTTAATAGGCTTTCCATGGGCCGCCTGCTACCTTTTGACCAAGTCAGACGGACTGACCTTTTCACTGGAATGGGCCTTTGTTGGGCCATGCCATGTGTTGGCGTATCATAGGCACCTTCGGTCCAATGAGTGGATGACATTTGTCCCAACAGTGAGCCGACATGTGGTTCCTCTGGCCATTGAGAATTTTACACATGGGAAATCCCCATTGGTTCGGACTGTTAACGGGTTATCGGATCCAAACTAGAACTCGATAGCTTAACGGTGACCCGTTATGGTGGAAGCCACGTGTCGGTTACCCTTGACGAAAGCAATTCTATGACACGTGATTTATCATCATGGAAGTGGACACTTCTATGATGATAATTTTGGTAATGTCATGGAACACTTCTACAACAACACACGTATGACTATCTTGGTTCTGTCATAAAATCGTCATGGTTGTACATGCATGAAAGAAAATGTGACCTACTGTGACAAACAAGTATCATCACGGAAGTGTATTTTTTTATTGTAGTGATTCCTTCGTAGGCTCGTTGGTCGGTGATGGGTTGGATGATATTTATCATGTAATCGAGTTAGTTTTGTTAGGGTTTGATCCCTAGTATCCACTATGTTCTGAGATTGATGTTGCTATGACTTTGCCATGCTTAATGCTTGTCACTAGGGCCCGAGTGCCATGAATTCTGATCTGAACCTATTATGTTTTCAAGAATATATGTGTGTTCTTGCTACGATCTTGCAAGTTGTAGACACCTATTACGAGTTATGATCCGCATACCCCAAGGTGACAATAATTGGGATTCTTTCTGCTGATCACCGTAGTTTGAGGAGTTCATGTATTCACTAAGTGTTAAAGCATTTTTTTCGTTTCTCTATTAAAACAAGGCCTTAATATCCTTAGTTTCCGTTAGGACCCCACTGCCATGGGAGGGTAGGACAAAAGATGACATGCAAGTTCTTTTCCATAAGCACATATGACTATATACAGAATACATGCCTACATTATATTGATGAATTGGAGCTAGTTCTGTGTCACCCTAGGTTATAACTGTTACAAGATGAATGCCATCTAAAATAATTATCCATCACTGATCCAATGCCTACGAGCTTTTCACATATTGATCTTTGCTAAGTTACTTTGTCGTTGCTACTGTTACAATCACTACCAAACTGCTACTGCTACTTTTGCCCCCGTTACCGTTACTTCCATGCTACTTTGCTACTAAATACTTTCCTGTAGATATTAAGTCTTTCAGGTGTGGTTGAATTGACAACTCAGCTGCTAATACTTTGTGAATATTCTTTGGCTCCCCTTGTGTTAAATCAATAAATTTGGGTTGAATACTCTACCCTTGAAAACTGTTGCGATCCCCTATACTTGTGGGTTGTTAATTGGGGACCCACATGAATGTGGGTAGTGGGGAAAGTCCCCACAACCCTGGTCTAGGCGCACCAAGATCCTCCCTTAAAAGTAATAGTATCATATCCCAAAGGGATAAGATCAGGACCTCTAAAAGGGGGGATAGCGATCAGTGGGGAAGGAAAGGAGGGATTTCAATGACCCTATGGTATTGGAGGGCAAGCCACCAGCCCCCTCCACGCCTATATAAAGGTGGGAAGGCGTTGGGGGCACCAACCCTTCAACCCTTGCCCGTCTCCCTCCCGTTACACCTGCTCCACCTCACGCAGATGCTTGCCGAAGCCTTGCTGAGATTGCTCCACCATCACCGCCACCACGTCGTCGTGCAGCTGGGAACTTGAGCTACTACTTCATTCTTGCTCGCTGGATCAATGAGGTGAAGGCGTCATCAAGCCGTACCTATGTTGGACGTGGAGATGTCGCCCGTTCGGCACTTGATTGGGAGTTCGTGGGACGGATCGTGATTGGATCGCAAAGACGTTTGACTACATCAACCGCATTTCTTAACACTTTCGCTTTGCAATCTACAAGGGTATGTAGATCCAATCTCTCCTCTCATAGATGGTCATCTCCTAGATTGATCTTGGTGAGAGTAGGAATTTTTTTGTTTCCCATGCAACGTTCCCCAACATAACCACCTCCGCATTAGTGCCTTCGGCGTTGTTTATCTTGATAGCTCCGAAAGAATAAACTTCTTCAATGATATACGGTCCTTCCCATTTAGAGAGAAGCTTTCCTGCAAAGAATCTTAAACGAGTGTTGTATAATAAAACTTGATCTCCTTAAATAACTTAGCATTCGCATAAGCTTGTGTCCTCCATTCATCTTGTGAGCTCATATCAAATAACCTCTTTTCACCGGCAAGTTTGAAATCATAGTTAAGTTCTTTAATTGCCCGCTACGCTTTATGCTCTAACTCAAGAGTTAAATGACATGCTTTTCCATAGATCATTTTGTAAGGAGACATACCCATAGGATTTTTATAAGTGATTATGTATGCCCAAAATGCATCATCTAGTTTCCTAGGCCTGTTCTTTCTAGATCTATTAACGGTCTTTTGCAAAATTAGCTTTATTTCCCTGTTGCTCAATTCAACTTGACACTCAGGATGATAAGGTGATGCAATTCTATGGTTGACGTCAGATTTAGCAAGGAGTTTATGGAATGCACCATGAATAAAATGTGAACCACCATCAGTCATTAAATATCTAGGGACTCCAAACCTCAAGAAAATAACTTCTTTAAGTATTTTAATAGTTGTATTATGATCAACACTACTAGTTGGAATAGCTTCTACACACTTAGTAATGTAATCAACATCAACTAGAATATGAGTATACCCATTAGAGGAAGGAAAAGGTCCCATATAATGAAATCCCCAAACATCAAATTGTTCAATAACAAGTGAATAATTCATAGGCATTTCTAGACGTCTACTAATATTAACAATTCTTTGACATTCATCACATGATAATACAAACTTACATGCATCCTTGAAGAGAGTAGGCCAATAAAAACCAGATTGTAATACCTTATGTGTGGTTCTGTCTCCAGCATGGTGTCCTCCGTATGCCTCGGAATGACACATCTGTAGGATTTCTTTCTGTTCATGCTCAGGTATACAACTTCTAATAATACCCTCTACTCCTTATTTATAAACATATGGGTCATCCCAAAAGTAATGTCTCAAATCAAAGAAGAACTTTTTCTTTTGTTGGTATGTAAAACTATGTGGTATATATTTAGCAACAATGTAATTAGCATACTCTGCATACCAAGGAGTATTACTTGTAGCATTTATAACAACTAGTTCTTCATCAAGAAAACTATCATCAACAGGCAGCGGGTCATCAACAACATTTTCTATCCTAAACAAGTTATCAGCTACGGGATTCTCAGCTCCCTTCCTATCAATAATATGCAAGTCAAGTTCTTGTAGCAAAAGAACCCACCTAATGAGCCTAGGTTTAGCATCTTCCTTTTCCATAAGATATTTAATAGCACCAAGATTGGTGTGGACGATTACTTTAGAACCAACAATGTAAGATCTGAATTTATCACATGCAAACACAACTGCTAAAAATCCTTTCTCGGTAGTAGCATAATTTATTTGAGCATTGTCTAGAGTTTTGCTAGCACAATGGATAACGTTTAATTTCCTATCAACTCTTTGTCCTAGAACAGCCCCAACAGCATAATCACTAGCATCACACATAATTTCAAAAGGCAAGTTCCAATCAGGTGGCAAAACAATAGGTGCAGAAGTTAAGGCTTTCTTGAGTGTTTCAAAGTCTTCTACACAATCATCATCAAAAACAAATGGAACACCTTTTTGCAGGAGATTAGTAAGAGGCCTAGAAATTTTAGAGAATTCTTTAATAAACCTCCCATAGAACCCAGCATGACTAAGGAAACTTCTTATACCTTTAATATCTTTAGGACATGGCATTTTTTCAATTGCATCAACTTTAGCTTTATCTACTTCAGTACCTCATTCAAAAAAATTATGCCCCAAGAAAATACCTTCATTCACCATAAAGTGGCACTTCTCCCAACTCAAGACAAGATTATTTTGTTCACATCTCTGCAAAACCTGATCAAGGTTGCTTGAGCAATCATCAAAAGAAGTTCCATAAACGGAAAAGTCATCCATGAAAACCTCAACAATCTTTTCACAAAAGTTAGAGAATATAGCAGTCATACATATTTCAAAAGTAGCAGGAGCATTGCATAAAATAAATGGCATACGTCTATAAGCATAAGTTCCAAAAGGACAAGTAAAAGCAGTTTTCTCTTGATCTACTTGTGATAGAGGTATTTGAGAGAAACCAGAATATCTATCAAGAAAGCAAAATTGTGTATGCTTGGATAATGTTTCTAACATTTGATCAATAAAAGGCAAGGGTAATGATCTTTTCTAGTAGCTTCGTTTAGTTTTCTAAAATCAATTACCATCCTATAACCAGTTACAATTCTTTGTGGAATAAGCTCATTTTTATCATTAGGAACAACAGTTATGCCTCCTTTCTTAGGGACACAATGAACAGGACTTACCCATCTACTATCAGCTATGGGATAGATTATACATGGTTCCAGAAGCTTTAATATTTTTCAATTCTTACCACCTCCTTTATCTTAGGATTTAATTGTCCTTGACGATTGACAACTTGTTTAGCATCAGGCTCCATATTAATCTTGTGTTGACATAGAGTCGGACTAATGCACTTAAGAGGACCAATAATATATCCAATAGCGGCACGTTGCTTCCTCGGAATTTGAAGTAATCTCTTTTCTTCATGCTCTTAAAGGTTGGCACTAATAATAATAGGATATATCTTCTTGTCATCAAGGTAGACATACTTTAATGTATCGGGCAATTGTTTCAATTCAAACACAGGATCACCTTTAGGTGGAGGAGGACCTCCAAGAGTTTCGGGATAGGTGGTTGATCAAAGAACATCTTATCTACTTTATCTCTTTCATTTATATGCATCTCGTTTTTTCGTGGTCTAGCAAATATAGTACTAACGGATCTGTAGGAGGTATGACGGTAGAAGCAAGACCAATAATTTCATCCTTACTAGGAAATTCTTTATCATGAGGTTGTCTGTGAAACTTAAAAAAATAAAACTCATGAGATATATCACCAAAGATAACACTAACAGTTTATTTAGCGCAATCAATGTTAGCCTTAACGGTGTTCAAGAAATGTCTACCAAATATAATGAGAGAAAAATCATCTTGTGGAGAACCAAGAACTAGGAAATCAGTAGGGTATTTTATTTTTTCATAAGACTTCAACATCTCTAACAAACCCAAGCGTTGGAATAATATCTCTATTCGCAAGCTTAATAGTAACATCAATATCTTCTATCTCAGAAGGTGCAATATCATTCATAATTTCTTGATATAAGGTAAACGGAATAGCACTCACACTAGCACCCAAATCACATAAGCCATGATAACAACGATATCCTATTTTAAGTGAGAAAACAGGCATGGCAACAACATTCTTATTCTCATCTTTAGTATCGGGTTTAGCAATTCTAGTGGCTTCATCACAAAAGTAAATAACATGCCCATCAATATTTTTGACCAAGATATCCTTAACCATAGAAAAATTAGTTTCGACTTTAATTTTTTAAGAGGGTCTAGGTGCTCTAATATTACTTTTGGTAACCACGGTTGAAACTTGAGCATGTTCCTTTATCCTAACAGGAAAAGGTGGTTTCTCAATATAAGCAGTAGGCACAAGTGGATCAACATTGTAAATGATAGTTTCATCTTTAACTATAACAGGTTCCTCAATGTTTTCTTTAATAGGGGAATGATATTTAAACCACTTCTCATTAGGGATATCAACATGAGTAGCAAATGATTCGCAAAAGGAAGCTACTATCACAGAGTCAAGTCCATATTTAGTGTTAAACTTACAAAAAGCATTGGTATCTATAAGAGATTTAACACAATCAACCTTAAGCATTGTACCTGACTCTTTACCTTTTTTGAGTTCCCAATCTTCATAGTTGCTTTTAATTATTTCCAGAAGATCCCATCTGAATTCCATACTTTTCTTCATAAAGGAACTAGTTGAAGAAGAATCGAGCATGGTTTGATCATCATGAGAAAGCCGAGCATAAAAATTATGTAAAATAATTTTCTTGAAAGCTCATTATGGGGGAATGTGTACATCATGTACTTAAGCGTCGCCCAAGCTTCAGCGATGCCTTCTCCTTCACGAGGCCAAAATTTATATATATATATATATATATATATATATATATATATATATAATTATGATCACGATGAACCAGATGCATAGGATTAAACTTTTGATGAAATTCCGATCTCAATCGGTTCCAATCCCAAGCTCCAATATCATCACATAGCCTATACCATGTCAATGTCTTTCCCTTCAAAGATAAAGGGAAAACCTTCTTCTTAACTTCATTTCCAGGGAGACCTGTAAGCTTAAATAATCCACAAACTTCATCCACATAGATTAGGTGCATATCAGGATGTATTGTTCCATCTCGTGCATAAGGATTAGCTAGCAGTTTCTCTATCATACCCGAAGGAATCTCATAATAAATATTTTCAGTAGGTGTAGTAGGTTGAGGAGCAACTCTTTATGCTTCCGGTCGAGGTGAAGATACCCCAAACAAAACCCTCAAAGGATTGTTTTCCATAGTAACAAGTGACAGTAAATTTTAGCACGTAATATAAATGTTTCCTTGCGAAATTCCACTCACCAAAAGGCGCTTCACTCCCAGGAAACAGTGCCAAAAAAGAGTCTTGATGACCCACAAGTATAGGGGATCAATCATAGTACTTTCGATAAGTAAGTGTGTCAAACCCAACAGGAGCAGACGGAAATGACAAGCGGTATTCAACAAGGTATTATGTGCAGGCATTGAAATTGTCGGTAGCAGATAGTTTGATAGCAAGGACATTTGTAATGAACAAATAGTTGTAACAGTAATAAAGGTGCAGCAATGTATCCCAATCCTTTTTGTAGCAAAGGACGGGCCGAAACATTCTCTTAAAATAAGCAAAGCATTCTCGAGGACACACGGGAATTTCATCTAGTCACTTTCATCATGCTTGTTTGATTCGCGTTCGTTACTTTGATAATTTGATATGAGGGTGGACCGGTGCTTGGGTGTGGTTCTTACTTGAACAAGCCTCCCACTTATGATTACCCCCTCTCACAAACATCTGCAACTATGAAAGAAGAATTAAGATAAATCTGAGCATAGCATGAAACATATGAATCCAAATCAGCGCCTCACGGAATAGCGGACAAACTATGGTTTAAGATTCTATCACTCTAGCAACCCATCATCTAATAACTACTCCACAATGCCTTCCCTTAGGCCCAAAGATGGTAAAGTGTCGTGTAGTCGACGTTCACACGACACCACTAAAGGAAGCATCAACATAAATTTCATCAAAATATCGAACAAATACCATAGTCACATGATTACTTATGATAAGACCTCCCCCATGTCCTCAAGAACAACTGTAGGTACTCACAAATCATATTCATGCTCAACATCATAGGGGTATTGAATAGCATCAATTATCTGAACATATGATCTTCCACCAAATAAACCAACAAGCATCAACCACAAGATCTAATCAACAGTACTAGCAACCCATAAGTACCAATCTATGGTTTTGGGACAAAGATTGAATACAAGAGATGAACTAGAGTTTGAGATGAGATGGTGCTGGTGAAGATGTTGATGAAGATTGGTCCTCCCACAATGAGAGGATTGTTGGTGATGAAGATGGCTTCGATTGCCCCCCCCCCCTGGGAGGGAAGTTTCCTCGGTGGAATCGCTCCAGCGGAGAGCAAAAGTGCTCCTCCCCAGGTTCCACCTCAAAATGATGGCACATCATCCCGAAACCTTCCTTCTGATTTTTTGTAGGGAAAATGGAATCATATAGGAGAAGATGGGCCCCGGAGGCCTGCCAGGGGCGCCACAAGCTCGGGGGCTCGCCCGGGGGGTAGGGCGTTCCCCCCAGGCTTGTGGCTGGTCCCCCTCTAGTATTTCTTTTGCCAATAATTTTCATATATTCCAAAATAATTCTCCTTCAATTTTCGGCTCATTTGAAGTTGTTTAGAAAAAGTGCCTCCGATATAGCCCTTTCCGGTCCAGAATTCCAGCTGCCGGCAATCTTCCTCTTTATGTAAAACTTGCAAAATAAGAGAGAAAAGGCATAAGAATTGTATTATTAAGTGAAATAATAGTCCATAATACAATAAATATGAACATACAAAATGATGCAAAATGGACGTATCACACCACGGCCAAGAAAGCCTGCTACTCGGAGGTCCGTGGATCCTCGGGCAGCAGCGCCGGGGACAAAATGAGCACAGGATTGGATGCCCATTTCTAGAAGCAGGGAAGGGAGATTTAGAGAAATGCAAAATACAAAGCTAATGTTGAACATATAAAGTGGTATTCACCTCAGAGGAACCACACACGAAGTTGTAGCCACAGTCTAGCCCGTTGGTGGGGAATTCATTTTGGGACGGCATGATGATAGCCGTCCACATCCCATCAATGTTGGTGTAGAAGAAGTACAGAGCTGGAGTGAGAGGATGTACCGGTGCACCATCACATCCACCACATCCACCAGCTTGTGCTTCTTCTTAAGGGTGTGAATCCTCTCCTGGAGGGCTTCGACCTTGCTACCTCTTGAGCAGTGCGTTGGTTTTCCCTTGAAGAGGAAAGGGTGACGCAGCAAAGTAGTGTAAGTATTTCCCGCAGTTTTGAGAACCAAGGTATCAATCCAGTAGGAGGCTCCACACGAGTCCCTCGTACCTACACAAACAAACAAGAACCTCGCAACCAACGCGATAAAGGGGTTGTCAATCCCTTCACGGCCACTTGCGAAAGTGAGATCTGATAGAGATAATAAGATAAGATAAATATTTTTGGTATTTTTATGATATAGATTGGAAAGTAAAGATTGCAAAATAAAGTAGATCGGAAACTTATATGATGGAAAATAGACCTAGGGGCCATAGGTTTCAGTAGTAGCTTCTCTCAAGATAGCATAAGTATGACGGTGGGTGAACAAATTACTGTCGAGCAATTGATAGAAAAGTGCATAGTTATGAGAATATCTAGGCATGATCATGTATATAGGCATCACGTCCGCAATAAGTAGACCGAAACGATTTTGCATCTACTACTATTACTCCACACATAGACCGCTATCCAGCATCCATCTAGAGTATTAAGTTCATAAGAACATAGTAACGCATTAGGCAAGATGACATGACATAGAGGATAAACTCAAACAATATGATATAAACTCCATCTTTTTATCCTCGATGGCAACAATACAGTACGTGCCTTGTTGCCCCTATTGTCACTGGGAAAGGACACCGCAAGATTGAACCCAAAGCTAATAACTTCTCCCATTGCAAGAAAGATCAATCTAGTAGGCCAAACCAAACTGATAATTTGAAGAGACTTGCAAAGATAACCAATCATACATAAGAGAATTCAGAGGAGATTCAAATATTTCTCATAGATAAACTTGATCATAAACCCACAATTCATCGGATCTCGACAAACACACCGCAAAAAGAGTTACATCGAATAGGTATCCAAGAAGATCGAGGAGAACATTGTATTGAGATTCATAGAGAAAGAAGAAGCCATCTAGCTAATAACTATGGACCCGAAGGTCTATGTTAAACTACTCACAACTCATCAGAGAGGCCTTGGCGATGATGTAGAAGCCCTCCGTGATCGATTCCCCCTCCGGCGGAGCGCCGGAAAAGGCTCCAAGATGGGATCTCAAGGGTACGGAAGGTTGCGGCGATGGAAATAGGTTTTCATGGTGCCCCTCGGTGTTTTCAGGGTATGCAAGTATATATAGGCGAAAGAAGTCGGTCAGGGGTGCCACAAGGGGCCCACGAGGATGGGGTGCGCGCCTGGCACCCTCGTGGCCGCCTCAGCTTCTTCTTGACGTCCACTCCAAGTCTCCTGGAGTGCATTTGTTCCAAAAAGATCGCTCCAGAAAGTTTCATTCCATTTGGACTCCGTTTGATATTCCTTTTCTTAGAAACACTGAAATAGGCACAAAAAAACATCGATTCGGGTTGGGCCTCCGGTTAGTAGGTTAGTCCCAAAAATGATATAATAGTGTAAAGTAAAGCCCATAAACATCCAAAACGGGTACAATAATAGCATGGAACAATCAAAAATTATAGATACGTTGGAGGTGTATCAAGCATCCCCAAGCTTAGTTCCTGCTCGTCCTCGAGTAGGTAAATGATAAAAACTGAATTTTTGATGTGGAGTGCTACCTAGCATATTTCTCAATGTAATTTTCTTTATTGTGGCATGAATGTTCAGATCCAAATGATTCAAGATAAAAGTTCATATTAACATAAAAATAGTAATACTTCAAGCATATAATCATGTCTTATCAAAATAGCATAGCCAAAGAAAGCTTATCCCTACAAAATCACATAGTTAGGCTATGCTTCATTTTCATCACACAAAATACTCCCATCATGCACAACCCTGGTTTCAACCAAGCAATTGGTTCATACCTTTTAACGCGCTTCAGCTTTTTCAACTCTCACGCAATACATGAGCGCAAGCCATGGATATATCACTATATGTGGAATAGGATGGTGGTTGTGAAGAAAACAAAAAGAGAGAAGATAGTCTCACATCAACTAGGCATATCAACGGGCTATGGATATGCCCATTGATAGATATCAATGTGAGTGAGTAGGGATTGCCATGCAACGGATGCACTAGAGCTATAAATGTATGAAAGCTAAACAAAAGAAACTAAGTGGGTGTGCATCCAACTTGCTTGCTCATGAAGACCTAGGGCATTTTGAGGAAGCCCATCATTGGAATATACAAGCCAAGTTCTATAATGAAAAGTTCCCACTAGTATATGAAAGTGACAACATAGGAGACTCTCTATCATGAAGATCATGGTGCTACTTTGAAGCACAAGTGTGGAAAAAGGATAGTAACACTGTCCCTTCTCTCTTTTTCTCTCTTTTTTTTGGTGGGATTCTTTGGCCTCTTTTTTTATTTGGGATTATTTGGCCTCTTTTATTTTTGTAAAGTCCGGAGTCTCATCCCGACTTGAGGGGGAATCATAGTCTCCATCATCCTTTCCTCACTTGGGACAATGCACTAATAATGAAGATCATCACACTTTTATTGATTTACAACTCAAGAATTAGAACTCAATAATTAGAAAAAAATATGACTCTATGTGAATGCCTCCGGTGGTGTGCCGGGATATGCAATGAATCAAGAGTGACATGTATGAAAGAATTATGAAGGTGGCCATGCCACAAATACGATGTCAACTACATGATCATGCAAAAGCAATATGACAATGATGGAGCGTGTCATAATAAACGGAACGGTGGAAAGTTGCAGGCAATATATCTCGGAATGGCTATGGAAATGCCATAATAGGTAGGTATGGTGGCTGTTTTGAGGAAGGTAAATGGTGGGTGTATATACCGGCGAAAGTTGCGTGACATAAGAGAGGCTAGCAATGGTGGAAGGGTGAGAGTGTGTATAATCCTTGCACTCACATTAGTCATAAAGAACTCATATACTTATTGCAAAAGTTTATTAGCCCTCGAAGCAAAGTACTACTACGCATGCTCCTAGGGGAAGGGTTGGTAGGAGTTAACCATCGCGCGATACCAACCTCCACACATAAGGCAATCAAAAGAGCACCCCATGCAATAAATTTGTTACACAGCTTTTACCATACGTGCGTGCTACGGGACTTGCCAACTTTAACACAAGTATTTATCAATTTCATAATTACCCAACTAGCATAACTCTAACATTACCACCTTTATATCTCGAAACAATTATCAAGTATCAAATTGATCATAGTGTTTAATGCACTCTCTATGATAGTTTTTATTATACCCAACTTGGATGCCCATTCTAGGACCAATTTTATAACCATAGAAAATACCACGCTGTTCCAAAATACTCTCAAAATAATATAAGTGAAGCATGAGAGATAAATAATTTCTACAAAATTAAGCCACCGTCGTGCTCTAAAAAGATATAAGTGAAGCACTAGAGCAAAACTGTCTAGCTCAAAAGATATAAGTGAAGCACATAGAGTATTCTAACAAATTCCGAATCATGTGTTTCTCTCCCAGAAGATTTGTACGGCAAGGATCATTGTGGTAAACTAAAAGGCAAAGACTCATATCATACAAGACGCTCCAAGCAAAACACATATCATGTGGCGAATCAAAATATAGCTCCAAGTAAAGTTACCGATAGACGAAGACGAAAGAGGGGATGCCTTCCAGGGCATCCCCAACTTAGGATTTTGGTTGTCCTTGAATTATCTTGGGGTGCCATGGGCATACCCAAGCTTAGGCTCTTGCCACTCCTTATTCCATAGTCCATCAAATCTTTACCCAAAACTTGAAAGCTTCACAACACAAAACTCAACAGGAAATCTCATGAGCTCCATTAGTGCAAGAAAGAAAAACCACCACTTAAGGTAATGTAATTAACTCATTATTTATTTATATTGGTGTTAAACCTACTGTATTCCAACTTGTCTATGGTTCATACCCCCCGATACTAGCCATAGATTCATCAAAATAAGCAATCAACACACGAAAAACAGAATCTGTCAAAAACAGAACAGTCTCTAGAAATCTGTAACTTTCGAATACTTATGGAACACTAAAAATCCTACCAAAGTAGGACGTCCTGGTAAATTTATCTATTGATCTACTGGAAAAAGAATCACCTAAAAATCACGTTTCTGTGATTTATTAAAATTATTCTCGTGTGTGCAAAAGTTTCTGTTTTTCAGCAAGATCAAATTAACTTTCACCGTAGGTTATCCTATAGGTTCTACTTGGCACAAACACTAATTAAAACATAAAACCACATCTAAACAGAACCTAGATGAATTATTTATCACTAATCAGAAGAAAAAATCAAGGAACAAAAATAAAATTGGGTTGCCTCCCAACAAGCGCTATCGTTTAACGCCCCTAGCTAGGCATAAAAGCGAGAATAGATCTACGTATTGCCATCTTTGGTATTCAACTCATAAGTGGCTCGCAGAATAGATTCGTAAGATAATCTGATTTTATTTCTAGGAAAGTGTTCCATGCCTTTCCTTAATGGAAATTGTAATCTAATATTTCATTCCTGCGTATCAATAATTGCACCAATCATTCTAAGGAAAGGTCTACAAAGAATAATAGGACATGAAAGATTGCAATCTATATCAAGAACGATGAAATCTACGGGCACATAATTCCTACTTGCAACAATAAGAATATCATTAATCCTTCACATAGGTTTCTTAATAGTGGAATCTGCAAGGTGCAAGTTTAAAGAGCAATCATCAAATTCACGGAAACCTAACATATCACATAAATGTTTTGGAATCGTGGAAACACTAGCACCCAAATAGCACAAAGAATAGCATTCATGATCTTTAATTTTAATTTTAATGGTAGGTTCCCACTCATCATAAAGTTTTCTAGGGATAGAAACTTCCAACTCAAGTTTTTCTTCATAAGATTGCATCAGAGCATCAACAATATGTTTGGTAAAAGCTTTATTTTGACTACAAGCATGAGGAGAATTCAACACGGATTGCAACAAGGGAATACAATCTACTAAAGAACAATTATCATAATTAAATTCCTTGAAATCCAAAATAGTGGGTTCATTGGTATGTAAAGTTCTGACCTCTCCAATCCCACTTTTACCAAATTTAGCATCAAGATCTAGAAACTCTGAATCATTGGGACGCCTTCTAACTAAAGTTGACTCATCTCCAGTCCCATCATTATCAAGATTCATATTGCAAAACAAAGATTTAATATGAGACACATCAATCACTTTTAGATCTTCATCATTATTATCATGAAAACAAGAAGAACACGCTCTTACAAAGCAATCTTTCTTAGCACGCATCCTAGCGGTTCTTTCCTTGCACTCATCAATGGAAATTCTCATGGCTTTGAGAGAATCATTGATATCATGCTTAGGTGTAATAGATCTATGTTTTAAAGAATCAACATCAAGAGAAATTCTATCCACGTTCCTAGCCAATTCATCAACCTTAAGCAATTTTTCTTCAAGCAAAGCATTGAAATTCTTTTGAGAGATCATAAATTCTTTAACACTATTCTAAATATCAGAGGGCATCTTGTTAAAATTTCCATAAGAGTTGTTGTAGGAATTACCATAATTATTAGAGGAGTAGGGAACGTCCTAGATTAAAGTTTCCTCTATATGCGTTGTTACCAAAATTATTCCTCCCAACAAAATTCACATCCATAGATTCATTATTATTCTCAATCAAAGTAGACAAAGGCATATCATTGGGATCAATAGGAGCACTCTTATTAGCAAAAAATTTCATAAGTTCATTCATCTTTCCACTCAAAACATTAATTTCTTCTATCGCATGAACCTTTTTACTAGTAAATCTTTCGGTGTGCCATTGAGAACAATTAACCATAATATTATCTACAAGTTTAGTAGCTTCTCCTAAAGTGATTTCCATAAAAGTGCCTCCCGCGGCCGAATCGAAAAGATTTCTAGAAGCAAAATTCAATCCGGCATAAATTTTTTGTATGATCATCCATAAATTAAATCCATGTGTAGGGCAATTGCGAATCATTAATTTCATCCTCTCCCAAGATTGTGCAACATGCTCATGATCTAGTTGTTTAAAATTCATAATATCGTTCCTAAGGGAGATGATCTTGGCGGGAGGAAAATACTTAGAGATAAAAGCATCTTTGCACTTATTCCATGAATCAATACTATTTTTAGGCAAAGATGAAAACCAAGTTTTAGCACGGTCTCTAAGTGAAAACGGAAATAACTTCAATTTAAAAATATAATTATCCATATATTTCTTCTTTGGCATATCACACAAATCAACAAAGTTGTTTAGATGAGCAGAGGCATCTTTGCTAGGAAGGCCGGAGAATTGATCTTTCATAACAAGATTCAACAAATCAGCATTGATTTCACAAGATTCAGCATCATTAAGAGGAGCAATCGGAGTGCTAAGGAAATCATTATTGTTGGTATTGGAAAAGTCACACATTTTAGTATTATCTTGCGCCATCGTGACAAACAATCCAACACACAAGCACACAAGAGGCAAGCGCAAGAGAGAGGCTAACAGGAAAGAGAGGGCGAATAAAACGGCAAGGGTGAAGTGGGGGAGAGGAAAATGAGAGGCAAATGGCAAATAATGTAATGCAAGGGACATGAGTTTGTGATGGGTACTTGGTATGTCTTGACTTGAGCGAAGACCTCCCCGGCAACGGTGGAAAAAATCCTTCTTGCTATGGTTTTCCCTTGAAGAGGAAAGGGTGATGCAGCAAAGTAGCGTAAGTATTTCCCTCAGTTTTGAGAACCAAGGTATCAATCCAGTAGGAGGCTCCACACGAGTCCCTCGTACCTACACAAACAAACAAGAACCTCGCAACCAACATGATAAAGGGGTTGTCAATCCCTTCACAGCCACTTGCGAAAGTGAGATCCGATAGAGATAATAAGATAAGATAAATATTTTTGGTATTTTTATGAGATAGATTGGAAAGTAAAGATTGCAAAATAAAGTAGATCGGAAACTTATATGATGGAAAATAGACATGGGGGCATAGGTTTCACTAGTGGCTTCTCTCAAGACAGCATAAGTATTACAGGGGGTGAACAAATTACTGTCGACCAATTGATAGAAAAGTGCATAGTTATGAGAATATCTAGGCATGATCATGTATATAGGCATCACGTCCGCAATAAGTAGACCGAACTGATTCTGCATCTACTACTATTACTCACACATCGGCCGCTATCCAGCATGCATCTAGATTATTAAGTTCATAAGAACAGAGTAACACATTAGGCAAGATGACATGATGTAGAGGGATAAACTCAAGCAATATGATATAAACCCCATCTTTTTATCCTCGATGGCAACAATACAATACGTGCCTTGCTTCCTCTGCTGTCACCGGGAAAGGACACCGCAAGATTGAACCCAAATCTAAGAACTTCTCCCATTGCAAGAAAGATCAATCTAGTAGGCCAAACCAAACTGATAATTCGAAGAGACTTGCAAAGATAACCAATCATACATAAAAGAATTCAGAGGAGATTCAAATATTTCTCATAGATAAACTTGATCATAAACCCACAATTCATCGAATCTTGACAAACACACCGCAAAAATATTTACATCAAATAGACCTCCAAGAAGATCGAGGAGAACATTGTATTGAGATTCAAAGAGAGAGAAGACGCCATCTAGCTAATAACTATGGACCCGTAGGTCTGTGGTAAACTACTCACAACTCATCAGAGAGGCCTTCGCGATGATGTAGAAGCCCTCCATGATTGATTCCCCCTCCAATGGAGCGCCGGAAAAGGCTCCAAGGATCTCACAGGTACAGAAGGTTGCGGCGGTGGAAATAGGTTTTCGTGGTGCCCCTCGGTGTTTTCAGGGTATGCAAGTATATATAGTCAAAAGAACTCAGTCAAGGGAGCCACGAGGGGCCCACGAGGGTGGGGGCGCGCCCACCCCCCTAGGGCACGCCTGGCACCCTCGTGTCCGCCTCAGTTGCTTCTTGACTTCCACTCCAATTCTCATGGATTGCGTTTGTTCCAAAAAGATCGCCCCCGAAGGTTTCATTCCGTTTGGACTCCGTTTGATATTCCTTTTCTTTGAAACACTAAAATAGGCAAAAAAAAATAGCAATTCGGGCTGGGCCTCCGGTTAGTAGGTTAGTCCCAAAAATGATATAAAAGTGTAAAGTGAAGCCCATAAACATCCAAAACGGGTAATATAATAGCATGGAACAATCAAAAATTATAGATACGTTGGGGACATATCAGACCTCATCTAGATTACCCCACTATAGGCCCTCCTTCTGCCAAGACACCAACTTCCTTGGGGGGACCCCTGTTAAGGAGGGGGCCATGACCTGGTGTCAAAACTGGTAGACCTCAGGGTAGGGGGTCCTGAGCTGTGGATCTAGGATCGATGGCGAACAAGGGACGACGGACACAGTGTTAACCCAGGTTCGGGCCCTCTTGAAGAGGTAATACCCTATGTCCTGATTGATTATATTGGATGTATAGTATGGTTTATAGAGTAGGTCTACCTCAAGATCAACATGAGCTAAACCCTAAGGCGATGAGGTGATGAATATGTCTGCCGCCCTAAAGACTACAACCCTCGGTTTATATACACATCGATGGGGTTAGGGTTACCGAAGATAGATTACAATAAGGGAGAAAGAGATCCTGCCTATCCTTGACTTGGAGGGCACACCATAGCTTCATAAATCTCCCGTCGCTATACGGCTTCACCAGTCCGGCCCATATTGATGGGCCGGCGCCTTGAGGACCCCTTAGTCCGTAACTCCCTCAGTAGCCCCGAACTTGCCTCCAACATCAGGGATTGTCCTCTGGAATCTTCAGATTGTCGGCTTGGGAGACGAGTTCTTCTGTTCCTCTATTCAGTTTGGAGCTTTGTCAATCTCACTGAACCCTATTTGGAACCAGGAATAATGCACTCAGGCCCGGACAGGTTCAAAACTCTGGGCTCCAAAGATATCGTGAGATCGAGGTGGGACCATCAGAATTTAATGCCATTTCTTGGGGCAAGAGATAGAGCATCTTTTCAGAGGGTGTGCGGCCCAATGCTGACTTTCCATGAACCGTCCTTCTAGCTTCAAGGTAAGATGCCCATTTATAGATCCAAAGCTGCGGAGGACAATTGACTTCCCCCCTCTCACAAGGAACATCACCGAAGAAATTCCCCGGCGCCATGGCTGACCTCCCAGGTTCATCCTCGCGCCCGCATGGCCCACTCTTAGTCGATTAGTTGAGCTATTCAATTTCACACCTACATCTGAGGCGCTTGCAAATGTAGTGTTTCCTCCCTCCAGCAGATTTTGTTCTCGTCCATGCCGGTCTCATCTCCATCGATGGTTGCGCCCTTGCCAAGAACTCCTCCGCTCCGAGTAGGGAGGAGAGGGTATGCCTCGTGCCCTTCCTTATAAGAGGTTTGGGCTTTCCTATCAATCCATTTTTATGGGGTTTGTTAGAGTTCTACGGGATCCAGCTCCACAACCTCACCCCGGGGTCCATATTGCACACCTCTGGCTTTGGGCCCTGCGCGAGATATTTCTGAGTTGCGAGGCCCACTTTGAATTGTGGAAGAAGTTTTTCTGTCTTGTCCCCCGCCTCCGAGACGGATCCATATTCGAGGTGGGTGGCGCCGAAGTATGGCGAATAGCTCGGACAGGATACCCTATCGGGACCCCATAGAAAGATCCAGAAGGATGGACCTCAGAGTGGTTTTATATTGAAGATGTTCCCCTCACTGATCCAATTCGGCAACGGTTACCCGAGTACTCAAATGACCCTCCTATAAAGCGGTTCAACTGGCTGCCCAGAGGCCCTTCCTAACCGGACAGTTAAGAGGTGCGTGCGCTATCAGCCAAGATTAGGCTGCTGACTAGTAGTAAGCTGACCATGATCGAAGTGATGGCCATTGCTACTACCCGATGTGTGCAACCCCTGCAGCAAAGGGGTCATCCTCTATGGTGCTACAACAGGACCCAAGACATAACCAGCTACTTGCGACAAGGGCCAGACAATAAGGTGGCTCTGGCCAAAATATTGGCAGAGCTCTTCAAGGGAGAGGAGGCAGATTTTGCTCGAATGTGTATTTGGGAAGGTTGCGCTGGCTAAAATCTGGCAGACTGGGTAAGCTACAATCCACTGTCTTGAGCTCATGGGCTACACCCAAACTCTGACTGGTTGTATTTGAACATGGGTGGAGGCATCAGGTTGCGTCCATGAATTGCCCTCCTCCTCAGTCGAAGGATCGTTCCTGTGACGACGATCCGAGGTACCATGACGACCCAGAGATGTCAAATGATTTTGAGGACGGGGTGTATTATTAGGAGAGCCTTGATAGCATCAAGGTTGTTGTGATAGCCGATCACCCCAGTTCTCTTACCTCTTCCATAGTAAGTGAAAAGAAGACCCACTCCCAAACAAGGCGCTCATCTCGCGCTATTCCCCAAGAGCTGACTTCTGCTCGCAAGGGTCGCCGCACTACGCGTAAGACCGTATTAGAGAAGCGCAGACCACGCCAGTTTCGCCCCCTAATGGGACATCAAAGTGGAAAGCCTCCGTCGAAGCGGAGGCACCTGCCTCCTTGGCCCAGAGGTAACGTATTTTGGAATTACAGCAAGGGTTACTTTTAGAACCCTTTTATTAAAGCTCCCTCCATTTTTGCAGAAGGTGTATGCCTCTACACCAGTCCGAAGATTCCCCGGGTGCGCCGATTCGCAGCTCCGGCCCTAAGTCCTTGGCACAAGCTAGAGCTTCCACCGAACACGCGGCGGACAGCACGCCTCTGGCGGACTTCGATGATGTTTCAGTCACCAACTCCGAAGTCGAGAGCGTAACGAATCATCGCCTCTCGAGGAAGACTTCACGTCATACTGCCTTTGCCGAACAGGAATTTAGTTCCTTTAATTCGGTGGATGCGTACCTTGGAGCAGCCCGGACAGGTCTTGAAGGGGTCGTTGGTCTTTTTGCCGCCAAGGTGCAGGTATATAACAAAAATAGCAAGCAGATGATGTTCCCTAACCAACCAGCCCCCAAGCCTTAATTTGGGTGGGACGGCTGAGTTAAGGGTGTCTAATGATATTATTTTTGTAGGCTGCAAGATATTAGAGCAAAAAGTTGTTCAAGGACCTTGAGGTGAGCCGGACACAGTTGGTCGAAACCAAGGTTGAACTGGATGCGGCTCAAAAAGCCAGCAGGGGGTTGTCCGATAAGTAGAAAAAACTATCTCACATGTATACAGTGTATTCCATGCATTAACACCGTTTTCTCCGCATAGCCGCAAAACCCGTAAGCGAGATGTGGAGGGAGTTGGACGCTGGAAAACAAGTGCTGACGCGAAGTCAGGAGGAGAAAAATGAGCTCAAGGCGAAGAATCAGCAGAAGGCCGAGGAAATTAAGAGTTTAAAAACTCAGCTGGCACAAGCTTTGGAGGAAAACCAGAAGCTGAAAGGTGGCATATTTGGTAAGCGCTGATCTTACCAATCCATTGACAAGTATCATTGAGGTGTTAATGATGATGTGCAATACCTGCTTGTAAGGTCTCCTGACTGGGCGGCCCAAGGAAGAAGCAAGCACTTACGACGGGAACCTTTTAAAGGAGTTGTCAAAGACTTAAGAGAAGGCCCGAAAAACCATGAAGAGCATGGCGAAGGTGTTATGGCTGTTAGATGTGCCTCCTGAAGGTATGGCCGAACTAGCCAGTCGCTTGAAGGGAGCTTGGCGAAGGATTGAATTATGGAAGATTTCGTCCTGCCGAGAAGGGGCGCATGAAGCGTGGGCTATGGTAAAGACCCGCTTCACCAAGCTAGACCCGGTGCATATGGCCCGGGTTGGTCCCGTGGGCTCTGACGGTCAAAATATACCTCTAAGCTTGGTGTATGATGATGTGTTGCCAGCTGCTCACTATTCTCAGAAGGATTGTGCTTTAGAGCAATTGATAAATAATGTCGGTCTAGAGTAGTTTTGTCAATTCTACGTATCTATATACTTTACGTTGACCGAGCTCGATCCGCGTTCTTATTGTTAGTTTAAATAAGGTTGTCTTAACCGACCATCGGCTTCTACCTCCCCGATCAGTGATCGAGAAGTGTTCTGTACTATGTGCCTTGGGAAACAAGGCCATACTTCAGGAACCAGGCAATCCGGCCATCTGGCTCGAATCGTGCGAAACATGTGCAGAAAGTTATGTTATATTACTGTTTGATGTAAGAAACATCTTCTAATGAAAATAGTTCCTCCAAGGGTTCCTTTCTTTGGGTAAAACTATAATCCGGGTACGTAGGATCAATGGAAACCAATGGCTGCAAAAAAACCTGGTGATAAGCGCGAAGCCATATTCACTTCCCTTAATCCGACTTATTGTATTCTATAAGAATGCTAGCTTTTGGCTTCACCTGTCTGAGGTACGGTCCCGGATGACCCGATCATAACAATCGCAGAGGTGCTCCCTTTACTCCCTAGCCGAACAATCGGGAAACGTAGGGGCAAACACAGGAGCCAGGCAACCCATCTTGGCAAAGATCAGAAGTCAAATAAGTGCATGTGTTGGCTTAACATGCTTGAGAAGGATGCAATCGGTACGAATGCAGTTTATACATTATTCGGATCTTCTGAGGGAGTCCCCAGACAAGTCTAGGTGTTACATTCAATGATGTATATATAAGAGCTTGGTATGGTTCGGTTTAACCGGACTCTCACCATGTCAAAAAGAAAGAAAGGAAAATGAAAAGAAGGAAAAGGTAGGGATGTATGTCAAACTCAGGCGTAAAAACGCCGTAGCCGTGATGTGTTCCACGGGTTCGTCTCGAGGCAGTCATCGGACGAGACGACAAAGGTTATATGCTCCTCCTATGAGTACTTCATCGATGATGTACGGTCCCTCCCATTTGGGTGATAGTTTATTCTTCTGTTTTTCGGGGAGTCGGAGGACCAGGTCTCCCATGTTGTATGCCTTCGCCATGTCTTCACGGTTGTGGTAACGACGTGCTTGTTGTTGATAGAACACGGATTGAGCTCGAGCTATATCTCGTTCTTCTTCCAGAGCATTGAGATCATCCCACCGATCCAGCTCGGCCTCCTTTTCATCATACATGCGCACTCTAGGCGCGTCATGGATAAGGTCGCATGGGAGGATAGCTTCCGCACCATATACCATAAAAATGGTGTGTATCCGGTTGATCTGTTAGGAGTAGTGCGTAGCCCCCATAGTATGGAATTGAGTTCCTCGACCCAATGGCAGTCTAATTGTTTAAGGGATCAGACTAGGCGAGGCTTAATGCCGTTCTTAATGAGCCCATTGGCTCGCTCGACCTGTCCAATGGTCCGTGGGTGGTACACCAAGGTGTAATCGAGCTTAATGCCCATTTTGCCGCACCAGCTTTAACTTCTTGGGCGGTTGGTACCATTATCAGTAATTATGATGTGGGGGACACCATAATGGTGTATGACATCAGATAAGAAGTCGACAACCGGTCCAGATTCTGCTGAGGTGACGGGCCTTGCCTCGATCCACTTGGTGAGTTTGTCGATCATGACCAATAGGTACTTCTTTTTGTTTGTCCCCCCTTTGAGTGGCCTGACCATGTCGAGACCCCAGACCGTGAAAGGCCATGCTATCGGTATCCTACGAAGAGCTATGGGGGCATGTGGCTTTGATTTGCGAATAGCTCGCATCCGACGCAATGTTGGACTAATGTCCGGGCATCTTCACGGGCGGTAGACCAGAAGAAACCTGCGGAAAGCCTTGCTGACCAAAGCCCGAGTTGCCATGTGGTGTCCTCCCATGCCCGCTTGTATCTTTGCCAAGAGCTGCTTCCCCTCTTCTTCGGAGGTGGACCTTTGTAAGACTCCTATGGTACTCTTCTTATAGAGTTCACCTTCATGGACCATGTATACTTTAGAGCGCCGAACTATACATCGTGCTTCAGTTTGATCCTCCGGAAGCCGATGTTGTGTGAGGTCGGCTAGCAGGGGTTCTGTCCAGGGTGGAATTACGGCCATGACTTCCTGGGCGGAAGGCGTTTCCTCGAGTGCGGAGCCACCGATGACATGATCTTCCTGTTTATTTTCAGGCGAGACATTGTGAGCGGGCTCATTGGATGGTGAACCGGTGATGTCATCCTGCCATGCCATGGAGGGCTTAAAGATCCGCTCGAGGAAGGTGTCTTTCGGGACCGGGTCGTGCTTGGCACCCATGCGGGAGAGGATGTCCACTGCTTGATTGTTGTCTCTAGCGACATGGTGAAATTCTAGGCCCTCGAATCGGGCCGATAGCCGGAGGACCGCATTTCTGTATGCCGCGATCTTGAGGTCCTTGGCGTCGAATTCGCCGTTGACTTCAGGGATTGCCAAGTTTGAATCTCCCCTTACCTCAATGCGCTGCACGCCCATTGATGTGGCCATACGAAGACCATGTAGTAGTGCTTCATATTCGGTTGCGTTGTTGGAGTCCATGTACATCATTTGGAGGATATACCGAACATTGTCGCCTATAGGGGAGATTAGGATGACCCCAGTCCCCAATCCAGCTAACCTCTTTGAGCTGTCGAAATACATTGTCCAGTGTGAATATCCATTATACTCCCAGGGTAGTTCGGCCTTGGTCCATTCGGTTATGAAATCGGCCAGCACCTGAGATTTAATGGATCGGCATGGCTTTGTATGTTATCTCGAAGCGAAGGAGCTCGATGGCCCATTTGGCGATGCAGGCCGTGGCATCCGTGTTATTGATTATATCATTCAAGGGGACCTCTGATGCCACTATGACCGAACATTCTTGAAAGTAGTGTCATAGCTTTTGGGACGCCATAAAAACCGTGTAGGCTATCTTTTGATAGTGCGAGTATCATGATTTGCATGCCATAAGTACCTCTGACGCATAATAGACCAGCTTATGGACTTGGAACTTGAGGACTCCCGCTCCAGAACGAGCA
This sequence comes from Triticum dicoccoides, assembly GCF_002162155.2. Lineage (NCBI taxonomy): Eukaryota > Viridiplantae > Streptophyta > Magnoliopsida > Poales > Poaceae > Triticum > Triticum dicoccoides. The sequence continues at coordinate 442,276,838 of NC_041381.1, read as the reverse complement.
TCGCGCTGACTGATACGTCTCCAACGTATCTATAAATTTTTGATTGTTCCATGCTATTATATTACCCCTTTTAGATGTTTATGGGCTTTATTTTACATATTTATATCATTTTTGGGACTAACCTACTAACCGGAGGCCCAGCCCATATTGTTGTTTTTTTGCCTATTTCAGTATTTCGAAGAAAAGGAATATCAAACGGAGTCCAAACGGAATGAAACCTTAGGGAGCGTGATTTTTGGAACAAATCTGATCCAGAGAGCTTGGAGTGCAAGTCAAGAAGCTCCCGAGGGCCCCACGAGATAGGCCCCCCCTGTAGGGTGTGCCCCTATCTCGTGGGCCCCTCGGGCAGCCACCGACGTACTTCTTCTTCCTATATATACCTACGTACCCCGAAAACATCCAGGAGCACCACGAAACACAATTTCCACCGCCGTAACCTTCTGTATCCGCGAGATCTCATCTTGGAGCCTTCGTCGGCACTCTGCCGGAGGAGTAATCAACCACGGAGGGCTTCTACATCAACATCCTTGCCCCTCTGATGAGTTGTGAGTAGTTTACCACAGACCTATGGGTCCATAGTTATTAGCTAGATGGCTTCTTCTCTCTTTTTGGATCTCAATACAATGTTCTCCCCCTCTCTTGTGGAGATCTACTCGATGTAAACTCCTTTTGCGGTGTGTTTGTCGAGATCCGATGAATTGTGGGTTTATGATCAAGTTTATCTATGAATAATATTTGAATCTTCTCTGAATTCTTTTATGTATGATTGAGTTATCTTTGCAAGTCTCTTCGAATTATCAATTTGGTTTGGCCTACTAGATTGATCTTTCTTGCCATGGGAGAAGTGCTTAGCTTTGGGTTCAATCTTGCGGTGTTCTTACCCAGTGACAGAAAGGGTTGCAAGACACGTATTGTATTGTTGCCATCGAGGATAACAAGATGGGGTTTATATCATATTGCATGTGTTTATCCCTCTACATCATGTCATCTTGCTTAATGCGTTACTCTGTTCTTATGAACTTAATACTCTAGATGCAGGCAGGAGTCGGGCGATTTGTGGAGTAATAGTAGTAGATGCAGGCAGGAGTCGGTCTACTTGTTATGGACGTGATGCCTATATACATGATCATGCCTAGATAATCTCATAACTATGCGCTTTTCTATCAATTGCTCGACAGTAATTTGTTCACCCACCATAATACTTATGCTATCTTGAGAGAATCCTATAGTGAAACCTATGGCCCCCGGGTCTATCTCTTGTCATATTTGCTTTCAATCTATCTTTATTTGCATCTTTACCTTTTTCATCTATCTTATAAAATACCAAAAATATATTTATCTTATCATACTATCTTTATTAGATCTCACTTTCGCAAGTGGCCGTGAAGGGATTGACAACCCCTTTATTGCGTTGGTTGCAAGTTCTCAGTTTGTTTGTGTAGGTGCGTGGGACTTTTGAGGAGGCTCCTACTGGATTGATACATTGGTTCTCAAAACTAAGGGAAATACTTACGCTACACTTTGCTGCATCACCCTCTCCTCTTCAAGGAAAACCAACGCAAGCTCAAGACGTAGCATTGACCACCTGATTGGTGGCTGAAATGTATAGTAGGATAGGTTCGCCAATGCTGGGTGCGGCCAGGATAGGGTTGCCGGCGAGAAGTGGTTTATTATCCTCAAGTGCTGCTGTTGTTCCATCTGAGTTCTTGGTCTTTTTGAGCAGCTTGTAGAGCAGCAGTGCCTTTTCTCCGAGGCGAGATATGAAGCGGCTCAAGGCTGCCACGTATCCTGCTAGCTTCTATACATGCTTGAGCCCTGTTGGTACTGTAAGCTGAGACAACACTCTAATTTTGGCTGGATTGACCTCGATTCCTTTATGGGAAATGATGAATCTGAGTAGCTTTTCGACAGGGACCCCGAAGACGCATTTATCTGGGTTGAGCCGTATGTCGTAAGCCCGCAGGTTGTCGCGTACGTAGTCTACCAGTTGGTCTATGTGTTTGGTTTTGACAACCACGTCATCCACATATGCCTCGACCGTTCTGCCAATTTGGTTTTAGAGGCATGTTTGAATCATGCGCTGGTATGTGGCTCTTGTGTTTTTTAGTCCGGGCGGCATGATGTTGAAGCAGAAAGGCCCGTAAGGGGTGATGGATGCGCTTGCTGCCTGGTCGGACTCCTTCATCCTAATCTTGTGGTATCTGGAGTATGTGTCAAGGAAGCATAACGATTCATATCCAGCGGTGGCGTTGATGATCTGGTCTATTCTTGGGAGGGGGAAAGGATCCTTAGGGCAGGCCTTGTTAAGGTCTTTAAAGACAACACAGAGCCACCAGGACTTATCCTTCTTGGGTGCCATAACCAGATTTGCTAATCATTCGGGGTGCTTGATCTCGTAGATGAATCCGGCCTCCAGCAGTTTTGAGAGCCTTTTGCCGATGGCTTGCCATTTGGGTTTGGAAAATTGGCACAGAGTCTGTTTCACTCGCTTGAAGCCTTTTAAAATGTTTAGGTTGTGCTCTGCTAGCCTGCATGGGATTCCTGGCATATCTCAGGTGTGCCAGGCGAATATATCCCAGTTTTCATGCAGGAATGTCCTTAGCGCTTCGTCGATTGCTGGGTCCGGTTGTGCTCCAATGGATGTCGTTTTATTGGGATCTGTTGGGTGCACTTAAAATTTTACTATTTCATCTGCTAGCTTGAATGATGTGGATTTTTGTCTTTTGCTGATAACCGCATCGTCCCTATCGACTATAGTGCGCAGCGTTGTCAATTCTTTGGCCGCGAGGGCCTCTGATAGTGCCTCTAGGGTGAGGGATGTCGTCTTGTTTTAGGCTCGTAGGGCTTTGCTCGGGTCAATTTTTAGTGAGATTACCCTGTTGGGCCCTGGCATTTTGAGTTTCATATACCCGTAATGTGGTATGGCCTGAAATCTTGAGAATGCCTCACGTCCTAGAAGGGCGTAGTATCCGCTACAGAAAGGCACAATGTGAAATAGCAAGGGTTCGGATCTGTAGTTATCGGGTGTGCCAAACACAATGTCCAGGGTTACATGTCCCAAGCAATGTGCCTCCCTACCGGGTATTATACCTCGGAATGTCGTATGACTGCGTTCGATGCGAAACCTGTTGAATTGCATTTTGTCGAGAGTATCCTCATAAATGAGGTTGAGGTTGCTGCCTCCGTCCATGAGCACTTTAGTTAGTTGGAAACCATCGACGATGGGTTCGAGGACCAGTGCAGCCGGTGCGTGGCTGGTACAAGGGGTTGGCTCTTCCTTCTCGTCGAAGTTGACAGGAGTGGCTGCCCATGGCTTGCGGCCCTTACTTGGTATATCTGGCTGAGCTCTCAAACAGCCTTTTTTCCTTTTATTGTTTGAGACGAATGTCCCATAGACCGTAAGGACATTGTGGTCCTGTGGCAAAGCTGCAACCTGTTTATTTGGAGGTGTAAGCCCCAAGATTGACTCGCCATGTTTGGCTACTTGTCTCACCACCGAACAGGCTCAAAGTCTGCGGGTTGGGTTTACGTCTTGCAGGACCGAGTGTATTGGGCATGGTTTATCCAGCAACTCATCCAACACTGATCTTGGCTTGGTTATCTTTTCATCGGGCTCGCGCTCTGGTGATTGATGAGTGTATGCTTGTTTGGTACGAGACTTCCCGTGGTGCACAGCAGGCGGCGGACCCATGTTCATATGTTGCACCCTCCACGTGTTCTCCATGGTGCAATACTTGTGTACCATGTCTGTGGTTTGGTGAAGCTTTGAATTCGGCGATGTGCGTGGACTTTTGAAGGAAATATGCCCTAGAGGCAATAATAAAGTTGTTATTTATATTTCCTTATATCATGATAAATGTTTATTATTCATGCTAGAATTGTATTAACCAGAAAATTAGTACATGTGTGAATACATAGACAAAACAAAGTGTCCCTAGTATGCCTCTACTTGACTAGGTCGTTAATCAAAGATGGTTATGTTTCCTGACCATAGATATGCGTTGTCATTTGATGAATGGGATCATATCTTTAGAGAATGATGTGATGGACAAGATCCATCCATTATCTTAGCATAATGATCGATAAGTTTTATTGCTATTGCTTTCTTCGTGACTTATACATGTTCCTCGGACTATGAGATTGTGCAACTCCCGAATACCGGAGGAACACCTTGTGTCTTATCAAACATCACAACGTAACTGGGTGATTATATCTATAGGTGTCTCCGAAGGTGTTTGTTGGGTTCGCATAGATCAAGATTAGGATTTGACGTGTATCGGAGAGGTATCTCTGGGCCCTCTCGGTAATGCTCATCACTATAATTCTTGAAAGCAATGTGACTAACGAGTTAGTCATGGAATGAAGCATTACGAAACGAGTAAAGAGACTTGCTGGTAACGAGATTGAACTAGGTATGATGATATGGACGATCGAATATCGGGCAAGTAACATACCGATGACAAAGGGAACAACGTATGTTGTTGTGCGATTTGACCGATAAAGATCTTCGTAGAACATTTAGGAGCCAATATGAGCATCCAGGTTCCGCTATTGGTTATTGATCGGAAATTTGTCTCGATCATGTCTACATAGTTCTCCAACCCGTAGGGTCCGCACGCTTAACGTTCGATGATGACTTGTATTATGAGTTATGTGATTTTGATGACCGAAGTTTGTTCAGAGTCCCGGATGAGATCACGGAAATGACGAGGAGTCTCGAAATGGTCGAGACATAATGATTGATATATTGGAAGGTTATGTTCGGACACCGGAAAGGTTTCGAATTGATTCGGACATTTTCCGGAGTACCGGGAGGTTACCGGAACCCCCTGGGGGAAGTAGTGGGCCTTAATGGGCTTTAGTGGAAAGGAGAGGAGGGCCGCAGGGTGGCTGCGCACCCCCCCCCCTTGGCTGGTCCAAATTGGACTAGGAGGGT
>NC_041381.1:442254742-442271607 GCF_002162155.2 Triticum dicoccoides | reverse complement strand
CTTCTCCCTCTCCTACTCTTTCCCTCTCTCCCCTCTTGGAAAAAGGAAGGGGACTCCAACTAGGATTGTGAATCCTAGTTGGAATTCCCCTATAGATGCGCCCTGATAACACACAAGTATAGGGGATCGCAACAGTTTTCGAGGGTAGAGTATTCAACCCAAATTTATTGATTTGACACCAGGGGAGCCAAAGAATATTCTCAATTATTAGCAGTTGAGTTGTCAATTCACCCACACCTGGATAACTTAGTATCTGCAGCAAAGTATTTAGTAGAAAAGTAGTATGGAAGTAATGGTAACAGTAGCAAAAGTAACACTAGCAGTTTTGTAGTAATTGTAACAGTAGCAACGGTAAAGTAAATAAGCAAAGCACAATATGTGAAAATCTCGTAGGCATTGGATCAGTGATGGATAATTATGTTGGATGTGATTCCTCGTGTAATAGTTATAACATAGGGTGACACGGAACTAGCTCCAATTCATCAATGTAATGTAGGCATGTATTCTGAATATAGTCATAAGTGCTTATGGAAAAGAACTTGCATACCATCTTTTGTCCTACCCTCCAATGGCAGTGGGGTCCTAATGGAAACTAAGGGATATTAAGGCCTCCTTTTAATAGAGTACTGGACCAAAGCATTATCACTTAGTGAATACATGAACTCCTCAAACTACGGTCATCACCGAGAAGTATCCCGATTATTGTCACTTCGGGGTTGTCGGATCATAACACATAATAGGTGACAATAAACTTGCCAGATAGGATCAAGAACTCACATATATTCATGAAAACATAATAGGTTCAGATCTGAAATCATGGCACTCGGGCCCTAGTGACAAGCATTAAGCATAGCAAAGTCATAGCAACATCAATCTCACAACATAGTGGATACTAGGGATCAAACCCTAACAAAACTAACTTGATTACATGGTAAATCTCATCCAATCCATCACCATCCAACAAGCCTACGATGGAATTACTAACGCACGGCGGTGAGCATCATGAAATTGGTGATGGAGGATGGTTGATGATGACGACGATGAATAATTCCCCTCTCCGGAGCCCTGAACGGACTCCAGATTCATCAATGTAATGTAGGCATGTATTCCAAATATAGTCATATGTGCTTATGGAAAAGAACTTGCATGGCATCTTTTGTCCTACCCTCCCGTGGCAGCGGGGTCCTAATGGAAACTAAGGGATAGTAAGGCTTCCTTTTAATAGAGTACCAGACCAAAGCATTAGCACTTAGTGAATGCATGAACTCCTCAAAATACGGTCATCACCGAGAAGTATCCCAATTATTGTCACTTCGGGGTTGTCGGATCATAACACATAATAGGTGACTATAGACTTGCAAGATAGGATCAATAACTCACATATATTCATGAAAAGATAATAGGTTCAGATCTGAAATCATGGCACTCGGGCCCTAGTGACAAGCATTAAGCATAGCAAAGGCATTGCAACATCAATCTCACAACATAGTGGATACTAGGGATCAAACCCTAACAAAACTAACTTGATTACATGGTACATCTCATCCAACCCATCACCGTCCAGCAAGCCTACGATGGAATTACTCACGCACGGAGGTGAGCATCATGATATTGGTGATGGAGGATGGTTGATGATGACGACAGCGACGAATCCCCCTCTCCGGAGCCCTACACGGACTCTAGATCAGCCCTCCCGAGAGAGATTAGGGCTTGGTGGCGGCTCCGTATCGTAAAACGCGATGAAACTTTATCCCTGATTTTTTCTTCGCGAACGTAAATATATGGAGTTGGAGTTGAGGTCGGTGGAGGTCCAGGGGGCCCACAAGGCAGGGGGCGCGCCCAGGGGGAGGGGGCGCGCCCCCCACCCTCGTGGACAGGGTGTGGGCCCCTGATGCTATTTCTTTTGCCAATATTTTTTATTTATTCCAAAAAGTTGCTCCATGGATTTTCAAGTCATTCCAAGAACATTTATTTCTGCACAAAAATAACACCATGGCAGTTCTACTGAAAACAGCATCAGTTCGGGTTAGTTCCATTCAAATCATGCAAGTTAGAGTCCAAAACAAGGGCAAAAGTGTTTGGAAAAGTAGATAGGACGAAGACGTATGAACTCCTCCAAGCTTAAACATTTGCTTGTCCTCAAGCAATTCAGTTGACAAACTAAAAGTGATAAAGAAAAACTTTTACAAACTCTGTTTGCTCTTGTTGTTGCAAATATGTAAAGCTAGCATTCAAGTTTTCAGCAAAGATTATGAACTAACCATATTCACAATAACACTTAGGTCTCATGTTTAGTCATATCAATGGCATAATCAACTAGCGAGCAATAATAATAAAACTCGGATAACAACACTTTATCAAAACAATCATAATATGATATAACAAGATGGTATCTCGCTAGCCCTTTCTAAGACCGCAAAACATAAATGCAGAGCACCTTTAAAGATCAAGGACTGACTAAACATTGTAATTCATGGTAAAAGAGATCCAGTCATAGTCATACCCAATATAAACTAATAGTAATGCATGCAAATGACAGCGGTGCTCTCCAGTGGGTGCTTTTTAATAAGAGGGTGATGACTCAAAATAAAAGTAAATACATAGGCCCTTCGCAGAGGGAAGAAGGGATTTGTAGAGGTGCCAGAGCTTGATTTTGAAATAGAGATAAATAACACTTTGAGCGGTATACTTTCACTGTCAACATAACAACTAAGAGATCTCGATATCTTCCATTCTACACACATTATAGGCGGTTCCCAAACAAAATGGTGAAGTTTATACTCCCCCACCACCAACAAGCATCAATCCATGGCTTGCCCGAAACAACAGGTGCCTCCAACTAGCAACAATCCTGGGGGAGTTTCGTTTGCAATTATTTTGATTTGATTTGAGCATGGGACTGGGCTTCCCAGTAACTAGCCATTTTCTCATGAATGAGGAGCGGAGTCCACTCCTCTTGAGAATAACCCACCTAACATGGAAGATACAGACAGCCCTAGTTGATACATGAGCTGTTCGAGCATACAAAACAGAATTTCATTTGAACGTTTAGAGTTTGGCACATACAAATTTACTTGGAACGGCAGGTAAATACCGCATATAGGAAGGTATGGTGGACTCATATGGAATAACTTTGGGGTTTATGGAGTTTGGATGCACAAGCAGTATTCCCGCTTAGTACAAGTGAAGGCTAGAAAGAGATTGGGAAGCGACCAACTAGAGAGCGACAATAGTCATGAACATGCATTAAATTAATCAACACTGAGTGCAAGCATGAATAGGATATAATCCACCATGAACATAAATATTGTGAAGGCTATGTTGATTTTGTTTCAATTACATGCGTGAACATGTGCCAAGTCAAGTCACTTGAATCATTCAAAGGAGGATACCACCCTATCATACCACATCACAACCATTTTAATATCATGTTGGCACGCAAGGTAAACCATTATAAGCTCCTAGCTAATTAAACATGGCATAAGCAACTATAATCTCTAATTGTCATTGCAAACATGTTCATAATATGCTGAATCAGGAACGATGAACTAATCATATTTACAAAAACAAGAGAGGTCAAGTTCATCCCGGTTTCTCTCATCTCAATCATTTCATCATATATCGTCATTATCGCCTTTCACTTGCATGACCAAATGGTGTGGATAATAATAATAGTGCACGTGCATTGGACTAAGCTGGAATCTGCAAGCATTCAATTCAAGAGAGAAGACAAGGTAATATGGGCTCTTGGTTAGATCAATCAATTATGCATATAAGATCCACTCAATATTTTCATTATGGTCTTCTCCTCTTGAACCCCAAAGAAAAGAAAAGAAATAAAACTATTTACACGGGAAAGCTCCCAACAAGAAAAAGAAGAACGAGAAATCTTTTTGGGTTTTCTTCTAATTACTACTGCTACAGACATGGAAAGTAGACTAGCTAAAAGCTACAACTAAATTTTTTTTTGGTTTTTCTTAAGGTTTATTTAAACGCACAAGAAGAAAGCAGGAAAAAGAAAATAAACTAGCATGGATAGTACAATGAAAAAGTATGAGCATTGACAACTAGAATGAGTGTGTGAACGTGAATGTAATGTCGGTGAGAAATACGTATTCCCCCAAGCTTAGGCTTTTGTCCTAAGTTGGTCTATGCCCATCGATGGCCTGGCGGATATCCAAAGTTGTAACTGGGTCGTACTGAGATGCAGCAGCCATTGCATCATGAACTGCAGCTTGGAGGCGAGCTGCCTCCGTCCTCCTCTCGTACTCGTTCGCCTCCTCCCTGGTTATAACATATCTTCTTTTTGCCTGATAGTCAAAGAAAGCAGGAGCAGGGAGAGTAATATGGACAGCGCGACGTCTGTCAAAGATTAGTCGATACTGGAGGATTTGTTCATTCCTCTCAAGAAAATGATGATTAACCATGGCATTGTAATCTAAATAAGTGGGAGGCAACTCCCTATCATTTTCATGTGCCGGTATACCAAGATAATTAGCCACACGGGTCGCATAAATCCCCCCAAACAAGTCTCCATCTAAACCATTATTATGCAACCTATGTGCACCAATTGCCCCCAGGTTATATTGTTTATCACCTAATACAGCACTCTTGAGAACACAAAGATCCGGAACACACATGTGACAAGCTTCATCTTTACCGTTAATGCATCTACCTATGAAGAGAGATAAATAATGTATAGCAGGAAAATAAATGCTCCCTATGGTAGCTTGTGCTATTTCTCTGGATTCTCCCACGGTGATACTAGAAAGAAAGTCTTTATATTCAGATTTACGAGGTTCCTTAACACCGCCCCACTATGGAAGTTTACAAGTAGTAGTAAAATCTTCTAGGTCCATGGTATATGATTTATCATAAAGATCAAACAAGACATTTTGAGAATTGCGTGAAGATGTAAATTTAAACCTTCTCACAAAGGAATCAGTTAAATGGTAGTATTGAGGGCACTTATCTTGCATGAAGTCCTCAAGTCAGCATTATGCACATATGCATCAAATTCATCCTTGATGCCTGCTCTAACCATAAACTTATCTGACGGCCATTCACAAGGCCGCACATAAGGTTCCCTCGGTGGTTCATCGTCTTGCTCACGTATTGCAAGCCTAGGTGCTTGCTTCGTTGAAGAACCACCTTGGTGCATTTTCCTAGACATATTTCTTCCTCTGAAAAATTTCTGAAATTTTTAGTAACTCAAAATAAAAGTGAACCAAGCTCAACAAAATTGATAGCAACTACTCCCACAAGTGCCTAGATACTATATCATGCATTAGAACTACTTGGGACCATATAAATTTGACATGCAAGCTCAAGAACAGGGTCACCTAGGCAGCAAAAATTTGCAATGAATAAAGCACTAGAACAAAAACTAATTGGACCATTGGAGGAGTCACATACCAAAGAACAATCTCCCAAAGCAGTTTTGTGAATGGAGCTTTGAGCAAGGAGATCAAAAATGGCAGCAAAATGAGCTAGAACTCGTGCTTGAGCTGGATAGTGATTTTTTGGGGAGGAATAAGAAGAGCATGGGTGCAGGAATAAGTGGAGGGGGCCACCATGGGCCCATGAGGTAGGGGGCGAACCCTACAGGGGTGGGCGCGCCCTGGACCCTCGTGGCCAGGTGCTTGCTCCCCCTGCTGTGTTCTCAGTGCCAGATATTCTCAAATATTCCAGAAAAAATCATACTAAATTTATAGGGCATTTGGAGAATTTTATTTTCGGGGTATTTTTTATTGCATGGATAATTCAGAAAATAGACAGAAAAATACTATTTTTGCTTTATTTAATCTGAATAATAGAAAGTAAAGAGAGCGTACAGAAGGTTGTGCCTTCTAACTTCATCCATCTCATGATCATCAAAAGGAATTCACTAACAAGGTTGATCAAGTCTTGTTAACAAACTCATTCCGAATAGCATGAAACTGGAGAAATTTTGAATAACACTAGGTTACCTCAACGGGGATATGCACATCCCCAATAATAAGAATATCATATTTCTTCTTGACAGTAGGAAGAGGAAATTCAAAACCTCCAATAATAATAGTTGGAATTTTTCCAATAGAATTGATACTGTGTACTTGAGGTTGTTTCCTCGGAAAGTGTACCGTATGCTCATTATCATTAACATGCAAAGTGGCATTGCCTTTGTTGTAATCAATAACAGCCCCTGTAGTATTCAAAAAGGGTCTATCAAGGATAATCGACATACTATCGTACTCGGGAATATCAAGAATAACAAAGTTCGTTAAGATAGTAACGTTTGCAACCACAACAGGCACATCCTAACAAATACCGACAGGTATAGCAGTTGATTTATCAGCCATTTGCAAAGATATTTTAGTAGGTGTCAACTTATTCAATTCAATTCTACAATATAAAGAGAGAGGCATAACACTAATACTGGCTCCAAGATCACATAAAGCAGTTCTAACATAGTTTCTTTTAATGGAGCATGGTAAGTTGGTACTCCTGGATCTCCAAGTTTCTTTGGTTTTCCACCCTTAAAAGTGTAATTAGCAAGCATGGTGGAAATTTCGGCTTCCGATATCTTTTCTTTATTTGTAATAATATCTTTTATGTACTTAGCATAAGGATTCACTTTAAGCATATCAGTCAAACGCATATGCAAAAAGATAGGTCTAATCATTTTAGCAAAGCGCTCAAAATCATCATCATCCTTTTTCTTGGATGGCTTAGGAGGAAAAGGCATGGGTTTCTGAACCCATGGTTCTCTTTCTTTATCTTGCTTCCTAGCAACAAAGTCTCTCTTATCATAATGTTGGTTCTTTGATTGTGGGTTATCAAGATCAACAACATGTTCAATCTCTACATCATTCTTATTGCTAGGTTGAGCATCAATATGAACATTATCATTAACATTATCACTAATTTCATGTTCATCACCAGATTATGTTTCAGCATCAGAAATAGAAATATCATTGGGATTCTCAGGTGTGTCTACAACAGGTTCACTAGAAGCATGCAAAGTCCTACCATTTTTCGTTTTCTTATTTTTAGAAGGACTTGGTGCATCAACATTATTTCTCTGAGAATCTTGCTCAATTCTCTTAGGGTGGCCTTCAGGATACAAAGGTTCCTGAGTCAATTTACCCGTTCTAGTAGCCGCTCTAACAGTAAAGTCATGTTTATTATTTAATTCATTGAGCAAATCATTTTGAGATTTAAGTACTTGTTCTGCTTGAGTGTTAACCATAGAAGCATGTTTGCTAATGAGTTTAAGTTCACCTTTAACTCTAGCCATATAATCACTCAAGTGTCCAATCATGTAAGCATTACTCTTTAATTGTCTATGAACATAAGCATTGAAATTTTCTTGTCTAGCCATAAAGTCATCAAATTCATCCAAACATTGGCTAGCAAACTTAGTAGACGGGATTTCAACTTTATCATATCTATAGAGAGAATTTACCTTTACTACCTGTGTCGGGTTATCAAGACCATGTGTTTCTTCAATAGGTGGTATATTAAGACCATGTATTTATTCAACGGGAGGTAAATTATTAACATCTTCAGCTTTAATACATTTTTCTTTCATAGATTTCTTTGCCTCTTGCATATCTTCAGGACTGAGAAATAGAGCTCCTCGTTTCTTCGGAGTTGGTTTAGGAATTGGCTCAGGAGTTGGCTCAGGAAGTGTCCAATTATTTTCATTAGTCAACATATTATTCGATAGCAATTCATCTTGATCAATAGTTCTTTCCTTGAAAACACAACCAGCACAACTATCCAAGTGGTCCTTGGAAGCATCAGTTAGTCCATTATAAAAGATATCAAGTATTTCATTTTTCTTAAGAGGATGATCAGGCAAAGCATTAAGTAAAAGGAGAAGCCTCCCCCAAGCTTGTGGGAGACTCTCTTCTTCAATTTGCACAAAATTATATATTTCCCTTAAAGCATCTTGTTTCTTATGAGCAGGGAAATATTTAGCAGAGAAGTAATAAATCATATCCTGGGGACTACGCACACAACCAGGATCAAGGGAATTAAACCAAGTTTTAGAATCACCTTTTAATGAGAACGGAAATATCTTAAGGATAAAATAGTAGCAAGATTTCTCATCATTAGTGAACATGGTGGCTATATCATTTAACTTAGTAAGGTGTGCCACAAAAGTTCCAGATTCATAGCCATAAAAAGGACCAGATTCAACCAAAGTAATTATCTCAGGATCGACAGAGAAATCATAATCCTTATCAGTAACAAAGATAAGTGAAGTAGCAAAAGCAGGGTCATATTTCATTCTAGCATTCAGAGATTTCTGTTTCAATTTAGCTAATAACTTCTTAAGATCGGATCTATCATTGCAAGCAAGAAAACCTCTAGCAGTCTCTTCATCCATACCATAACCCTCAGGAACAACAGGCAATTCATATTTAGGGGGAGAACCTTCATCATCACTATCTTCAATAATATCAGTCTCAAGAATTTCATTCTCTCTAACCCTAGCAAGTTGTTCATCAAGATATTCACCTAATGGCACAGTAGTATCAAGCACAGAAGTAGTTTCATCATAAGTATCATGCATAGTAGAAGTGTCATCATCAATAATATGCGACATATCAGAATGAATAGCAGAAGCAGGTTTTGGTGTCGCAAGTTTACTCATAACAGAAGGAGAATTTAGTGTAGAGCTAGATGGAAGTTCCTTACGTCACCTCTTAGTTGAGGGATAAATCTTAGTTCTTTCGCCTTTCAAGTTCCTCATAGTGATCAGCAGATATAAATTCCAAGTGACTCAAAGAATAGAGCTATGCTCCCCAGCAACGGCGCCAGAAAATAGTCTTGATAACCCACAAGTATAGGGGATCGCAACGGTTTTTGAGGGTAGAGTATTCAACCCAAATTTATTGATTCAACACAAGGGGAGCCAAAGAATATTCTCAAGTATTAGCAGTTGAGTTGTCAATTCAACCACACCTGGATAACTTACTATTTGCAGCAAAGTATTTAGTAGCAAAGTAGTATGGAAGTAACGGTAACAGTAGCAAAAGTAACAGTAGCAGTTTTGTAGTAATTGTAATAGTAGCAACGGTAAACTAAATAAGAAAAGCACAATATGTGAAAAGCTCGTAGGCATTGGATCAGTGATGGATAATTATGTTGGATGTGATTCCTTGTGTAATAGTTATAACATAGGGTGACACGGAACTAGCACCAATTCATCAATGTAATGTAGGCATGTATTCTGAATATAGTCATAAGTGCTTATGGAAAAGAACTTGCATACCATCTTTTGTCCTACCCTCCAATGGCAGTGGGGTCCTAATGGAAACTAAGGGATATTAAGGCCTCCTTTTAATAGAGTACTGGACCAAAGCATTATCACTTAGTGAATACATGAACTCCTCAAACTACGGTCATCACCGAGAAGTATCCCGATTATTGTCACTTCGGGGTTGTCGGATCATAACACATAATAGGTGACAATAAACTTGCCAGATAGGATCAAGAACTCACATATATTCATGAAAACATAATAGGTTCAGATCTGAAATCATGGCACTCGGGCCCTAGTGACAAGCATTAAGCATAGCAAAGTCATAGCAACATCAATCTCACAACATAGTGGATACTAGGGATCAAACCCTAACAAAACTAACTTGATTACATGGTAAATCTCATCCAATCCATCACCATCCAACAAGCCTACGATGGAATTACTAACGCACGGCGGTGAGCATCATGAAATTGGTGATGGAGGATGGTTGATGATGACGACGGTGAATAATTCCCCTCTCCGGAGCCCTGAACGGACTCCAGATTAGCCCTCCCGAGAGAGATTAGGGCTTGGCGGCGGCTCCGTATCGTAAAACATGATGAAACTTTCTCCCTGATTTTTTCTCCGCGAACACAAATATATGGAGTTGGAGGTTAGGTCGGTGGAGGTCTAGGGGGCCCACGAGGCAGGGGGCGCGCCCCCCATCCTCGTGGACAGGGTGTGGGCCCCTAGTGCTGATTCTTTCACCAGTATTTTTTATTTATTCCAAAAAGTTGCTCCGTGGATTTTCAGGTCATTCCGAGAACTTTTATTTCTGCACAAAAATAACACCATGGCAGTTTTGCTGATAACAGCATCAGTCCGGGTTAGTTCCATTCAAATCATGCAAGTTAGAGTCCAAAACAAGGGCAAAAGTGTTTGGAAAAGTAGATACGACAGAGACGTATCACGCCCCTCCTAGGTTGCCGGCGTCCTCCCTCCCTCCTTTATATACGGGGGCAGGGGCACCCCAAAGCATAACAGTTATTCTCTTAGCTGTGTGTGGTGACCCCTTCCACAAGTTAACACTTCAGTCATATCACCGTAGTGCTTAGGCGAAGCCCTACGCCGGTAACATCATCATCATAGTCGCCACGCCGTCGTGCTGACGGAACTCTCCCTCGTCCTCAATGGGATCAAGAGCTCAATGGACATCATCATGCTAAACGTGTGCTAAACACGAAGGTGTCGTACGTTCGGTACTTGGATCAGTTGGATCGTGAAGATGTTCGACTACATCAACCGCATTACTAAACACTTCCGCTTTCGATTGACGAGGGTACATGGACACACTCTCCCGTCTCGTTGTTATGCATCTCCTAGATAGATCTTGCATGATCGTAGGATTTTTTTTAATTACTACGTTCCCCAGCAGTGGCATCCGAGCCAGGTCTATGTGTAGATGTTTTGCACGAGTAGAACACAAAGAGTTGTGGGCGATAATAGACATAATGCTTACCACCAACGTCTTACTTGGTTCGGCGATATTGTTGGATGAAGCGGCCCAGACCGACATTGCATGACCACGTTCATGGGACTGGTTCTACCGAAGTGCTTTGCACGCAGGTGGCTGGCGGGTGTCTATTTCTCCAACTTTAGTTGAATTGAGTTTGACTACGGCCAGTCCTTGTTGAAGGTTAAAATAGCACACTTAAAGAAAAATCATTGTGGTTTTGATGCGTAGGTAAGAACGGTTCTTGCTAGAAGCCCGTAGCAGCCACGTAAAACTTGCAACAACAAAGTAGATGACGTCTAACTTGTTTTTGCAGGGCTTGTTGTGATGTGATATCGTCAAGACATGATGCGATATAAATTGTTGTATGAGATGATCATGTTTTGTAACAAAGTTATCGGCAACTGGCAGGAGCCATATGGTTGACGCTTTATTATATGAAATACAATCGCCATGTAATTGCTTTACTTTATCACTAAGCGGTAGCGATAGTCATAGAAGCAATAGTTGGTGAGACGACAACGATGCTATGATGGAGATCAAAGTGTCAAGCCGGTGACAATGGAGATCATGACAGTGCTTTGGAGATGGAGATCAAAGGCACAAGATGATGATGGCCATATCATGTCACATATTTTGATTGCATGTGATGTTTATCCTTTATGCATCTTATTTTGCTTAGTACTGTGGTAGCATTATAAGATGACCCCTCACTAAATTTCAAGGTATAAGTGTTCTCCCTGAATATGCACCGTTGCTACAGTTCATCGTGCCGAGACACCACGTGATGATCTGGTGTGATAAGCTCTACGTTCACATACAACGGGTGCAAGCCAGTTTTGCATGTGCACAATACTCAGGTTAAACTTGACGAGCCTAGCATATGCAGATATGGCCTTGGAACACTAAGACCGAAAGGTCGAACGTGACACTACTAGGAAAAGGCCTACTAATGGCGCACCGGTTTTGCCTACTAATGGTGCACTACCGGTGCGCCATTAGTACCACGCCACTAGAATTTTTTACTAATGGCGCACCACTGGTGCGCCATTAGTATCTGGTATGCTAATGGCGCACCAGGCAGTGCGCCATTAGTATGTAACACCATGCGCCATTAGTATGCCTCCCGGGGGGGCATATGTAACCATCTGCTTTGTCATACTAATGGCGCACTCTGTCTTGATGCGCCATTAGTATCCTTTGGCATACTAATGGCACACCTTGTGGTGATGCGCCATTAGTATGAATATTTGGTTTTTTTTACTTTTCTGATTTTTGCACAGGTTACAAAATGTATTATTGGACAGAATATAGACAGCAGCACACAGCAATAGCAGATTCATCGAATACAATAGAAGATTAGTCTCCGAATACAATTCATCATATTAGTCTCCGAATTCAAAAGACCGAACAAAGATAAAACATTACAAGTCTCAAGACCGCGAGTATCGAGTTTGTCTTCACAATACAAGTCGATATCGATCATCTAAACTACCATCACATAAAAGAGAGATGCGGTCATCACGATGAGCATCATCGCGATCAAACTGGTCTTCATCCGGTTCCTCCAACGCTCCCTCCTCTCTCCCGCTAGATAGCGGGCGTATCTAGATTTGGCCTCCGCCCTAGTGGTGTACCCTTTGTAACTATTACCGCTAAAACGATGAACCTGTCTCCGACACTCCTCCCAGTCGTCGTAGACTCTGGGAACCTTACCCTTGTACACGACATACGACGGCATCTCTATGCACAAGCCAAACAACAAACAATACATAAGCAATATATAAGTATGCAACAAAAGGATCGGAAGAGAAAAGCAAGACATTAATAGAATGATTCATGGTCCTACTAATAAATAGCATCGATTACATCTAAGTTGAACGACTGTCCAAACCAAAGAAATATACGAATTCATTAAAGTTTAACTACAACATGAGGCAATCAATGTTTCAGAACTACACATCACTACTTTCAACTCGACTCATCGGACAGGAGCGTGGATGAAGCCGCCGTCTGTCGTGATGGTCATGAAATCGCGGTCGTTGTCACCCTGCATTTGTAGTGTTCCATCTATCTCATTGTTGGACGGTTGATATCTGAGGAAGAACTGCCCCGAGGAATGAAGGACATCTTGATGGATGATGTCCGCAAACTCCGACTGGATGCGAAAGAATTCTTGTCTGAGGTCCGCATCCTGGATTGCCGACAAGTTCGCGGCCCAATCTTTGAGATTATCTGGTAGCAGAAGGTGATGATGGTCCCTTACGATTGCCCGCATGTCATGGAGGGCGTAGTAGGCATCCTTCTGACTGCCAGGCGGCTACATGACGCAGAAGAACTTTGTATTGTGTGAGAACATGTGCTTGCCGTACTTACGAACTGCCCTGGTGAAGGTGCCTCCAGATTTGGCGTAGCCGGGGAGAACATGATCAAGAACTTTCTTGACATTTGTGTAGTCTATCTTGGAGTTACGGTTTGGGTCGAAATACGTGGCCATGGAATATTTCGGGCTTAAGAGGATGAGTGTGCAATGTGTGTCACTGCACAGAACACGGAATGTTAGAAAAAAAAAGAACGATCAAAATCTTAGAAATCATATGTTACGGGGCGGTTAAGGGATGACTTACTCGGGAAAGTAAGCCACAAGGAAGTTATCCTTATCTGGGTTTGCCAGAATGACGCCTTCGAGGTGTGAACTCGCAACTTGGCGGTCCCCAGCGCTGCTCAAGTGCTGGGCACGCATGTAGAAGGGGTCGACTATCACGATGTCCGGGGTCTTGTCTCTAATGATTCGCATCTCCATACTCAGCGAAAACAGCCGAACGAAGGTGTAGTGCAGCGGATGAAGGTTAAACATAGCAAAGATGTCATCAAACCGTAGGACGATCGTACCCCCGATGTCGCCATCCACAAAGCCCTTGCCCTCTGGCACCTTGGCCATGAAAACCGGGTATGCCACATCCTTCTCTCTGAGACGCCGCTTCTCCAAAGAAAGAACACTATCGTGCAGACTCCGTATACCACCGGTTGCAGCATTCAGCATATTTGGCGGTAGCATCGCCCTACCCGCCACATGCATCCTCCTCGAGATATCCTTAGGTGAAGGTGGCCTGTCCTGAGCACGGATCGAACTCGATGCCGGCTGGCTCGCACTGGCGCCCTTGTTAGTCTTTCTTTCCGTCCCTTCTTCTTGATCTCCTGTAATGGGACCGAGTTCTGCTCATAGACTGCCTTCTTGAGCGTGTTGGGGCTGATAATATTTCGCACCTCAGCTATCTGAGGCTCGGTGAAGGCGGGAGCTAGAGGCGTCTCCTGAGAACTGAACGCCAGACGACGCCTGTTGCAATTGGATTTCTCCGCCGTACCAGCTAGATTGCGGTCATCTTGGTTGGGTTCTTGAGAAAGAGGCCCGCAGAACTCGTCAGTGTACCCATGTTCGGCAAAGTACTTATCGACTTTGGTAAATGTACCATCGTCGTTGTCATCGTCATCCAGATCCTGTGCCATAGGGCTGTCCGGATCCTGTGCCATAGGGATGTCTGGCATAGGGATGTTCGGCAGGTCCGGTAGCGTTGCGGTGTTCTTGCCATGGCTTGGCGCCGGCATGACTGGCGGTCTTGTCTGTGGGGTGGTGTCCCCCACCCCCAAACGAATCTGGCTCTTCGTCCAAAGCAGGGGCCAGTTTACACAGGCGCTGAGGGTCATCTCATCTTCTTTGTCGGCCCCAGCGGGTCGAATCGGAGGTAACAGCTCGTCACAGCCTGGCAGCACCCGAACCACTTCAACACTATACACTGTGGGTGGCATCGGATTACCATGGAACATGGGGTTGCCCGGTTGAATGATTTTTCCCTTGGCGACATCGACCAACTCGGCGCCCACGAAGTGCAGAAGAGTGCAAGGAACGTCGGCGGCGCCCTACAAAAACATGTAGGGCGTCAGGGATGGCCAGTCAAAGGCAAGGAGATGAAGTCATCGGCCGAGAGGCTTAGTTACCATGATGCCGTCGAGCTCGGCTAATGTCGAGGCACCGCCAACGGCGGGCGTGCAACTGACGGAGGGGGCGCTTGCTGGCGAGGTGTCGGCCGGCGTACATCTGGGTGCATTAAGCTCCAATGCCCGTGCCGGCGCCGGAGACACCAATGGCGCCACCGGAGACACCAATGGCGCCGCCTGCACGCTGTGTGAGTTGCTAGCCGTGAAGCTGGGAACCAGGGGAGGCCCCTGTTGGCCGCCCGCAATCCATGTTGTCAGCCCATGAATCAACGTAGGCACCATGGCGTTGAGCTTCGTTCCCAGTTGTTGTTCCACTTGCTCTTGGACAAGCTCCGGAATCCGCGCCTCTTGTGCCTTGAGTGCTTCAACCTCGCGCGACTGGCTTTCCGAGCTGGTCTTTTTCTCCTTCCGCCCACCAGCGGTATAGTATGACGACCATTTTGTGGACAAGCCTTTGCCGGACACACGACCAACTGACGTCGGCTTAGTGAGCTTATCCTTGTTTTTCATTACGTTCAACGCCCTATTTAAAGGGGTGTCGAAAGGGGAGCTCTGAGACGACCCCACGCTACTGCTTTCAGTCTCCTTCGCCAGAACAAGCTCAAGCGCCCTGGTCTTCGGATCCATGGTAAGCTCCTTTGTTATCGGGTCCTCCTTGTACCGGGCCCTGACATAGTTCCTGGTCTGCTTGTCACTTCTGTATTTCTCGAAGCGGGGCGGTAGGCCTTGCTCGGCACGCTCCGCGTCCTCCTTGTCCCATATAGGCTCCTCCACTCTGTAACCGCCGGGACCGAGTTTGTGTTCCCCTAACTTCAACTCCCGCATTTCTTTCCCCCACTAAATTGATTCGGAGGTTGCACTGCTCTCGCACTTGATCTTGAACTCCTTGTAGTCCTCTTCGCTGATCGAAGGATTTTTCGCCTTGATCTTCTCATAACTATCACCTTTCTCAATCATTCTCTTCACCGCGCTTCTTCAAGTAGATAGGGCTGTGCTCATCCTCGTGAGGGCGGCACTATTCACTTTATTCCCTGCGAGGCTTGTGTTTTCAAATTCAGCAGGGAATTTGTATCGTTCGTGCAGCTTCGTGAAGAGGAGGTTGCGCAAATTCCCTCGGTCCTTATGCCTAAGGTTCTCGGTGTTGATCGAGACGGTGCTCCGGAGAATGCACCCGAGCTGAACCGAGTACCCCTTGACTATATGTTTGGGCTCCGTTGGATGCCCGTCGGAGTCCACTTGAGTAAATTCCTCCTTGATGGTGCGGAGCGCGTTCGGGCGCCGATCCTTCCGTTGCTTCTTTGGTTGGCTGCCATCTGTGCGTGCGCTACCATCATTAGTGGTGGCATCCTCGGCGGCACCATTAGTGGTGGCATCCTCGGCGGCACCATCAGTGGTGTCATCCCCGACGCCACTAGGGGTTGTGTAGTCAGGATCGGTGTCTTCCGCGGTGTCCTCATAGCGGTGAGGTTGTTCCTCCAACTCCTGGGACAGCTCCCAGAGTTGCTTGCCGCCTGAACCACCGGCCTCATCATTGTGGGCCATGTTTCACTCTAAATAGGAAAAAAGTTTGGTCAAAAAGTTGGTTATTGTCAAGGAACAAGATCATGGTCTCATCATTTAGGGTTTGTCGACACCGATAAAGTTGTGAGGATGTGATGCTACACTACATTCTAATAAAGTTGGCAAGAGCACAGCACTTGTAAGTGATACCCTGCTTCATTCACTATGTAAGAAACAAGAGAGTTCACAAGCTTTGGCCTATGTTTTTCAATAATTAGTCAGATAATGTATTTATTTGGACCTAGGAGAATAAACAAGCAAGAACCAGAACACCACCAGATCTAGATAGATTATACCAAAATCAGTACACTAGCTAGTCGACATACAGACTAATAGAGATTTGTAATTCACCAACCCTAGAACACGGGGGAAGAGGGTTGTGGTACTCGCGGGAGGTAGCCTAGGGGGGAGGGGAAGGGGGGAGAGGTGAGGAATCACCTGTGGGATAACGGCAGGCTGCCGTAGGAGGGCGTCGGTGTCAAGGAGGCGGCGGGCGGCGGCGCGTCGAGGAGGAGGTGGCACGTCGAGGAGGAGGCGGCGCGTCGAGGAGGAGGCGCGTCG